>NC_086444.1:112738273-113053273 GCF_028390025.1 Pseudophryne corroboree
TTTTCCGGAAACGGTAGCGTTTTTCCCCACACGCCCATAAAACGGCCTGTTTCCGCCCAGTAACACCCATTTCTTGTCAATCACACTACGATCGCCTGAGCGAAGAAAAAGCGGTGAGTAAAAATCCAAACTTCATAGCAAATTTACTTGGCGCAGTCGCAGTGCGGACATTGCGCATGCGCACTAAGCGGAAAAACGCTGCGATGCGAAGAAATTTTCAGAGCGAACGACTCGGAATGACCTCCTAAGTACCATCAGGTGTCCGTGGTGCCGACTGAGACATATTTTGACAGAGAACTCAGCCATATACATGCTGACACACATGAACTAAACACCCACCGACATCACACTGATTATATTATGTCAGGGAAACACAGAAGACGTTTTTCAGCTCTACTATGTCAGGAATCCGCATTCTCCATTCTCCATTGCATCACTTCCAATGAACAGGCGTCTCCTGGCTTCAGTCCTCTGTTTTCAGAGTTTTCCCTGTGAATTGGACCTGTGGAACTACAGGTCCCAGCAGTTCCAGTCTTCAGTCTCCTGCAGCCCACAGCTCACTGTGCTCCACCTAACCAGTTCTATCTTTTGGTAACCACTGGTTTCAGCCAGCAGCCTCGAGTACACAGTGCTTCTAGTTAAACAGCATTAACTTCCGGTGCACTACTGATCCCAGCCAGCAACCAGCAGTGAATTGCATTAACTGTCTACAGAATTATTCTCCCGGTTAATCACCAGCTCCAGTTAACTCTCAGCTGATCTGGGCACCCAATCCTGGAGGGTGTGTTCTCACAGAGATTCATCCAATCATCACAGAGCAAGGGGTATAAACTCCAGTTCCTAGCTCATTTTCATCGCCTTGGACAACGAGTCACATTTGGTGTGTCAAGTCTCCAGTGGTTCCCTGTGTTCCTATCTCCAGTGGTTCCTCTCATCATTTCATTTCATTCATCATTTCTCCTGCTTGTTCCAGACTCCAGCCACAGTTCATCAGCAGTAAGAGACTCTCCTCAGGTGTTATTCATTGCCTAACTTGTGCACCTTATTACCAGCATTCCATTCTGTGCATTGCATCCAGCACTTGACAAGCATGCTGAGGTAGGACTGTCTCCTGCCTGGGCCTTGCTAGGCTAAAGAACTTTTATGTTACAGAGGCTGTGTGCTTCTTACAATTACTGGAGTTCTGTTTTCTAAACCATTTACATTCATTTATCAAGTTATTCCACGTTACCTGAGTTTTGCTTTGTTTCAATTATTATTTACAAATCCGTTTACATCCAGCTACCAGGTTATTTCACATTTGTGTTACCAGTGACTTTATTTTGCTTAAAACCATTTGCATCCAGTTATCAAGTTATTTTCACGTTTTGTTGTCAGACTTTATTTGCTTCAAGCCTTCTGCATTCAGCCATCAACTTATCACCAAGATATATCTGTGTTGCCAAAGACTTTTTATCAGTACCTTGGATTCAGTTACCGTTTATCATTTCATTTCTGCTACTACCAATGCTACGTATCCTATATTATTATTCTGTGATTTTTGTGTTTATTAAACATCAGCGCATATGCGCAGGACTTTATTCATTCTCCACGTTTCATACTGTACGTCATTCCAACACTGACCCACTTGTGCCCCCTCCGGGAACAGACTAGATCAGAATCCTGACATACTACACCATGTTCTTTTATATAATGTGCTTTACTTTTACACATAACCCCCTACTACTGTGCCCCCCCGTTTTCCACTGTGATATGGTCTGCAGTGCTTTTTTCAGGGCCAGCGTTTCTCTGAGGAGAAAATGGCGCTGTGAGGGCTAAGCCACGCCCCCTTACTGGCATGCTTCAGCCCCGCTATTTTTATAACTTTTTATCCTGGCGGGGGTCTGTATACAGTGCCTATGCACTGTTTTATGAGAGTTTTAACATGCTGTGTTTTGCCCATTCCTCGACAAATCATCGATCATCGATGTCAACCAACCGGCAAAGTAGGGAATTGGACTATAGAGGTAGATGTATGGCCTGCATGAGACAGAACTTTGAATTTTTTGTGCCATTTATTTTTTTCTGTAGCATTTAAGCAAACTCTCTTATTTCAGTGTTGGAGGTATATTTACTAAAGCTTGTAATCCAGACAAGTGTTATTGTTGCCCATAGCAACCAATCACTGAATGCCTTCCTGCCGTTGGATGTCATTTCACCACCTCAAACTTAATTTCTCATACGTCCTAGAGGATGCTGGGGACTCCAAAAGGACCATGGGGTATAGATGGGCTCCGCAGGAGACATGGGCACTTTAAGACTTAAAATGGGTGTGAACTGGCTCCTCCTTCTATGCCCCTCCTCCAGACTCCAGTTAGATTCTGTGCCCAGAGGAGACTGGTCACACACTAGGGGAGCTCTACAGAGTTTCTCTAAAAATACTTTTGTTAGGTTTATTATTTTCAGGGAGCGCTGCTGGCAACAGGCTCCCTGCTTCGTGGGACTGAGGGGAGAGAAGCAGACCTACTTCTGTGAGTTGATAGGCTCTGCTTCTGACTTTGATGCCAATCATTTCAGTCCTCTGCTTTGAAAACAGAAAAAACCCATTGCATGCAAATAATTTTCACAACAATAGAAGCAATGACAAAATGTATACAATAAAATGCAATGGTGACCGACAGTTAATACATATTACTTGCAAGAATCTGGAGATTTCAGTTTGATCCATTGAATTGTGTTTGCTTTGCTATTGATAATACTAGCTCATGTTGGTGATCTCTAAGGCAGTCACTCATAGAGCTACCCCCTAACGCCACCCTCTTTAGTGACATCGGCAGTGGACATGCCCACTTTTCTTTAGCTTCTCTTTTACAGCCAACATTTTGTGTGATAACCCTAATAGACACTAAGGGACAGATGCAATTTGATGTGAGCTGCCGTCGTCCAGTTATAGTAGGCTTATTCTGCTTGCGGGTCCATCCACCAAGAGCAGCCATAGGCTGGGAGCAGAATCAGCTGTCCATGTCATAATGCGTGAAGCCTCTGGCAGTCATTCTGGCAGCTTCTGTGCCTAAAATATCTCCCCCTAAGAGCTACATCGCAGTGTACGAACAAGCTTATTGCATTTTATTGTACAAATGACCCAGAAAAAAAACAACTGAGTAGATACAAATCTTGGCCACATATTTGGCTTATCATTAGACATCCTTTTATTAGTCAATAAGCCCATATAGTACCAGTTTCAGTATCACTTATTTATTATTGCAGGAGACCCACCAGAGATAAGGAGATTGGTGGGACTGCACACAGTACAGCTTGTTCAATACAAGGAGACACTAAACTGAAGAAGCAGCTTCATAGTAGCTTGGAGTAATATATATAAGCTGGTTAGGTGGCATGGGCTCTGCCTAATAGCATTGCGCAACAGTGAAAGCGTTTCCTACATGAAAATAGTTACTTCTAATTGATTTCAGCATGCAAAGAACCAATGTGACATTTAAAAATAAGAATTTACTTACCGATAATTCTATTTCTCGTAGTCCGTAGTGGATGCTGGGGACTCCGTCAGGACCATGGGGATTAGCGGCTCCGCAGGAGACAGGGCACAAAAGTAAAAGCTTTAGGATCAGGTGGTGTGCACTGGCTCCTCCCCCTATGACCCTCCTCCAAGCCTCAGTTAGGATACTGTGCCCGGACGAGCGTACACAATAAGGAAGGATTTTGAATCCCGGGTAAGACTCATACCAGCCACACCAATCACACTGTACAACCTGTGATCTGAACCCAGTTAACAGCATGATAACAGCGGAGCCTCTGAAAAGATGGCTCACAACAATAATAACCCGATTTTTGTAACAATAACTATGTACAAGTATTGCAGACAATCCGCACTTGGGATGGGCGCCCAGCATCCACTACGGACTACGAGAAATAGAATTATCGGTAAGTAAATTCTTATTTTCTCTGACGTCCTAAGTGGATGCTGGGGACTCCGTCAGGACCATGGGGATTATACCAAAGCTCCCAAACGGGCGGGAGAGTGCGGATGACTCTGCAGCACCGAATGAGAGAACTCCAGGTCCTCCTCAGCCAGGGTGTGCCCCTGACCAAGTAGCAGCTCGGCAAAGTTGTAAAGCCGAGACCCCTCGGGCAGCCGCCCAAGATGAGCCCACCTTCCTTGTGGAATGGGCATTTACATATTTTGGCTGTGGCAGGCCTGCCACAGAATGTGCAAGCTGAATTGTACTACACATCCAACTAGCAATCGTCTGCTTAGAAGCAAGAGCACCCAGTTTTTTGGGTGCCTACAGGATAACAGCAAGTCAATTTTCCTGACTCCAGCCGTCCTGGAACCTATATTTTCAGGGCCCTGACAACATCCAGCAACTTGGAGTCCTCCAAGTCCCTAGTAGCCGCAGGTACCACAATAAGCTGGTGCAGGTGAAACGCTGACACCACCTTAGGGAGAAACTGGGGACGAGTCCGCAGCTCTGCCCTGTCCGAATGGACAATCAGATATGGGCTTTGTGAGACAAAGCCGCCAATTCTGACACTCGCCTGGCCGAGGCCAGGGCCAACAGCATGGTCACTTTCCATGTGAGATATTTCAAATCCACAGATTTGAGCGGTTTAAACCAATGTGATTTGAGGAATCCCAGAACTACGTTGAGATCCCACAGTGCCACTGGAGGCACAAAAGGGGGTTGTATATGCAGTACTCCCTTGACAAACTTCTGGACTTCAGGAACTGAAGCCAATCTTTTCTGGAAGAAAATTGACAGGGCCGAAATTTGAACCCTAATGGACCCCAATTTGAGGCCCATAGACACTCCTGTTTGCAGGAAATGCAGGAATCGACCGAGTTGAAATTTCTTCGTGGGGCCTTCCTGGCCTCACACCACGCAACATATTTTCGCCACATGTGGTGATAATGTTGTGCGGTCACCTCCTTCCTGGCTTTGACCAGGGTAGGAATGACCTCTTCCGGAATGCCTTTTTCCCTTAGGATCCGGCGTTCCACCGCCATGCCGTCAAACGCAGCCGCGGTAAGTCTTGGAACAGACATGGTACTTGCTGAAGCAAGTCCCTTCTTAGCGGCAGAGGCCATGAGTCCTCTGTGAGCATTTCTTGAATTTCCGGGTACCAAGTCCTTCTTGGCCAATCCGGAGCCACGAGTATAGTTCTTACTCCTCTACGTCTTATAATTCTCAGTACCTTGGGTATGAGAAGCAGAGGAGGGAACACATACACCGACTGGTACACCCACGGTGTTACCAGAACGTCCACAGCTATTGCCTGAGGGTCTCTTGACCTGGCGCAATACCTGTCCAGTTTTTTGTTCAGGCGGGACGCCATCATGTCCACCTTTGGTCTTTCCCAACGGTTCACAATCATGTGGAAGACTTCCCGATGAAGTCCCCACTCTCCCGGGTGGAGGTCGTGCCTGCTGAGGAAGTCTGCTTCCCAGTTGTCCACTCCCGGAATGAACACTGCTGACAGTGTTATCACATGATTTTCCGCCCAGCGAAGAATCCTTGCAGTTTCTGCCATTGCCCTCCTGCTTCTTGTGCCGCCCTGTCTGTTTACGTGGGCGACTGCCGTGATGTTGTCCCACTGGATCAATACCGGCTGACCTTGAAGCAGAGGTCTTGCTAAGCTTAGAGCATTGTAAATTGCCCTTAGCTCCAGTATATTTATGTGGAGAGAAGTCTCCAGACTATATCACACTCCCTGGAAATTTTTTCCCTGTGTGACTGCTCCCCAGCCTCTCAGGCTGGCATCCGTGGTCACCAGGACCCAGTCCTGAATGCCGAATCTGCGGCCATTTAATAGATGAGCACTCTGCAGCCACCGCAGAAGAAACACCCTTGTCCTTGGAGACAGGGTTATCCGCTGATGCATCTGAAGATGCGATCCGGACCATTTTTCCAGCAGATCCCACTGAAAAGTTCTTGCGTGAAATCTGCCGAATGGAATCGCTTCGTAAGAAGCCACCATTTTTCCCAGGATCCTTGTGCAATGATGCACTGACACTTTTTTCCTGGTTTTAGGAGGTTCCTGACTAGCTCGGATAACTCCCTGGCTTTCTTCTCCGGGAGAAACACCCTTTTCTGGACTGTGTCCAGAATCATCCCTAGGAACAGCAGACGTGTCGTCGGAAACAGCTGCGATTTTGGAATATTTAGAATCCACCCGTGCTGTCGTAGAACTACTTGAGATAGTGCTACTCCGACCTCCAACTGTTCTCTGGACCTTGCCCTTATCAGGAGATCGTCCATTTTCTTTGAAGAAGAATCATCATTTCGGTCATTACCTTGGTAAAGACCCGGGGTGCCGTGGACAATCCAAACGGCAGCGTCTGAAACTGATAGTGACAGTTCTGTACCACGAACCTGAGGTACCCTTGGTGAGAAGGGCAAATTGGGACATGGAGGTAAGCATCCCTGATGTCCAGGGACACCATATAGTCCCCTTCTTCCTGGTTCGCTATCACTGCTCTGAGTGACTCCATCTTGATTTGAACCTTTGTATGTAAGTGTTCAAATATTTCAGATTTAGAATAGGTCTCACCGAGCCGTCTGGCTTCAGTACCACAATATAGTGTGGAATAATACCCCTTTCCTTGTTGTAGGAGGGGTACTTTGATTATCACCTGCTGGGAATACAGCTTGTGAATTGTTTCCAATACTGCCTCCCTGTCGGAGGGAGACGTTGGTAAAACAGACTTCAGGAACCTGCGAGGGGGAGACGTCTCGAATTTCCAATCTGTACCCCTGGGATACTACTTGTAAGCTCCAGGGGTCCACTTGCGAGTGAGCCCACTGCGTGCTGAAACTCTTGAGACGACCCCCCACCGCACCTGAGTCCGCTTGTACGGCCCCAGCGTCATGCTGAGGACTTGGTAGAAGCGGTGGAGGGCTTCTGTTCCTGGGAATGGGCTGCCTGCTGCAGTCTTCTTCCCTTTCCTCTATCCCTGGGCAGATATGACTGGCCTTTTGCCCGCTTGCCCTTATGGGGACGAAAGGACTGAGGCTGAAAAGACGGTGTCTTTTTCTGCTGAGATGTGACTTGGGGTAAAAAAGGTGGATTTTCCAGCTGTTGCCGTGGCCACCAGGTCCGATGGACCGACCCCAAATAACTCCTCCCCTTTATACGGCAATACTTCCATGTGCCGTTTGGAATCTGCATCACCTGACCACTGTCGTGTCCATAAACATCTTCTGGCAGATATGGACATCGCACTTACTCTTGATGCCAGAGTGCAAATATCCCTCTGTGCATCTCGCATATATAGAAATGCATCCTTTAAATGCTCTATAGTCAATAAAATACTGTCCCTGTCAAGGGTATCAATATTTTCAGTCAGGGAATCCGACCAAACCACCCCAGCGCTGCACATCCAGGCTGAGGCGATCGCTGGTCGCAGTATAACACCAGTATGTGTGTATATACTTTTTAGGATATTTTCCAGCCTCCTATCAGCTGGCTCCTTGAGGGCGGCCGTATCTGGAGACGGTAACGCCACTTGTGATAAGCGTGTGAGCGCCTTCATTTAATTTATCTGATTCAGGAAAAACTACAGGTAGTTTTTTCACACCCCACATAATACCCTTTTTTGTGGTACTTGTAGTATCAGAAATATGTAACACCTCCTTCATTGCCCTTAACATGTAACGTGTGGCCCTAAAGGAAAATACGTTTGTTTCTTCACCGTCGACACTGGAGTCAGTGTCCGTGTCTGTGTCGACCGACTGAGGTAAATGGGCGTTTTAAAGCCCCTGACGGTGTTTGAGACGCCTGGACAGGTACTAATTTGTTTGCCGGCCGTCTCATGTCGTCAACCGACCTTGCAGCGTGTTGACATTATCACGTAATTCCCTAAATAAGCCATCCATTCCGGTGTCGACTCCCTAGAGAGTGACATCACCATTACAGGCAATTGCTCCGCCTCCTCACCAACATCGTCCTCATACATGTCGACACACACGTACCGACACACAGCACACACACAGGGAATGCTCTGATAGAGGACAGGACCCCACTAGCCCTTTTGGGGAGACAGAGGGAGAGTTTGCCAGCACACACCAAAACGCTACAATTATACAGGGACAACCTTTATATAAGTGTTTTCCCTTATAGCATCTTAATATATAATCATATCGCCAAATAAGTGCCCCCCCCTCTCTGTTTTAACCCTGTTTCTGTAGTGCAGTGCAGGGGAGAGCCTAGGAGCCTTCCCTCCAGCAGTTCTGTGAGGGAAAATGGCGCTGTGTGCTGAGGAGAATAGGCCCCGCCCCCTTTTCGGCGGGCTTCTTCTCCCGTTTTTCTGACAACCTGGCAGGGGTTAAATACATCCATATAGCCCCAGAGGCTATATGTGATGTATTTTTAGCCAGTATAGGTACTTTCATTGCTGCCCAGGGCGCCCCCCCCCCCAGCGCCCTGCACCCTCAGTGACCGTTGGTGTGAAGTGTGCTGAGAGCAATGGCGCACAGCTGCAGTGCTGTGCGCTACCTCATGAAGACTGAGAAGTCTTCAGCCGCCGATTTCTGGACCTCTTCTCTCTTCAGCATCTGCAAGGGGGTCGGCGGCGCGGCTCCGGTGACCCATCCAGGCTGTACCTGTGATCGTCCCTCTGGAGCTAGTGTCCAGTAGCCTAAGAAGCCAATCCATCCTGCACGCAGGTGAGTTCACTTCTTCTCCCCTAAGTCCCTCGTTGCAGTGAGCCTGTTGCCAGCAGGACTCACTGAAAATAAAAAACCTAATAAAACTTTTACTCTAAGCAGCTCTTTAGGAGAGCCACCTAGATTGCACCCTTCTCGGCCGGGCACAAAAACCTAACTGAGGCTTGGAGGAGGGTCATAGGGGGAGGAGCCAGTGCACACCACCTGATCCTAAAGCTTTTACTTTTGTGCCCTGTCTCCTGCGGAGCCGCTAATCCCCATGATCCTGACGGAGTCCCCAGCATCCACTTAGGACGTCAGAGAAATTCTGTTAGCTCTCGATTCTAAGATACAGCCCATTCATGATGATGTACGGGTATTTTGTTAGATACTAGGAACTTTTAGCATCTAGAAACATATAGGAATGCTGAGTCACTGTAGGCCATGTTTTGTGTATTATCTGCGTATAGCTTGAATCAAGTGAATGTTGTGAGTGAAGTTCCTTTCATTTGATTGGGTTTTGTGGTTATAATTTACATCAACATCCAGGATGCCACATGAATGTGTTAACTTTGTTGGCTTGCTTTTTTTTTTTTTGTGTGTGTGTGATGACGTGACATTTTCCACCAAGAAGCACCAAATTACTCCACTCGTGAAGACTACTTATTATCATTATTCTGGCATCAACTTCTTAAGGATGAAAACGTTAACAGAGTCCACCAGGTTAATGAGAAAGCGGCTTGGGAAGCCTGTGAAGGTGCGTGGCCTCCTGGGTAACAAAAGAGCTGGAAGCTATGTTGAGATTGTAAACAACCTTCTAGAAAAGTATCTTCAATTAGGCTGCAACATGTCATTCATAGTCCACTTTTCCAACTCTGGACTTCTTCCCTGACAACTGGAGAGCAGTGAGTGACAAGCACGTTGAGCGATTTGAAAAAGACATTTCAGCAATGGAACAAAGATATAAGGGTAGGTGGAGCACTTCTATGCTTGCTGATTACTGTTGGGCAGCGAGTTGGCCCAGAAGAGGAGTACAAGCAACAATTTGAGGTTCTTTTGGTTGCTGTAAGTTGTTTCGTTTTGTGCTCTTATTTGCGATCAGTTGAATGGAAAAAACGGTTATTAATGTTCTCGTATCAGGAAAATATTTGATTATTTTAAAACTGCTTTTCACTATGACTATATTACTGAAGTACATATAGCACAGGTATTGTAGCTCAAGTAGGACTATTTTTATGAAGGTAACAGAGTAAAAGTATTTTCTTTATAGCGAGTCCTTTATCGAGGTACGATTCTATCAGAGGTGAGGGTTCCTGGGGCGGTTTCTAAAGTGGACATGTCCTATACAGATAATAAGGGTACATACACTTTATGAAACAATATATCTGCATTGGAATCCAGCAATATGTTGATAGCATTTAACTATATTTGAGGCTCTACACTATCAAGCTCTTCTTCTTCCCCTTATTATTCATTATTAAAGCAAGACGAAGAAACACCACTCACTTCTATTTATGTTCAGCATTTCAACTTATGAAATAGTTTTATAGAAAGCTTTATGATTATCTGTTATAGCCTTTATTCTTAGGGAACCACAAAGTTTATGTAATATGTCAGGCATATAATTTGGCTCCATAATACCACTCCAGTAAATGGTACAGTATGTTAAATCTCAATATGGCGTCTACTTCTATTGAACATGAAACTATAGGGGAAGAAAAAAAATGAGACAATACTATAGGTGCTACAAGACAATAACACTTAAAAGAAAGAGTCTGCATACACACACGGGTCTTATGCAGATTTGCATGCAGTTCTGTTTTGTGTGTTAATGTCAAAGTCTTTAGTACATGGATGCACAATACAGGAACATGTGCATCTCAGTCGCATCCACGTTTGCAACTGAATGGGTGTAACCGGGTGGTAACGGACATTTGGGAGTGGGGGAGTTAGGGTTAGGCACTAAGGGGGGATGTTAGGGTTATGCTGTGGGAAGGAAGGATTAGGGTTAAGGGGTAGGGGATGGCATTCTTACCTCGCCCCAATCAGAATTTTAAAGATCAGGATGCCAACATTGGTATTGTGCATGATGGCATCCCACCCGCCAGTCACACACACCGAAAACCGTTTTCACGTAGGCTGAATTGAAGGCGCGTATAAACTGTGCACAAGATCTATCTATTTTCAGACTGATCATTTGCACCAAGAACTGGGCTGGCACAAGTACTTCCTGATAACAATGACATCTATGAAACCAAGGTGAAAGGGCGCATGTCTGCATTTAGCTCCGTACACACATCGCCAGTGTAACTGATTCGGCCCCATCTTCTCTAGAGACTTGTGCGTCACTGCATACACTGTCATTCTGTGAAAGTGCCAACTGCCCTCCGCTATAATAATCACATAATAATAATCTTATATTATGTCAGAAATGTAATTAGATGCTCAATATACTGGTAGGTCAATTGGCTCACAACAAAATTAACCCTAGCATGAATGTGTGTGTGTGTACATGTGATAGGGGCAGGGACTGATGTGAATGGCCAAATATTCTCTGTAAAGTGCTGCAGAATATGTGTGCACTATATAAATAACTGGTAATAAATAATAAAGTGGTGCTTGCAATTCTGTGATGGTGAGCAATTATAGAAAGCAGCATTAGAGGTCTCTAAAGTGAACGGTGCTGTCCTTTAACCCCTGTCCAAGGTACTGATCAAACTAATTTTAGAGGCAGTTGCACATATTATTTGATGATAATGGAAATATATATGTGTGTGTGTGTGTGTGTGAAACTGTTATTAACAATATATATTTATGACCTGATTACAGAGTAACAGAGAGGAGCATTGCAGTAACAAACATGCTTATACAGTATAACAGGGTGGCAGAAGTTTTGAGAGAGCATAGACAGGTGGAAATTGTAAGCGACTCAAGTAGGGTGGTGCAGAGAAAGGGAGCTTGGCAAGAGGAAGCAGATATGAATTCCTATATGGAATTAAGGATGTACTGAGGAGTGTAGGAACTGTTCGGTGCTTTGGGGTAAATTGTCCAGAAACCTTTGGCTAGAGTAAACAGCAGCATATAACTACACTTGCATTCTAGGTGCAACCAACACGACCATCTGATGACACATTGCAAAAGTGGGTTTTGTAGTTACACAGCAAAAGCATAGCAGCCGATGGAGTTGTAGAGTGTGTCAAAGCTTGCCAAGATGAAATTGTTAGGTTGCACCACAAACATCCCCATAGTTTATGGAAAGTATTAGTGTCAGCTGTGCTATGTGCTTTCTGGGAGTTAGACAGGATTTGTTTCTATAGAGCGAGCCCAGTTTGGATGTCAGTATGGCTATAGGCACAGCAAAGGAAAGACTGGGATCAAGCTGTAAACTCAAATATTTATATTTGGCCAGTGATGTCAGATTAGAGTTGGAGTGTGCTCTAATCAGTAAGCCAGAAAGGGCACATTTGTTGGGATCGGACACTATGGCATTGGAAAACAAAATGCAGAAAATGTGGGATTGGTTAGGGATGCCGCACAGGATAGTGGGTGATATTGTGCTGATTGGTACTGTTGGTCTCTGAGAAAACCGACTTTTCAGACTATGGGGTGTATTCAATACCTGTCGGAAACTGCTGTCTTGTCAGAAAGACGGCAGTTTCCGACAGGTTTTGGTCGGAAAGGGTTCCGACCTATTCAATGCCGGGCCATTTTTTGCGACAAGTCGGGAATTCCCGACTTGTCGGAAACCACGTGGATTGTCGGATTAGCCGTGGATCCACATGTTCCGCGGCCAAATCCGACAGGTTTTGTCCCTGGTTCCGACAATATCAATCCGACTTTTTTTAAAGTCGGATTGACATTGTCGGAACCAGGGAGATGAGATGGGGAGTTTGGATGGATGCTGGAGACAGCGTGGATCGGGTGAGTAGTGGAGTGGGGACTGGGCGGTGTGGATGGGGGACCCGCAGTCGGGACGGAGCGGCTGTCAGGATGGAGCGGCGGAAGCGGCTGTCTGGACAGAGCGGCTGTCGGGACGGAGTGGCTGCCGGGACCGGGGGCCGTGGACAGGTGAGCAGCGGCTGTCAGGAGTGGCCAAATCCGACAGTCTGTTTTGGCCAGCTCATTGAATACTGACCTGTCGGATCCTCTCCGTCGGAAAGGATCCGACAAGTATTGAATACACCCCTATGTCTAACATTTATCACTGACTACCAATGGTCTATTAACAGGGTAGCTGTATTTGTGATTGGCAGTGGTGCTCCCACTGGGTTATTGGACATAATTCAATATGCAAGAGAACAGAAAAAGAAGTAACCTAGGTTTGGAGCACTTGAACTCAGAGACTATGAATTAATAAGTATTACAACATAATTTTTATTAAACAAAATGCAGTAATGTGATTTTATAATATGACCCTTATAACTGTACTACACGTATGGAGAAATACAATTTTTCTGCCCCCCTTGTATTATTTCTTATATCTTTTTTTGAAATCAATAAACTGTCAGTTATTAGTAATCAAATTCCATACTTATTGGAGTATGTCTCTTAAAATACTATTTAATCTGCTTCATTTCATAAATGAGATCTATGGTTCACCATAGCCAATGGACATTGTAATCCTGCTGTGACGCTCGGCGTAAGTTGGGGTTCCGACAACAGAGTTTTGGCTGAAGGGATGGCTGCCTGTGAGGTGAATAAACGAGGTGGCTGAATGTAATTCCTCCTCATTTGGTGGAGGCCCAATTAAGTGGTAGCGTTGGCAGGAGGGCGTAAGGAACTAGGAGGACTCCGTCAGAAGATAACTGTAGTTTTAATGAATAACAGGTTATACACAAATACTTGAGAAATTGAAAAAAAATAAGAATTTACTCACCGGTAATTCTATTTCTCGTAGTTCGTAGTGGATGCTGGGACTCCGTAAGGACCATGGGGAATAGCGGCTCCGCAGGAGACTGGGCACAACTATAAAGAAAGCTTTAGACTACTGGTGTGCACTGGCTCCTCCCACTATGACCCTCCTCCAGACTTCAGTTAGGATACTGTGCCCGGAAGAGCTGACACAATAAGGAAGGATTTTGAATCCGGGTAAGACTCATACCAGCCACACCAATCACACCGTATAACTCGTGATACAATACCCAGTTAACAGTATGATAACAACTGAGCCTCTCAACAGATGGCTCAACAATAACCCTTTAGTTAAACAATAACTATATACAAGTATTGCAGACAATCCGCACCTTGGGATGGGCGCCCAGCATCCACTATGAACTACGAGAAATAGATTTACCGGTGAGTAAATTCTTATTTTCTCTGACGTCCTAAGTGGATGCTGGGACTCCGTAAGGACCATGGGGATTATACCAAAGCTCCCAAACGGGCGGGAGAGTGCGGATGACTCTGCAGCATCGAATGGGCAAACTCTAGGTCCTCCTCAGCCAGGGTGTCAAACTTGTAGAATTTTGCAAATGTGTTTGACCCCGACCAAGTAGCTGCTCGGCAAAGTTGTAGAGCCGAGACCCCTCGGGCAGCCGCCCAAGAAGAGCCCACCTTCCTCGTGGAATGGGCTTTCACTGATTTAGGATGCGGCAGTCCAGCCGCAGAATGTGCAAGCTGAATCGTACTACAGATCCAGCGAGCAATAGTCTGCTTTGAAGCAGATGCACCCAACTTGTTGGGCGCATACAGGATAAATAGCGAGTCAGTCTTTCTGACTCCAGCTGTCCTGGAAACATAGACTTTCAGGGCCCTGACTACGTCCAACAACTTGGAAGCCTCCAAGTCTTTAGTAGCCGCAGGCACCACGATAGGTTGGTTCAGATGAAAATCTGATACCACTTTAGGGAGAAACTGGGGACGAGTCCTCAATTCTGCCCTATCCATATGGAAAATCAGATAAGGGCTTTTACATGACAAAGCCACCAATTCTGATACACGTCTGGCCGAAGCCAAGGCCAACAACATGACCACTTTCCACGTGAGATATTTCAAATCCACGGTTTTTAGTGGCTCAAACCAATGTGACTTTAGGAAATCCAACACCACGTTGAGATCCCAAGGTGCCACTGGAGGCACAAAAGGGGGCTGAATATGCAGCACTCCCTTAACAAAAGTCTGAACTTCAGGTAGTGAAGCCAGTTCTCTCTGGAAGAAAATCGACAGAGCCGAAATCTGGACCTTAATGGAACCCAATTTTAGGCCCATAGTCACCCCTGACTGCAGGAAGTGCAGAAATCGTCCTAGCTGAAATTCCTCCGTTGGGGCCTTCCTGGCCTCACACCATGCAACATATTTTCGCCAAATGCGGTGATAATGGTTTGCGGTAACTTCTTTCCTAGCTTTAATCAGCATAGGAATGACTTCCTCCGGAATGCCCTTTTCCTTCAGGATCCGGTGTTCAACCGCCATGCCGTCAAACGCAGCTGCGGTAAGTCTTGGAACAGACAGGGCCCCTGCTGTAGCAGGTCCTGTCTGAGCGGCAGAGGCCATGGGTCCTCTGAGATCATTTCTTGAAGTTCCGGGTACCAAGCTCTTCTTGGCCATATCCGGAACAATGAGTATAGTTCTTACTCCTCTTCCCCTTATTATCCTCAGTACCTTTGGTATTAGAGGAAGAGGAGGGAACACATAAACCGACCGGTACACCCACGGTGTCACTAGAGCGTCCACAGCTATCGCCTGAGGGTCTCTCGACCTGGCGCAATATCTTTTTAGCTTTTTGTTTAGGCGGGACGCCATCATGTCCACCTGTGGCCTTTCCCAACGGTTTACAATCATTTGGAAGACTTCTGGATGAAGTCCCCACTCTCCCGGGTGGAGGTCGTGCCTGCTGAGGAAGTCTGCTTCCCAGTTGTCCACTCCCGGAATGAACACTGCTGACAGTGCTAACACGTGATTTTCCGCCCATCGAAGAATCCTTGTGGCTTCTGCCATCGCCGTCCTGCTTCTCGTGCCGCCCTGTCGGTTTACATGGGCGACCGCCGTGATGTTGTCTGACCGGATCAGTACCGGCTGGTTTTGAAGCAGGGGTTTTGCCTGACTTAGGGCATTGTAAATGGCTCTCAGTTCCAGAATATTTATGTGCAGGGAAGTCTCCTGACTTGACCATAGTCCTTGGAAGTTTCTTCCCTGTGTGACTGCCCCCCAGCCTCGAAGGCTGGCATCCGTGGTCACCAGGACCCAGTCCTGTATGCCGAATCTGCGGCCCTCTTGAAGATGAGCACTCTGCAGCCACCACAGCAGAGACACCCTGGTCCTTGGAGACAGGGTTATCAGCCGATGCATCTGAAGATGCGAGGCGGACCACTTGTCCAATAGGTCCCACTGAAAGGTTCTTGCATGGAACCTGCCGAATGGAATTGCTTCGTAGGAAGCTACCATCTTTCCCAGGATCCGCGTGCAGTGATGCACCGACACCTGTTTTGGTTTTAGGAGGCCTCTGACTAGAGATGACAGCTCCTTGGCCTTCTCCTCCGGGAGAAACACTTTTTTCTGTTCTGTGTCCAGAACCATCCCCAGGAACAGTAGACGTGTCGTAGGAATCAGCTATGACTTTGGAATATTTAGAACCCAGCCGTGCTGTTGTAGCACCTCCCGAGATAGTGCTACCCCGACCAACAACTGCTCCCTGGACCTCGCCTTTATCAGGAGATCGTCCAAGTACGGGATAATTAAAACTCCCTTCTTTCGAAGGAGTATCATCATTTCGGCCATTACCTTGGTAAAGACCCTCGGAGCCGTGGATAGACCGAACGGCAACGTCTGGAATTGGTAATGACAATCCTGTACCACAAATCTGAGGTACTCCTGGTGAGGATGGTAAATGGGGACATGCAGGTAAGCATCCTTGATGTCCAGTGATACCATGTAATCCCCCTCGTCCAGGCTTGCAATAATCGCCCTGAGCGATTCCATCTTGAACTTGAATTTTTTTATATATGTGTTCAAGGATTTCAAATTTAAAATGGGTCTCACCGAACCGTCCGGTTTCGGTACCACAAACATTGTGGAATAGTAACCCCGTCCTTGTTGAAGTAGGGGCACCTTTACTATCACCTGTTGTGAATACAGCTTGTGAATTGCCTATAACACTGCCTCCCTGCCTGAGGGAGTGGTTGGTAAGGCAGATTTGAGGAAACGGCGGGGGGAGACGTCTCGAATTCCAGCTTGTACCCCTGAGATACTATTTGAAAGATCCAGGGATCCACCCGTGAGCGAGCCCACTGATTGCTGAAATATTTGAGACGGGCCCCCACCGTACCTGGCTCCGCCTGTAGAGCCCCAGCGTCATGCTGTGGACTTAGAGGAAGCGGGGGAGGACTTTTGCTCCTGGGAACTGGCTGTATGCTGCAGCTTTTTCCCCCTACCTCTGCCTCTGGGCAGAAAGGACGCGCCCTTAACCCGCTTGCCCCTATTGGGCCGAAAGGACTGTACCTGATAATACGGTGCTTTCTTTGGCTGTGAGGGAACATGGGGTAAAAATGTAGACTTCCCATCTGTTGCTGTGGAAACGAGGTCCGAGAGACCATCCCCGAACAACTCCTCACCCTTATAAGGCAGAACTTCCATGTGCCTTTTGGAATCTGCATCTCCTGTCCACTGCCGAGTCCATAACCCTCTCCTGGCAGAAATGGACATTGCACTAATTTTGGATGCCAGCCGGCAAATATCCCTCTGTGCATCCCTCATGTATAAAAGTGCGTCTTTAATATGCTCTACGGTTAGCAATATAGTGTCCGTCTAGGGTATCAATATTTTCCGACAGGGAATCTGACCACGCAGCTGCAGCACTGCACATCCATGCTGACGCAATAGCTGGCCTCAGTATAACACCTGAGTGTGTATATATAGACTTCAGGATAGCCTCCTGCTTTCTATCAGCAGATTCCTTCAGGGCGGCCGTATCCGGAGACGGTAGTGCCACCTTCTTTGACAAGCGTGTGAGCGCTTTATCCACCCTAGGGGATGTTTCCCAGCGTGACCTATCCTCTGGCGGGAAAGGGTACGCCATTAGTAACCTCTTAGAAATTACCAGTTTCTTATCAGGAGAAGCCCACGCTTCTTCACACACGTCATTTAACTCCTCAGATGGAGGAAAAGCTACTGGTAGTTTTTTCTCTCCAAACATAATACCCTTTTTTGTGGTACCGGGGGTAACATCAGAAATGTGCAACACATTTTTCATTGCCTCAATCATGTAACGTGTGGCCCTATTGGAAGTTACATTAGTCTCATCGTCGTCGACACTGGAGTCAGTATCCGTGTCGACATCTGTGTCTGCCATCTGAGGTAGCGGGCGCTTTAGAGCCCCTGATGGCTTTTGAGACGCCTGGGCAGGCACAGGCTGAGAAGCCGGCTGTCCCATAGTAGGTATGTCGTCAAACCTTTTATGCAAGGAGTCGACACTGTCGTGTAATTCCTTCCACAGAACCATCCACTCAGGTATCGACCCCGCAGGGGGTGACATCACATTTACAGGCATTTGCTCCGCCTCCACATAAGCCTCCTCATCAAACATGTCGACACAGCCGTACCGACACACCGCATACACACAGGGAATGCTCTGACAGAGGACAGGACCCCACAAAGCCCTTTGGGGAGACAGAGAGAGAGTATGCCAGCACACACCAGAGCGCTATATAATACAGGGACTAACTGAATTATATCCTCTTATAGCTGATATATATATATACTGCACCTAAATTTAGTGCCCCCCCTCTCTTTTTTACCCTTCTGTAGCTTGTAGACTGCAGGGGAGAGCCAGGGAGCTTCCTTCCAGCGGAGCTATGAGGGAAAAATGGCGCCAGTGTGCTGAGGGAGTTAGCCCCGCCCCTTTTTCGGCGGACTTCTCCCGAGTTTTTGAAACTCTGGTAGGGGTATTAATTTACACCTATATAGCCTCTGGGACTATATATGGTGTATATTTGCCAGCCAAGGTGTGTAATATTGCCCTCAGGGCGCCCCCCCCCCCCCCAGCGCCCTGCACCCATCAGTGACCGGAGTGTGAGGTGTACATGAGGAGCAATGGCGCACAGCTGCAGTGCTGTGCGCTACCTTGGTGAAGACCGAAGTCTTCTGCCGCCGATTTTCCGGACCTCTTCATGCTTCTGGCTCTGTAAGGGGGACGGCGGCGCGGCTCCGGGAACGAACATCAAGGTCGGGTCCTGCGGTCGATCCCTCTGGAGCTAATGGTGTCCAGTAGCCTAAGAAGCCCAAACTACCACCTGTTAGGTAGGTTCACTTCTTCTCCCCTTAGTCCCTCGCTGCAGTGAGTCTGTTGCCAGCAGATCTCACTGTAAAATAAAAAACCTAAAATATACTTTCTTTCTAGGAGCTCAGGAGAGCCCCTAGTGTGCATCCAGCTCAGCCGGGCACAAGATTCTAACTGAAGTCTGGAGGAGGGTCATAGTGGGAGGAGCCAGTGCACACCAGTAGTCTAAAGCTTTCTTTATAGTTGTGCCCAGTCTCCAGCGGAGCCGCTATTCCCCATGGTCCTTACGGAGTCCCAGCATCCACTTAGGACGTCAGAGAAAATGATTTAAAAAACTGGAGTCTATGGTTGTACGACTTGAAGAATGAAGCAGAAACAATCCGGTAATGAAGACCTGAAGGACTGTGGTTTATGATAGAAAGACAAGGCTGAAGAACTTTGACTTTTCAAAAGTGGATGCTGTAGTTGGTGATTGAAAGATGAGGCTGAAGCACTTTGACTTTGAAGAAGTGGATACTGTGGCTCGTGATAGAAAGACAAGGCTGAAGAGCTTTGACTTTGAAGAAGTGGATACTGTGGCTTGAGGTGGGGAGACGTCTGCAGGAACCACCGTTAGCACCTCTATGACCTGGGGACCCGTGAGTGCTTCCACGAGTGGGGACGGGCTTAGACAACAGGCCTGCAGCAGCTTTAGAGTACCGACGGATGAGAGCAAGTAGGACCAGGAAACCAGAAGCAACCTGGGAGCACAGAGCTAGAGAACCTTCCACAGGAAAGTAACTTGAAGCACTCACACTCTCCCTCTGGGCCAGCCCCCTTTTGTAAGGGGAACTCACTTAGGATTGGCTGGACACCGAGTGGGAACTTCATTGGCAATTCTCTAGTCTGCAACATGGCTGCCCCCAGCACAGGAAACATACTCAGCTGTAGTACACGGCTTTAGCCCAGCTCCGGCCTCTGACACACTGAGGCTGTGTCACACTGGAGGACCCTGCTGCAGCGACTTCCGCTGCAGCGCCCGCCTCTCCGGATCCCCGGCCCTCGGAAGCCGCACACCCGTCCAAGGGGACCCGCCACCAGCAGTTCCCTGTCGCCATAACCTCGCCAAACCACCGGCACGGCAACCCCCAGGAGCCCTCACCGGAGGTAAAGCTCTGGATACTGACACCTTCTTACTAAAGAGACGCACATATGGACTATAAATAAATGTCCAACACGTGTTATAAAGGCATAAGAGGGGGAGATGTACTAAGCCTTGGAGAGTGATAAAGTGGAGAGAAATAAACTAACAACCAACCTGTCATTTTCCAAACCCAGCCTAAAACAGTTAGAAGCTGATTTGCTGGTACTTTATCGCACTCTAAGGTTTAGTACATCTGCCCCAGGAGGTGAGAACCAACTATGAATGTGCATTGAAAGTTTCCAGCCATGTCTGTCCAGTACAGACTTTGGGGGATATGTACTAAGCATTGGAAAGTGATAAAGTGGAGAGAGATAAACTATCAATCAGCTTCTGTGAGTCCAATTGGTTGCATTTATCATCTCTAAACTCTGTAACCAAATGGACTCAATATAGACATAAATGTAAAAACTTTTTTAGAATAAAGTAAATCCCTGTATTCTTATAAATGTAAAGATATATATTTTATAAATGTAAAGATATCATTTTAAAATGATTTTTATTTACACATTAACATCACATAATCCACTTTATACACTAATCCCCATATTGATACCAGTAAAACAAAAAGCATGAGGTTGCCACCAAATAACGACATCACTTCCTGTTTGGAAACAAAGAACTTCCGTTTTTAAATTTTTAACAAATAAAGTTTTTTAATTACTATTCAATAAATAGAGTGCCCCATGCTGCATACTCCATCCATGACTAAGTGCTGAGGCATGAAACGCGTTGGGCCGTGTGAACGGAAGTACGACATTGCTGCGACCGGAAGTGCCCCGCACCCGCGATTCGGATGTACACACAGTGAAGCAGGTGCTTGGAAACCAGCCACGGGAGCCGGAAGTCATCACTACAGCAAGGTAGAGATAGGGAAAGCTAGCATATAACTACCTGCTGAGGACACCCCGGAAGGCACACATATATGGAATCCAAATATACTGCAAAAAATAAAAACTCCGGACACTCATCTTATTAACTCTTAAAAGAGCTGTAAACATACTGGTATCCTCCCCTTCCCCCCCCTTTTTTTTTTCTCCACCGTGCTCTGACACATATATTTATTTAGAATTTGAAATCAGGTCAAGGTGTAAGAACTATTATGTGAATATTTGAGAAGGTTATAAAGTGATCGTCAAACATACATATGATCCATGAAAATAAAAAAAAATTGGATAGGGAACATGGAGGCTTATTACAGAAAGGTGATGTGGATATGTTAATGCCTCCTAGTATAGTTGTGAGGCTTTAGTTAAGTAGTCCGGAAAAGCAGAGGTGAGAGGAGAAAGGATTTTTCAGGTGCCAAAGATGTGTTGAAAAAGCAAGTTGTCTTTCAGTGCCAAAAAAATCAGATTTATTCTGGTTCAGGGTGTACATTTAATTAAAGTCTGAACCTAAACCACACACATGGAATTAATGCCAAAGTCTGCAACCTGTAGCAACACTGAACAGACATAACACATATCTTAAGGAGATATATTTCTTGTCTCTCAAAGGAAGGGAAAAACTATGAAATGGCATCTTCAATTTCAATGCAAGAGTATCATATGAATGTCCAAATAGAAGTTTGCTTCCAATATGTAATACTTACTGCATGAACGATCAACAGTCTTGGACAAAGTCAAGCCATGAGCTCTCCATGCTTTCTTCATGTTGGATCATGTGCTTTAAGTACACATTTATAATAGACTCTGGACCACATTTGAGTTGATATTTTGAATGCAAAGCCCTCAATGTGACGGAATATAACGGCAAGCATCGCGTGGTGCTGTAATTAATGTGAAAGTAATCTGAGGTGGGAAAAAAGTTCTAGAAGTGAGGTGATGCAAATATCAGCTGCTGAATTTTCTGATGCTCCTTGGCCGCACCCAGATCTGGATCATTTCAACACTTTAGACTAAAAATTAAACGATCTATCAAAGGAATTATAGGAAGTGTATGCGGACATACTGTACTTACTCTGCCGACGCTGGCTGACACTGCAGGGTTCAGCTTTATCCTCTGGCTAAAATCTTGTCCCATCTGCTGCTTTGCAGTAGGAGCCATTGGTGGCACATGTTCTCACTTCTATAAGATGGGGACATGGGAACTGAACATACACGATTAAGGCCCTCATTCCGAGTTGTTCGCTCGCAAGGCGATTTTAGCAGAGTTACACACGCTAAGCCGCCGCCTACTGGGAGTGAATCTTAGCTTCTTAAAATTGCGAACGATGTATTCGCAATATTGCGATTACAAACTACTTAGCAGTTTCAGAGTAGCTTCAGACTTACTCGGCATCTGCGATCAGTTCAGTGCTTGTCGTTCCTGGTTTGACGTCACAAACACACCCAGCATTCGCCCAGACACTCCTCCGTTTCTCCAGCCACTCCTGCGTTTTTTCCGGAAACGGTAGCGTTTTCATCCACACGCCCATAAAACGCCGTGTTTCCGCCCAGTAACACCCATTTCCTGTCAATCACATTACGTTCGCCGGAGCGAAGAAAAAGCCGTGAGTAAAAACACTATCTTCATAGCAAAATTACTTGGCGCAGTCGCAGTGCGAACATTGCGCATGCGTACTAAGCAGAAAAACGCTGCGATGCGAAGAAAATTACTGAGCGAACGACTCGGAATGAGGGCCTATATATATATATATATATATATATATATATATATATATACTGCTCAAAAAAATAAAGGGAACACTTATACAACACATCCTAGATCTGAATGAATTAAATATTCTTCTTAAATACTTTGTTCTTGACATAGTTGAATGTGCTGACAAAATCACACAAAAATTATCAATGGAAATCAAATTTATAAACCCATGGAGGTCTGGGTTTGGAGTCATACTCGAAATTAAAGTGGAAAAACACACTACAGGCTGATCCAACTTTGATGTAATGTCCTTAAAACAAGTCAAAATGAGGCTCAGTAGTGTGTGTGGCCACCACGTGCCTGTATGACCTCCCTACAACGCCTGGGCATGCTCCTGATGAGGTGGCGGATGGTCTCCTGAGGGATCTCCTCCCAGACATGGACTAAAGCATCCGCCAACGGGTTCACTATGGTATGCCGGCGGTCGGGCTCCCGGCAACCAGCATACCGGCGCCGGGAGTCAGACCGCCGGCTTACCGACAGTGTGGCGAGCGCAAATGAGCCCCTTGCGGGCTCGCTGCGAGCGCCACGCTATTTTATTCTCCCTCCAGGGGGGGCGTGGACCCCCACGAGGGAGAATAAGTGTCGGTATGCCGGCTGTCGGGATCCCGGAGTCGGTATACTGTGCGACGGGATCCCGTCAGTCGGCATACTGAAGACCACCCCCGCCAACTCCTGGACAGTCTGTGGTGCAACGTGGCATTGGTGGATGGAGCGAGACATGATGTCCCAGATGTGCTCAATTGGATTCAGGTCTGGGGAACGGGCGGGCCAGTCCATAGCATCAATGCCTTTGTCTTGCAGGAACTGCTGACACACTCCAGCCACATGAGGTCTAGCATTGTCTTGCATTAGGAGGAACCCGGGGCCAACCACACCAGCATATGGTCTCACAAGGGGTCTGAGGATCTCATCTTAGTACCTAATGGCAGTCAGGCTACCTCTGGCGAGCACATGGAGGGCTGTGCGGCCCCCCAAAGAAATGACACCCCACACCATTACTGACCCACTGCCAAACCAGTCATGCTGGAGGATGTTGCAGGCAGCAGAACGTTCTCCTTGGCATCTCCAGACTCTGTCATGTCTGTCACATGTGCTCAGTGAGAACCTTCTTTCATCTGTGAAGAGCACAGGGCGCCAGTGGCGAATTTGCCAATCTTGGTGTTCTCTGGCAAATGCCAAACGTCCAGCACGGTGTTGGGCTGTAAGCACAACCCCCACCTATGGACATCGGGCCCTCATACTACCCTCATGGAGTCTGTTTCTGATCCTTTGAGTAGACACATGCATATTTGTGGCTTGCTTGAGGTCATTTTGAACTTTAAATTCCTGAATCCTTACCTGAGGGTTTTAAGTTTCAAGATGGTATCTCTGCGAGCGTTGATTGCTGGATTGGAGACGAGGGAGTTCCTGCTATCCTTAGACATAAAGGATGCATACCTTCACATTCCAATCTGGACACCACATCAGGCGTTTCTGTGTTTTGCTCTTCTAGATTCTCACTATCAATTTCAGGCCCTGCCATTTGGACTGTCGTCAGCCCTGCGGGTAATATCAATAGCAGTGTTATACCTGTGTTAAACCGAAGGAAAACAGAAGGCAAACAAACTAACAAGATAACAGAAGGACTGCATTACCACAAAACTCTGGAACTTTATGTGGCCTCTCCTCGCCTCAAACATGAGAACACCAAGACCAGGCTTACCACCTCTCTGGCTGAGAACATCAAGTCTGCCCCTGGGCCTAACCATCAAGATGAACAGGGAACTGTGGGGGAAGAGGACCAGGATCAGCAGGGACATCACCATTGCGTCTGAGTATGCCCCCCACATTCTCCTTCCCACCCGTACTAAGATCTGATCAAAATGTTATCCCACTCCTACTTCTGCCACTAGTTACCTGCTATTGTGTTTTTGTTTTGTTTTTTTCTTTCCTCTTCATTGCTCGCTTCCACCCCACCATGGGTTTTCCTGTAATGTTTACCTCCACTGATTGCACACCTTTCCATTGTGCCCTACATGCAGGGTACATCATACTACTACATAAGCATCAGTTTTCCCATATATGAACTTGGCCCTTGTATGGCTCACCTTCCACAGTGTAACCTCCAAAGTGCGCCCAACATGGCTGCCCCATATGGTACACTTGTGGATGGGATGAAAAATACATGGACCTTGTGGTTTTGTTGGAACCCTACTCTAAACTGTAGGACTCTGAAATCACCCCCATTTTGTGTCATCTCTTCTAAGGGGTAGACTATTCCACCCTGGGTAATCCTACGCGGAGCGCCTAAGATGGCTGCTGCACTTGGTACCTGTGAGGGTGGAATACACAACCCTTGGAAGTTATTACACAAAATACCTGCACCAATCCTGCGTTATGCTTTCTGTGGGCTTAAGGTTTTTCTTTTATGTCTGTGTTGCTTATCTATTGTTGTATTACTCAAATCATCTGTATCATGTGTATTGTTTTTGATGTCTGTAAAGCGCCTTGAGTCCTGTTGGAGAAAGAGCGCTATATAAATAAAATTATTATTATTATTATTATTATTATTTTGCAGGGCTCTGGCAGTTCTCCTCCTGTTCCTCCTTGCACAAATGCGGAGGTAGTGGCACTGCTGCTGGGTTGTTGCCCTCCTACGGCCTCCTCCACGTCTCCTGATGTACTGGCCTGTCTCCTGGTAGTGCCTCCATGCTCTGAACACTACGCTGACAGACACAGCAAACCTTCTTGCCACAGCTCGCATTGATGTGCCATCCTGGATGAGCTGCACTACCTGAGCCACTTGTGTGGGTTGTAGACTCCGTCTCATGCTAGCTACCACTAGAGTGACCAAAACATCAGCCAGAAAGCATAGGAGCTGAGAAGTGGTCTGTTGTCACCACCTGCAGAACAACTCCTTTATTGGGGGTGTCTTGCTAATTGCCTATAATTTGTACCTGTTATCTATTACATTTGCACAACAGCATGTGAAATTGATTGTCAATCAGTGTTGCTTCCTAAGTGGACAGTTTGATTTCACAGAAGTGTGATTGACTTGGAGTTACATTGTGTTGCTTAAGTGTTCCCTTTATTTTTTTGAGCAGTGTGTATGTGTATATATATATATATATATATATATATATATATATATACATATACACACATACATACAGGTACACCACCGATTTTCCGGCAACCGATGATCCGGAACCTCTTTTAATCCGGACAATTTTGATTTGTCCGGATTAAAGGGGGTTAGGGACATCCTTTAATCCGGAACATTTTCTTCGCATGGGCGTAACACGCAATACGCGCAAGTGCCAGTGGGTACAGCTTCCACGGACACTGCAGGTGACACAGAAAGCATCAGTGGGGCTGTTATGGCGTCCAAGGTCACAGCAAGTACCGCACATGGGCGGAAGACACAGCGCACACAAGTGTCAGTGAGTACGGCTTCTGAGGGCACTGCAGGTGACACAGCAAGCAACAGTGGGGCTGTTATGGCGTCCAAGGTCACAGCAAGTACCGCACATGGGCGGAAGACATGTTCTGAAGGTGCAAAATTAGGTTCCACTATTAATCCGGTAAAATCGATAATCCGGCACGGCACTGGAACCGAGGATGCCGGAAAATCTGTGGTGTACCTGTATATATATATATATATATATATATATATATACTGCTCAAAAAAATAAAGGGAACACTAAAATAACACATCCTAGATCTGAATGAATGAAATATTCTTATTAAATACTTTGTTCTTTACATAGTTGAATGTGCTGACAACAAAATCACACAAAAATTATCAATGGAAATCAAATTTATTAACCCATGGAGGTCTGGATTTGGAGTCACCCTCAAAATTAAAGTGGAAAAACACACTACAGGCTGATCCAACTTTGATGCAATGACCTTAAAACAAGTCAAAATGAGGCTCAGTAGTGTGTGTGTCCTCCACGTGCCTGTATGACCTCCCTACAACCCACACAAGTAGCTCAGGTAGTGCAGCTCATCCAGGATGGCACATCAATGCGAGCTGTGGCAAGAAGGTTTGCGGTGTCTGTCAGTGTAGTGTCCAGAGCATGGAGGCGCTACCAGGAGACAGGCCAGTACATCAGGAGACGTGGAGGAGGCCGTCTGAGGGCAACAACCCAGCAACAGGACCGCTACCTCCGCCTTTGTGCAAGGAGGAACAGGAGAAGCACCGCCAGAGCCCTGCAAAATGACTTCCAGCAAGCCACAAATGTGCATGTGTCTACTCAAACGATCAGAAACAAACTCCATGAGGGTGGTATGAGGGCCCGACATCCACAGGTGGGGATTGTGCTTACAGCCCAACACCATGCAGGACGTTTGGCATTTGCCAGAGAACACCAAGATTGGCAAATTCGCCACTGGCGCCCTGTGCTCTTCACAGATGAAAGCAGGTTCTCACTGAGCACATGTGACAGACGTGACAGAGTCTGGAGACGTCAAGGAGAACGTTCTGCTGCCTGCAACATCCTCCAGCATGACTGATTTGGCAGTGAGTCAGTAATGGTGTGGGGTGGCATTTCCACGTGCTCGCCAGAGGTAGCCTGACTGCCATTAGGTACCGAGATGAGATCCTCAGACCCCTTGTGAGACCATATGCTGGTGCGGTTGGTCTTGGGTTCCTCCTAATGCAAGACAATGCTAGACCTCATGTGGCTGGAGTGTGTCAGCAGTTCCTGCAAGACAAAGGCATTGATGCTATGGACTGGCCCGCCCGTTCCCCAGACCTGAATCCAATTGAGCACATCTGGGACATCATGTCTCACTCCATCCACCAATGCCACGTTGACTGTCCAGGAGTTGGCAGATGCTTTAGTCCAGGTCTGGGAGGAGATCCCTCAGGAGACCATCCGCCACCTCATCAGGAGCATGCCCAGGCGTTGTGGGGAGGTCATACAGGCACGAGGGGACCACAGACACTACTGAGCCTCATTTTGACTTGTTTTAAGGACATTACATCAAAGTTGGATCAGCCTGTAGTGTGTTTTTCCACTTTAATTTTGAGGGTGACTCCAAATCCAGACCTCCATGGGTTAATAAATTTGATTTCCATTGATAATTTTTGTGTGATTTTGTTGTCAGCACATTCAACTATGTAAAGAACAAAGTATTTAAGAAGAATATTTCATTCAATCAGATCTAGGATGTGTTATTTTAGTGTTTCCTTTATTTTTTTGAGCAGTGTATATATATATATATATATATATATATACACACACACACGTTTGAGCTTTACAGAGATCAAGCCTAGATCAGCTGGTGGGATGCAAGGTTCACTTCTTTGCAAGCTTAAAATTTGATGATTGTTTCTGATTCCTTTTCAACTTGCCCTGACAGTACATATTTCTTAGATTTGCACCCAGGTCATTGGCTTTTGCATCTTTTGTAAGATCTATCATGGTGCTCACTAACAGGGAAATTAGATATTTTGATTTTAAATGGTTTTTCACCATTCCATTAACTATTTGACTCCTGATCATTTCCTAGGGGCACTTTATTACTTTCCAATACTTCAGGATGGCTGTCTGCAATGGCTTGGGACAATGGTGACACCTAGGGACTGCTCAATATTTACTTTGGTTTTCTAGAGGATTGTGTTAAATATTTAAATCTGGAAATAATAAGTATTTTTGCAAAAAAAAATATTTTTTTTTGATAGGTCTAGAGTCCATAAGAAAGCATTTTTTTTTCATGTTAGGAGATGTAACTGATTTTTCCTAGTTCTGTTAGGAAAAAAATAATGTTCTGTCAAAGGCTTCCAGAAGATATTAGGCCTATGCTTCAGATTATTTTTCTACCAGGAAGACTGCACAATCCCCTTCTCCGCACACCTGAAATGGGACTTTTTAGCTTATTAGTAGCTACAGGTATACAGCTTGCTTGGCAGGAAGACTCCGGTTGAACTCCAACCGTGCAAAAAATTATTTTTATGATCCACTGATCAGTCTGTTCAGGCTATGCAATGGGATGTTAACTCACACAGTCTTAAAACTTCCTCTTCACCTACAGATATTTTTTTTCATCAGATGTCTTTTTGTGCAACTCCGGTACAAACACATAATACAAAGGAATTCTACAGAGTTTGGAATTTGAGAAGGCATCATCAACTCCAGGATCTCATCCAAAACACTCTTCTGGAAGTATTAAAGAGACTACTGACGTAACAGCCATTCTCAGAGATTCTACAGAGGCAAACTTAAAATTAGCGTACAGAGGAAAGAAAAGAAAGACTCTGTGTTGGGGCACACTTAATACATATAAAGATAATAATTCATTAAAACTTAACTTTTATTCTTAGTTTAAAACAATTTTGTACACAGACTGTTGTAACATTTAGTTTTCACCTGGAATGGAATAGGATTATCTGAAGTCCCAATTTGGATTAAGATATCAGATTATACGGTATCATATTCTATACTATATAGTGTCACAATGACTGAAATTGTGCCACTCGGGGGAAATATAAAAAAAAAAACAACAAGGATATCAGCGATATCCTAATCTCAAGAAAAAAAACAGGTTACTTATATAGAAACGTTCCAAATGTTTATTGACACTGTGCTCTTGGAAGTGATTACTCTCCCGGTGCTTGTTATGCGTGCTACTCAGGTTAAACCTCTAGGTGTAAATGATGCTTAAGTATAATGATGAGTTTTTAGAACTCACAGTTAAACTGTCTCCACTGAAAACAATTGAATGAAGGAAGGTTAAATTAGGTCTGTGTGAGCTGTTACACTTCTGTGCCAAAAATTCTGAGGGATAAAGGGTGGGATGGTGGTATGTGTCATAGGTTGCTCCACTACTTCTGCTTTAGCTCAAGATATATACTGCACCTGATATTCCAAGGTGGTCTCCAAGAACTGATCAGGCCTGTAACTGCTTAGCTTCCAAGATCAAATAAGGTTGGGCGTAACCAGTGAAGTGTGTGAGTACTGACGAACTGACAAATGAGAGTGCATTAACACTTATGTATTTCCCTATCACATTGTATATATTTTGTATTATTTTAATCACACTTCTCACTTACATAGCACTTATGTGCTTCTTATTAACCCTTACTAATTTTCATCTGTGTGCTGCCCTGGGGTGGCCGGCCTGTGCTGTCATGATGGGGTCCCGCACCCCGGAACCATACCTAGTGTTAGGGACCCCCAGTGACCAAGACGCCTTGCCGTTCGGCCTGGGGGCTTAACACTATAGCTGCAGATATATGCAACCAAGACCTCTGTATTATCTGATTATTATGTAGTGCTATTTTTCACTCAGTGTGCACTAGGGATGGCAAACTGTTTTTTCTTACACAGAATTACCCCTCCCTTTTAGCACCTGAGTGACATCACAATCTGATTGAGCAGCTCGCCAATAAATGTGCATTGTAGTTAGAGGCACGGATGGGTCAGCATTAGGAGGTAGTGCTGACTCCAGAGTGCCATTGGAGAAGTTAGGGGTGTCTCCAGGTAAGCTGGCTCTCAGATGCTGTAGGAGCCATTATCATGTGGCCTTACACTGGGTTATTAGACCTAGACATATTTGTAATTATTTATGGGGTGGGTTTGGGGTGCGGTGACCCCTATGTTGGTAATGCTGGGCTGCTTCAGGTTGGCACACCCTAACACTTTATTAACACTTATGTTTTTCCCTATCACATTGCATATATTTTGTATTATTTTAATCACACTTCTCACTTGCATAGCACTTATGTGCTTCTTATTAACACTTACTAACTTTCACCTGTGTGCTGCCCTGAGGTGGCCGGCCTGTGCCGGCATGATGGGGTCCCGCACCCTGGACCCATACCTAGTGTGGTTAGGGACCCCCAGTGACAGAGACGCCTTGCCGTTTGGCCTGGGGGCATAACCCTATATCTGCAGATATATGCAGCCAAGATCTCTATTATTTGATTATTGGCCCTCATTCCGAGTTGATCGGTCGCAAGGCGAATTTAGCAGAGTTACACACGCTAAGCCGCCGCCTACTGGGAGTGAATCTTAGCTTCTTAAAATTGCGACCGATGTATTCGCAATATTGCGATTACTAACTACTTAGCAGTTTCAGAGTAGCTCCAGACTTACTCTGCCTGTGCGATCAGTTCAGTGCTTGTCGTTCCTGGTTGACGTCACAAACACACCCAGCGTTCGCCCAGGCACTCCCACCGTTTCTCCGGCCACTCCTGCGTTTTTTCCGGAAACGGAAGCGTTTTCAGCCACACGCCCCTGAAACGCCGTGTTTCCGCCCAGTAACACCCATTTCCTGTCAATCACATTACGATCGCCGGAGCGAAGAAAAAGCCGTGAGTAAAAATACTTTCTTCATAGTAAAGTTACTTGGCGCAGTCGCAGTGCGAACTTTGCGCATGCGTACTAAGCGGATTTTCACTGCGATGCGATGAAAAAGAACGAGCGAACAACTCGGAATGAGGGCCATTATGTAGTGTTGTTTTTCACTCTGTGTGCATTAGGGATAGCAAAAAATTTTTTTTATTCCTAATTCAAGACAACAACTACTGTGAATGATATCTGGCATTTCCTGTTTGCACTATAGGAATTGGATATAGAGAATTTTCTAATATTATCTTTTAATGGATCCTTTTAACTGCACCAAGAATGCTTTGGCTGATTACTATTTAAACTAATGGTCTGTTTGGGAATCTGCGGTGGAGCCCGCTATTAACTCATTACTATTAAAGAGTCCAACACAGTTATTCATAGGTTATTGTATTATTGCTCTCTGATTTGTGATTTTTATATTATTACATTTATATTAATATTATATTGTCTATTGGCTCTTAATTAAAATGTATGTTTTTGCGCTTCTTTACACACTATCTGTACAATTGCCCACACATGCCCACGGCCTTTCTGACTGCATATGGTCATTTTTTATGCACTAGAAGAAAGATACCTCTATACTATTTAGATGGTTGTATACCAGCCTTCAAGTTCCACCATAACCTGGATTAAAGAGACATTAATTACATGAGACATCCTGAGTGCAGCCATTTCTTTTAAAGCTTCATCATTTTGCTCCGTCATGAAGCCACTGCATTGTTTACTGAACTTAAAGCATCTGTGCCAATTGTATTTCTACAGAACGGTACATTCAGTCCTGTGTAGTTCATTCATTTCTAAAGAATTGAGTAACAATTTTATAATAAACCAGTGGTTCTCAAACTTTTTTGAATTACGGCACCCTAGAGCATCACAAATTTTTTCACGGCACCCCTAGGCCAAAAAGCTTCTTACTGTGAAATGAAGAAAAAAAAAAATTAAGTAAATTATGTGTATATGTCATCCTTAGGTCAGTTATGTGGTGAGGGATAGGATTTGCTTCTGTTTGCCCACATTTTATGACTGGCAGCCACAAGATCTGTTTTTGTCCATTATATTGACCTCTAAATAATTTGAATTAGTCCTGGACCACCAACTCAGGGCACCCCTGCAAGAGCCTAGCGGCACCCCAGGGTGCCATGGCACACAGTTTGAGAACCACTGTAATAAACGATAGTTACAAGTGGCTACCTTTTATTTTCTCCAGGTGATTTTTCTGCCCGTATCCTTAAAATATTTTTAACAAAATATAAATTGTTTGCCTTTCAATCAGTTATGTACCTGCATTAGCTGGGACATGTACAGCCTTTGTAGAACATTAATAGAGAGATGAGGCACTTTCCTTCAGCCCGAACGAAGGTTTTAAGTCAACATTTATTTTTGGCAAAAAATTTGTAGCGACGTGAATCAATATTTGTTTGGGGTTTGCTAGACACAGCCTAATGATTTGTTAGCTTAGGAAGTGCTGTGAACTGTCTGCACACATTATATTGTGCAATCCTGATAACATCCTTTGAGGATCACCTTGCAAGGTGTATAGATTGTTCACGGTCTGAAAATAGGTCAGCGGTAATTTTCTGAGTCATTTCATCATGTTAAAAAATATGTAAAAAGTAACTTGCGCCCTAGCTTCAGCTCGGCAGATCACCAAAAAAGAGCACCACTCCTTTATAGACACAATAGAAACACAGAGGCGATCTCCCAGCGATGCTACTATATGTTCCAAGTCCGTATGTATTCCTGTTCCTCAAACAGAGAACATAATATATGACATGTCCATTAGCAAATGTCCAATATTTTTACAGATGACTTCTAGGGTCACTCTCTTTCAGTGACTGACCTGTACTAAATGCGATGCATTCCCATATAGGTTTCTTTCATACTTCATATAACACAATTCTTCTAACACACGGTCTATTGGTACCAGGCTTACCTTTATGATAAGCCCTATATGCGCTGAAAGGTATCTTTTTCCAGTCCCAGTTGATATCTGGACTTCCGCTACCTCCACAAAAATGGCTCCAAATGACAGCAGACGGTAAAAAAAGTCTATTTAATTCCAAAGAACATTATCCCGCAACAATGCAGGGATAAAAGATAAAAACAAAACAAAAATAACAATAAAATACAAGAGTACCCTATATTACGAATAGCAGGACCACTTCCAATGATACTGGTAGGATGGATTTAGGTAAAAAGTTCCCAACTATAAGGGGTTTAAAAAGGGAAAAACCAATTACCCACAAAGTGTTGCCAACCACCATGGAAGAATATGGCCCAAAGTTCTCCTTAAAATACCAACGCGTTTCGGATAAAATCCTTCCTCAGGTATACCCTGAGGAAGGATTTTATCCGAAACGCGTTGGTATTTTAAGGAGAACTTTGGGCCATATTCTTCCATGGTGGTTGGCAACACTTTGTGGGTAATTGGTTTTTCCCTTTTTAAACCCCTTATAGTTGGGAACTTTTTACCTAAATCCATCCTACCAGTATCATTGGAAGTGGTCCTGCTATTCGTAATATAGGGTACTCTTGTATTTTATTGTTATTTTTGTTTTGTTTTTATCTTTTATCCCTGCATTGTTGCGGGATAATGTTCTTTGGAATTAAATAGACTTTTTTTACCGTCTGCTGTCATTTGGAGCCATTTTTGTGGAGGTAGCGGAAGTCCAGATATCAACTGGGACTGGAAAAAGATACCTTTCAGCGCATATAGGGCTTATCATAAAGGTAAGCCTGGTACCAATAGACCGTGTGTTAGAAGAATTGTGTTATATGAAGTATGAAAGAAACCTTTATGGGAATGCATCGCATTTAGTACAGGTCAGTCACTGAAAGAGAGTGACCCTAGAAGTCATCTGTAAAAATATTGGACATTTGCTAATGGACATGTCATATATTATGTTCTCTGTTTGAGGAACAGGAATACATACGGACTTGGAACATATAGTAGCATCGCTGGGAGATCGCCTCTGTGTTTCTATCATTTCATCATGTGACATCAAGTTCATTATACTTCACATTATCAATACGATCAAGAAGTTTCCTTTTTAATGCAGCACGATCCATCAGAGATTCATATTAATAAAATGTCGTCCCAGTCTATCACTTTGGAGTCTGGATGAAGTCAGATAAATTACCTGTAGAACTGAATCCATCGCTTTTGTGTGACTGTCATCACCCTTTCTGTAAAACAAGATATTTAGAACCATATAAAGTCTTTGGAACATACAAATCATTTGTCTGGCTCATTGTGTTCATGCTATTAAGGACTGTTTTTCTAAAGAAAGTTAGGAATTGCACAAGTTAGCTACTTTTCACGTTTCTTGGCCGGCAATACGAACACACCCCGTTCATTTGGGTGTAAATTTCACTTCAGTCGCAATTATAGTCTATTTCATTAACTGCAGGTTACTCTAGTATTAATGTTTAAGCCAGTTAAAATTTCCTTTGAAATGTTTGTTTGGATTCCATCAAGCCACCTTTACGATAGATGGAATGTGCTGAGCACCAGTAGCTTGTGCCGTGCAGGAAACACCACCGTCTTCATTGCTGTCAAACTGCCACTCTCACCTGGATACGAGCGAGACATTTTATGGATATGGAAAGCAGACACACCCAGATAAGCCTGGCTCCTTCAGACTCCTCACTGACATGTATAATAGTGACTTCTTCCCAAACATAAAACAGTAGCTGGCAAAAGCTTTGCTGACTACTGGAAGACATTGTTGAATATATAATATTTAAAAAAATGGCAACTTTTTTTTTTTTTATATGGTGCTGAATGACGACAAACAAAATAAGTTTACAAAGATGGATTACAAACCAACACACCAAATTTAAAGGAAAATGTCAGTATCCTATTAGCTATATTCCGGACGCTTCCATGATCTCAGAACCTATTATATATTGTTGGTGGAATGTGACCATCCCAAACAGTGTCAAAATAAACTTAGGGGTATATTCAATTAGGGTCGGATCCATTCCGACATGCATTTGTCAGAATGGATCCGACAACCCCTATTCAATCCCATCTCAATTCGACTTTAAAAAAAAATAGGATGGTAAATCCTTTTCTCTTAGTCCGTAGAGGATGCTGGGGATGCTTCAAGAACCATGGGGCATAGACGGGATCCGCAGGAGACATGGGCACTTTAAGACTTTGAATGGGTGTGAACTGGCTCCTCCCTCTATGCCCCTCCTCCAGACTCCAGTTATAGAACTGTGGCCAGGGAGACGGACATTTCGAGGAAAGAATTTATTGTTTAAACACGGTGAGCGTCATACCAGCTCACACCTCAAACATGCCGCAGAACGTGGCATTCAATAGAACACCCGCCGACGGCATGAAAAATATGCAGCAATATGCTGACAGAATACGTAACACAACCTGTGTGTAAACACAACCAATAAAAGCATAGCGCATGCCACGGCATGAATAACGTCAGCAACAGGCTGACTGAAAAGAAACACAACATGTGTGTAACTATAACCAATAACTGCAGATACAGTACGCACTGGGACGGGCGCCCAGCATCCTCTACGGACTAAGAGAAAAGGATTTACCGGTAGGTATTAAAATTCTATTTTCTCATACGTCCTAGAGGATGCTGGGGACGCTTCAAGAACCATGGGGTTTATACCAAAGCTCTAGAATGGGTGGGAGAGTGCGGATGACTCTGCAGCACCAATTGCCCAAACAAGAGGTCCTCATCAGCCAGGGTATCAAACTTGTAGAATATTGCAAAAATGTTTGAACCCGACTAAGTAGCTGTTCTGCAAGGCTGTAAAGCCGAGACCCCTCAGGCAGCCACCCAGGATGAGCCCACCTTCCTGGTAGAATGGGCCTTCACCGATTTTGGTAACAGCAATCCAGCCGTAAAAAGAGCATGCTTAATCGTATTACAGATCCAGCGTGCAACAGTCTGCTTGGAAGCAGGAACCCCAATCTTGTTGGGAGCATACAGGATAAACAGATCCTCCGTTCACCTAATCTGAGCCAATCTGGCAACATAAATTTTCAAAACTCAGACCACATCGAGATACTTCGATTAGCCCAGGCTTCAGTAGCCACCGGCACCACAATAGGTTGGTTCAAGTGAAAACAATGAAACCACTTTTGGCAGAAATTGCTGACGAGTTCTCAACTCCGCTCTATCTTCATGGAAGATTAAACAGGGGCTCTTGTGAGACAAAGCCACCAACTCAGACACCCGCCTTGTGGATGCCAAGGTCAACTGCATGACCACTTTCTAAGTGAGGAATTTCAACTCAACCTTATTGAAAGGTTCAACCAAAGAAATTGCAGGAACTGCAACACCACGTTAAGATCCCATGGTGCCACAGGGGCACAAAGGAAGGATGGATGTGTAATACTCCTTTTATGAAAGTTTGAAACTCTGGAAAGGAGGCCAATTGTTTTTGGAAGAAAACCGATAAGGCTGATATCTGAACCTTAATCTAGCCCAACTTAAGACCGCATCCACACGATCTTGTAAGAAAAGAATGGAGAAAACGACCCAACTGGAATTCTTCCGTAGGAACTTTCTTGGATTCACACCAAGACACATACTTTCTCCAAATATGGTGGTAATATTTTGACGTTACTTCTTTTCTGCCTGAAGAAGAGTAGGGATGACTTCACTGGGAATACGCTTTTGGGCTGGGATCCGGCGTTCAACCTCCAAGTCGTCAATGGAAACCGTGGTAAGTCTTGGAACACACACGGCCCCTGCTGTAACAGATCCTCTAGCAGAGGAAGAGGTCAGGGATCTCCTATGAGTAATTCCTGAAGATCCGGATACCAGCCCTCCTTGATCAGTCTGGAACAATGAGAATCACCTGAACCTTTGTTCTTCTTATGATCTTTAACATCTTTGGAAAGAGTGGAAGTGGAGGGAACACACAGACCGACCGAAACACCCACGGTGTCATTAGGGTGTCCACCGCTATCACTTGAGGGAGCTCTCGACCTGGAACAATATCTCTGAAGTTTCTTGTCGAGGCGAGACGCCATCTTGTCTATTTGCGGAAATCTCCAAAGACTTGTCACTTCTGTGAAAATCGCTTGATGAAGACTCCACCCTCCTGGATGGAGAATGTGTCCGCCGAGGAAGTCTGCTTCCCAGTTGTCCACTCTTGGAACGAACATTGCTGATAGAGCGTGTAAATGTTTTCGTCGCCCAGCGGAAAATCTTTCTGGCTTCTGCCATTTCTTCTCGGTTTTTGTTTGTAGAAAACCGTTATAAACGGCCCTTAACTCTAGACCGTTAATGTGGCGACAAGTATCCTAACATGACACTTGTCCTCGGTGAGAATTGCACCGCTACCACAGGAGTGAGATACTGGTCTTGAAACCATGATTATCCCAGGTGGGAACCGGACCACTTGTCCAACAGGTCCTGCTAAACACTCTGGCATGCAACCTGCCCACTGAATGGCCTCGTAGGCCACAACCATCTTTTTCAGCTACTGAATGTATTGATGGATTGACACTGTTGCAGGTCTGCCAGACTCTGAATCCTCAGAGCTTTTTTTTTTTTTTTTCGGAAGCAAATAAACTCTCCTCAGTACTGTATCTAATAATATTGCCCAAACCGACCACCGCGTTGTTGGGACCAACAGGGATTCTGGCAAGTTCTGTTGTTGAAGAACTGTCAAGGAGAATACAACGTTTTGCACCATTTGCCTCTTGATCTCTCCGTAATTTGGAGAGCGATCCAGTACAGAATAATTATGACTCCTTACTATCGAAGGAAACCCATCACCCTGGTGAAATGGTAACAACAATCCTGAATCGCAAACATCAGGTAAGCCTAATGCAGAAGAAACCGTAATTAGACCTCCTTTCTCTTTCAGAGTGGAGAACCCTGCCATGAGAGATTCCCTAATGGAGTTTAAGTAGGAATTTTGGGATTTCAAATATAGGATTTTGTCTGACCGAGCCGTCCGGCCTCGGGAGTATGAAAAAGCTTGAATAACAGCTTCTTCTTTTTTTTTTGTGACCATAACAGCAGGACAATGACCTGATCTCGACACAACTCTTGTATTGCGTCACATACTACCTCCCTGTCCTGAGGAGAATCGGTAAGGTCGATTTGAAAAAATCGGTGAGGGGAAACATCTGGAAAACTCCCGTATGTTCCCCTAGGGACTCTATCCTTAACTCACCGGTCCATGTCCTTTCCAGGACTGACTGAAGAGTTTTAGACGTGGTCCCACCGATGTGGGCACCCGCAAGATAGACCCAACGTCCTGCGGTGGACGTGGCAGAAAACATCGGATGATTTCTGCTCCTGTGAACTTGAAAAGGCAGCTGACCTCTTACCTTTTTTACCTTCCTTTACCTGCAAAGAAGGGGGAATCCTTATCTATTTGGTGGAAATTACTGCATCCTACAACAATGCGTCACCAACCATTGTGAGGGAACATAGGGCAAGAAGGTAGACTTAGCAGTGGCACCTGCCGAGAGCATATTAACAAGGCCATCACCAAACCAGGCTTCACCTTCATGGGGAAGAGACTCCACTTCTTTTCGGAGTCAGCATTAGCATCCCTTTGGTGAATCCACAATGCCCTCCAAGCCAAGACTGCCATGGAATTGGCCCGCGAACCCAAGAGTCCCATATTCCTTGTAGTCGCACGGCAGTATGCTGCAATGTTCTAGATGTGACCCAACTTAAGGAGTATCTCATCTCTCCCCAGAGTAATTATATCGGATGACAAAGTAACCGACCATTTCTGAATACAAGCACTCCCCCATGCGCATGTAATGCAAGTATAATTAAAGCATATAATTAAAATATCACTTGGCTTCCTGTAAACGATCCTTTGTGACAGGGTCCCATGCAGAACATGGGTCGACTCTCACTTTATTCTATCCAAGGCGGGAAAAGAATAAACACTCGGACTCCTTGTGATGATTTGAAACCATCTTGTCACGGTTGACCTAGAGTTTTTCAACAGAGCGACCAGCACATGAGAGGAAAACTTTACTTCAGCATTCATTATAATTTTTTTGTATAAATATACACATTTAAATACACATATACACACATATATCTATATAATTTTTTTTTTGTCAGGAACAGCAGGGTCCCTAGTGACGTTAATACGTTCTTAATGTGTATGAAACATGTACTGAATGCTGATGTTGTGGATCTAATCAGGAAACATTATGGTCGACATAAGAAATAGTATTCGTGTCGATATCAGGGAGTAGTAACTGGGCAAAATAATTTTTTTGCGAACCCGAGGGGTCTGAGGGAAATAATAGGCTTTTAATACCTACCGGTAAATCCTTTTCTCCTAGTCCGTAGAGGATGCTGGGGACTCCAAAAGGACCATGGGGTATAGACGGGATCCGCAGGAGACATGGGCACACTATAAGACTTTGAATGGGTGTTAACTGGCTCCTCCCTCTATGCCCCTCCTCCAGACCTCAGATATAGGAACTGTGCCCAGGGAGACGGACATTTCGAGGAAAAGGATTTTTGTTACACTAAGGGTGAGATACATACCAGCTCACACCACAAACACACCGTACAACTGGATTAGCAGGAATACCAGACAACAGTATGAACGAAAAACAGCAACAAGCTGAACACAACCGATACACAACCGTCGTATAACCTGAAAAACAACAACTAACAATACAACTGCAAGAAACAGTCCGCACTGGGATGGGCGCCCAGCATCCTCTACGGACTAGGAGAAAAGGATTTACCGGTAGGTATTAAAATCCTATTTTCTCTTACGTCCTAGAGGATGCGGGGACTCCAAAAGGACCATGGGGTCTATACCAAAGCTCCAGACCGGGCGGGAGAGTGCGGACAACTCTGCAGCACCGATTGAGCAAACATGAGGTCCTCATCAGCCAGGGTATCAAACTTGTAGAACTTAGCAAAAGTGTTTAAACCCGACCACGTAGCTGCTCGGCAAAGTTGAAGAGCCGAGACCCCTCGGGCAGCCGCCCAAGATGAGCCCACCTTCCTGGTAGAATGGGCCTTCACTGACTTCGGCAACGGTAATCCAGCCGTAGAATGAGCGTGCTGAATCGTATTACAAATCCAGCGTGCAATAGTCTGCTTGGAAACAGGATTTCCAATCTTGTTGGAAGCGTACAGGACAAACAGAGCCTCCGTTTTCCTAATACGAGCCGTTCTGGCGACATAAATTCTCAAAGCTCTTACGACATCGAGAGATTTTTGCATCGACACGGCTTCCATAGCCACAGGCACCACAATAGGTTGATTTATGTGAAATGAAGACACCACCTTCGGCAGAAATTGTTGACGAGTCCTCAATTCCGCTCTATCCTTATGGAAAATCAAATATGGGCTCTTGCGTGACAAAGCCGCCAATTCCGACACCCGTCTGGCGGACGCCAAGGCCAAAAGCATGACCACTTTCCAAGTGAGAAATTTCAACTCAACCTTTCGCAAAGGTTCAAACCAGTGAGACATAAGAAATTGTAACACCACGTCCAGATCCCACGGTGCCACGGGTGGCACAAACTGAGGATGGATATGCAGCACTCCCTTCACGAAAGTCTGAACTTCAGGAAGAGCGGCCAATTCTTTTTGAAAGAAAATAGATAAAGCCGAAATCTGCACTTTGATGGAACCCAATTTCAGGCCTGCATCCAGGAAACGACCCAGCTGAAACTCCTCCGTAGGAGCTTTCTTGGCTTCACACCACGACACATATTTTCTCCAAATACGGTGATAATGCTTCGCCGTGACCTCCTTTCTAGCCTTAAGGAGAGTGGGAATGACTTCCCCAGGAATACCCTTTCGAGCTAGGATTTGGCGTTCAACCTCCACGCCGTCAAACGCAGCCGCGGTAAGTCTTGAAATACGCACGGCCCCTGCAGTAACAGGTCCTACCTGAGAGGATGCGGCCACGGATCTTCTATGAGCAATTCCCGAAGATCCGGATACCAGGCCCTCCGTGGCCAATCTGGAACGACGTGTACTGCCGGAACCCTCATTCGTCTTATGATCCTCAACACTTTTGGAATGAGAGGAAGTGGAGGGAACACATATACCGACTGAAACACCCACGGAGTTACCAGGGCGTCCACTGCACTGGCTTGGGGGTCCCTTGACCTGGAACAATACCTTGGAAGCTTCTTGTTGAGGCGAGACGCCATCATGTCTATTTGAGGAACTCCCCAACACCTTGTCACTTCTGAAAATACCTCTTGATGAAGACCCCACTCTCCTGGATGGAGATCGTGTCTGCTGAGGAAGTCTTCTTCCCAATTGTCCACGCCCGGAAGGAAGACTGCTGACAGAGCGCTCACATGTTTTTCTGCCCAGCGGAGAACTCTTGTGGCCATCGCCGCTCTGCTCTTTGTTCCGCCCTGGCGGTTTACGTACGCCACCGCTGTTACGTTGTCCGACTGAATTAGGACAGGTAGACCTCGAAGAAGGTGTTCCACTTGCAGAAGGCCGTTGTAAATGGCTCTTAACTCCAGAACGTTTATGTGGAGACAAGTTTCCTGGCTTGACCATTTTCCCTGGAAACTTCTTCCTTGAATGATTGCTCCCCAGCCTCAGAGACTTGCATCCGTAGTCAGCAGGACCCAATCCTGGATCCCGAACCTGCGTCCCTCTAGAAGGTGAGAACTTTGCAGCCACCACAGAAGAGAAATTCTGGTCCTGAAAGATAGACTTATTTTCCGGTGCATGTGCAGGTGAGACCCGGACCATTTGTCCAGCAGGTCCCACTGAAACACCCGGGCATGAAACCTGCCAAACGGAATGGCTTCGAAAGCCGCAACCACCTTCCCTAGCACTCGAGTGCATTGATGAATCGACACTCTTGCCGGTTTCAGAATCTCCTTGACCATGCATTGGATTTCCAGAGCTTTTTCCGCCGGAAGAAACACTCTCTGAAGTTCCGTGTCTAGGATCATGCCCAAGAAGGGCAGCCGAGTTGTCGGGATCAACTGAGACTTTGGCAAATTTAGAATCCAACCATGATGTTGCAGAACCGTCAGGGAGAGTTCCACATTTCTTAGCAACTGCTCCCTCGATCTCGCCTTTTGTCACGTCTAGCAAAGTTTGGGGAACCGGCAGCTGAGATTTGCCCAAGGAGGTAGCAGGTTGTGGAAGAACAAGATGAGGGGGTTGGATATAGTTCCTTCGAATGGGACACGGAGCAATGAAGGATGTAGGCAGGGTTTGAGAGTCAATGGAAAGTATTTATTATATACAGAGCTGAGGTAGAAAACTGAGGTTGGTGAACGGTGACTTGAGAACGTGGTCATAGACAAAGGACTGTGGAACTGTGAGTGAGGGTAAAAACGAGACTGAAGACAAGAACCGTGGACTGTGACTTATAAGATGAAACTGTGGTAGAGGAGCTGAGAACTGTGGACGGTAGTTTGGGTTGTGACTGGAGACTGAGAACTGCAGACTGTGGTTTGAAAGATGAAGCTGGACATAACGAGCTGAGGACTGTGAACGGTGGTTCGAGGACTTGGCTGTAAGCAAGAATCTGCGGACTGTGGCTTGGAGGACGAGGCAAAAGACCCGGGGTCGTCCGTGCCCAAAGGGTCTAACTGAACCGGGTTTTCCAAGAGCGTCTCCACGGACAGCAGCAGGCTAGGGACGGCAAGACTGCAGCAGCAACTGAGAACTGGCAAAGCAGGGTTAGAAGTACCAGAATACAGCAGGAATCCTGGGAGCACAAGCTAAGCACCTACAACAGGGTTGTAACTTGAAGCACTGGCGTCCCTGTCCTAAACCAGCCCTGTTTTATAGGAAGAAGTCTCCCTGGATTGGCTGGAAAACTAGGAACAGGAATTAGGTCAGAAACTTGGGTCTCCAACATGGCGGCACCCAGTAATGCAGACCTTTTCTGACATGCTGCTCACTGCCCCTGGTCTCCTAGGCAACAGTTTAGTGAGAGGGAGCAGCTGCAGTGGCGTCCCGCCGCCACGAGCAGACCCCCTCAGCGCCATTACCGCTGCTTGTACCCCTGAACCCAGTGCCGCAGCCCTCCACCGCCGCTGCCCAGCCACCCGTGAAGCCCGCCCCGCGGCCCCAGCATTCCGGTAAGACCCCGGAAGCTGACAGTACCCCCCCTTTGCGGGTGGACTCCGGACACCTATAAGGTTTAGCTGGAAATTTGGCATGAAATGTCCGAAGAAGTCTTGGGGCATGGACGTCCTCTGCCTCTACCCAGGACCTTTCCTCAGGTCCATATCCCTTCCAATCAACTAGTTCGTGGAGGCGACCGTATCGTTTGCGGGAGTCGAGGATCTTATGAATCTCAAATTCTCCTCCTTGTGTTGACTGGATCTTGGGTGATTTAGGCAGAGCAGCTCTGAATCGATTGAGTACCAATGGTTTTAAGAGAGAAATATGAAAAGCGTTAGGGATTCTTAAATGCGGAGGTAACTTCACCTTGTAAGCCACAGGATTTAAAACTTTTTCGATTGGGTAGGGCCCAATAAACCTGGGAGCAAACTTCTTAGTAGGAACCTTCAATCTTAGGTTACGTGTGGAAACCCAAACCCGATCTCCCACTTTAAGACTTGGTACCGCTTTTCGCTTCAGATCTGCGTAGGTCTTATACTTCTTGGATGTCTTGAGCAAGGCCTTGTGAATTTGTCTCCAGGTTTCAGTAAATTGTCAAAGTGTTGACTCTGCGGCAGGAACCTCGAGTGTAGGCAGAAGTTGGAAGTCAGGAACTTTCGGATGATAACCATAATTAATGAAGAATGGAGAAGATTTTGTGGCAGAGTGATAAAGATTGTTATGGGCAAATTCCGCGAATGGGAGGAAGTCCAGCCAGTCGTCCTAAGAGGAGGACATGAATAAACACAGAAATGTCTCCAGGTCCTGGTTCACTCTCTCTGTTTGACCATCCGTTTGAGGATGATATCCTGAGGAGAAATTCAATTTTATGCCAAGAGCAGAACATAAGAATCTCCAAAACTTGGCCACAAACTGGGGACCTCTATCGGATACGATTTCCTGCGGTAAACTATGGAGTCGGAAAATCTCTGCTATGAATAATTTTGCCAGCTGAGATGCTGATGGAAGACTGGCCAGGGGAACAAAGTGTGCCATTTTAGAAAATCGATCAACTAATACCCATACGGTGTTCCGTCCGCCAGACGCAGGCAAATCAGTAATAAAGTCCATAGAAATATGTGTCCATGGTCTTTGTGGCACAGGTAGCGGATGAAGTAACCCGGCTGGAGGACCTTTGGAACTTTTATGCTGAGCGCACTTTGGACAGACAGCCACGAATTCCTGAACATCAGTCCTGAGATGAGGCCACCAGTAGGAGCGCTGAATGAATTTGAGCGTTTTATGGCCACCCGCATGGCCCATGAAGAAGGAGGAGTGAGCCCATGTAAGCAGTCTCTTGCGAAGATTTGGAGCAACGAAGATCTTTCCTGGAGGAGGAAGTGGAGAGGTATTGGTTGCTGAAAAAGAGGTGGAGTCTAAGATGTATTGTTCTTTTGAACGGTCAGAGGGTTCTTCAGAACTCAAGGAACGAGATTATGCATCTGCCTTTTTGTTGAGGGACCCTGGACGGTAACTAAGTTTAAAGTTGAAACAGGTAAAGAAGAGTGCCCATCTTGCTTGACGTGGGTTCAGACATCGAGCTGACTGTAGATACAGGAGGTTCTTATGATCCGTGGTTACCGAGATTGGATGCTGAGCTCCCTTCAACAAATACCTCCACTCCTCAAAGGCTAACTTAATTGCTAGTAATTCTTGCTCCCCAATAGCGTAATTCTGCTCAGCGGGGGAGAATCTTCGCGAGAAGAACGCACAAGGATGGACTTTCTTGTCCTCAAAGAGCTGGGATAAAACTGCTCCTACTCCTACCGTGGAGGCATCGACTTCCACCAGGAAACGGACGGCTGAGATCAGGTTGTCGAAGAACAGGAGCGGTCATGAAGGCCTTCTTTAACGACGAAAAGGCTTCTAAAGCCTCTGGAGACCATTTGGCTGGATCGGCTCCTTTCCTAGTTAATGCTGTTATGGGGGCTATGACAGAGGAATAATTTTGAATGAATCTTCGGTAGAAGTTAGCGAAACCCAGGAAATGTTGAACTCCCTTAAGGGAAGCTGGAAGCGACCAATCCTGAATCGCTTGGACCTTAGTGGGGTCCATCTGCAACTTCTGCCCTGAAAGGATGTAACCGAGGAATGGAATCGTGGGTACTTCGAAGGTGCACTTCTCGAGCTTACAAGATAGTTGATTCCTCCGTAAACGAGTTAGAACTTCTTTGACTTGTTCTCGATGGGTCTTCAGATCCCTAGAAAAAATGAGGATGTCATCCAAGTAAACCACCAAGCAGTCATAGAGGAGGTCTCTGAAGATTTCATTAACGAATTCTTGAAAGACGGCTGGGGCGTTACATAGGCCGAAAGGCATTACCAGATATTCGTAGTGGCCGTCGCGGGTATTAAATGCCGTCTTCCATTCGTCACCTGGGCGAATACGTATAAGATTGTAGGCCCCCCGTACGTCCAGCTTAGTGAATACAGTAGCTCCTTTAACACGGTCGAACAGTTCTGGAATTAGAGGTAATGGATATCTGTTCTTAATTGTAATGTCATTGAGACCTCTATAGTCAATACAGGGCCGCACACCCCATCCTTCTTTTTGACAAAGAAAAACCCTGCCCCAGCCGGAGAGGTGGATGACTTAATGAACCCTTTTTCCAAGTTCTCCCGGATATACTCCGACATGGCCTGAGTCTCAGGGAGTGAGAGCGGGTAGATTCGACCTCGGGGAGGAGTCTTGCCGGGTACCAGATCAATGGGACAATTCCAAGTGCGATGCGGAGGCAAGGTGTCCGCCCCATGCTTACTAAAAACATCTTGGAAGACCTGGTATTCTGCAGGAAGGCTGGAAGGACTAGAAGAGCAGAGAGGTCTTACAGAGGGCAAACAGTTCTGGAAGCAGTTTCGTCCCCAGGAAAGAACATCCATGGTTTGCCAATCTATTTGGGGATTGTGTCTTGTTAACCATGGAAATCCTAGGATCAGTTCGTGAGAGGCTTTAGGAATTACTAGGAAAGAGATGTTTTCCGAATGAAGAGCTCCAACCTTCATCTTAAGAGGAATTGTACGAAGAGTAATAATTCCCTCAGGAATATGACTTCCATCCACAGCAGTAATTGAGATGGTACGATCCAAACGGACCGTTTGTATCCCAGATCGTTTGACCAGAGCTAATGTAATAAAACTTTCAGCGGCTCCGGAGTCGAGTAGTGCAGGGATGAGAAGGGAGGAAGAAGGAAGCTCCAGGTGGGTTAACAAGACTGACTCTTTCTTGGCAAATAATTCTGAGAATTCTGCTAGCTTGACCTCTCCGGCACAAGCTAGGAGCAGGCGTTTCCCGGACGTTGGCTACAAAATTTAATAAAATGATCAGATGCACCACAGTACAGGCATAAGTTCCCTTGTCGCCGTCTCTGACGTTCCTCATTGGAGAGACGGAAACGATTGATCTGCATGAGTTCCTCGGTAGTTGGAGTTGATGGTGTTGGTGGAAGAACGACTCGAGGCCTGGGACGATCTGACCGTGATCTCTCCATACGGCGTTCTCTGTATCTTAAGTCTAATTTATTGCATAGGGAAATTAACTTATCCAACTTATCAGGTACATCCAGAGTCGCAAGGTCATCTTTGATCTTTTCGGAGAGACCGCTCCAGAAATCCGCGATGAGAGCCTCCTCATTCCAGTTCAGAGGAGAGAGTACGAAACTGGATCACGTCCTGACTGACCGTACGCGTGCCCTGATGCAGGCGCAGGATCTCCAATGAGGCAGCAGAAGTCCTGCCCGGTTCGTCGAAGATTTTTCGAAAGGCGGCTACAAACTCCGAGTAGTTAGACAGGATGGGATCCGACCTCTCCCACAATGGTGACACCCATTCCAACGCTTGCCCAGTAAGTAAAGAAATGATATAGGCTACCTTGGTTCGTGCTGATGGGAAACTGGCCGACTGTAGTTCGAACTGGATTTCGCACTGGTTCAGAAACCCGCGGCATTGCTTTGGATTCCCATCGTATTTACTGGGAGATGGAAATGCAACCGTGGAAGTGGGACTGGCACAGGAGGAAGCGGAACCGGAGGTGCCAATGTGGGAGCAGCTGTAGAAACTTGAGGAGCCGTCATGGCAACACAGAGAGAATCGAGACGTTCGGACATACTCTGCATGAACCGCACAATTTGAGATTGTGTGGCCTCCTGCTTACTTAAGCGAGACAAGATATCTGCGGTTGAATCCCCTCCTGAGGCATGATCACCAGTCTAATCCATTGGGCCAGTGCTTACTGTCACATCTAGCAAAGTTTGGGGATCCGGCAGCTGAGATTTGCCCAAGGAGGTAGCAAGTTGTGGAAGAACAAGATGAGGGGGTTGGATATAGTTCCTTCGCATGGGACACGGAGCAATGAAGGATGTAGGCGGGGTTTGAGAGTCAATGGAAAGTATTTATTATATACAGAGCTGAGGTAGAAAACTAAGTTTGGTGAACGGTGACTTGAGAACGTGGTCATAGACAAAGGACTGTGGAACTGTGAGTGAGGGTAAAAACGAGACTGAAGACAAGAACCGTGGACTGTGACTTATAAGATGAAACTGTGGCAGAGGAGCTGAGAACTGTGGACGGTAGTTTGGGTCGTGACTGGAGACTGAGAACTGCAGACTGTGGGTGGAAAGATGAAGCTGGAGATAACGAGCTGAGGACTGTGAACGGTGGTTCGAGGACTTGGCTGGAAGCAAGAATCTGCGGACTGTGGCTTGGAGGACGAGGCAAAAGACCCGGGGTCATCCGTGCCCAAAGGGTCTAACTGAACAGGGTTTTCCAAGTGCATCTACACGGGCAGCAGCAGGCTAGGGACGGCAAGACTGCAGCAGCAACTGAGAACTGGCAAAGCAGGGTTAGAAGTACCAGAATACAGCAGGAATCCTGGGAGCACAGGCTAAGCACCTACAACAGGGTTGTAACTTGAAGCACTGGCGTCCCTGTCCTAAACCAGCCCCCTTTTATAGGATGAAGTCTCTCTGGATTGGCTGGAAAACTAGGAACAGGAATTATGTCAGAAACTTGGTCTCCAACATGGCGGCACCCAGTAATGCAGACCTTTTCTGACAACATGCTGCTCACTGCCCCTGGTCTCCTAGGCAACGGTTTAGCGAGAGGGAGCCGCTGCAAGGGTGTCCCGCTGCCACGAGCGGACCCCCTCAGCGCCATTACCACTGCCTGTACCCCTGAACCCAGCGCCGCAGCCCTCCACCGCCGCTGCCCAGCCGCCCGTGAAGCCCGCCCCGTGGCCCCAGCGTTCCGGTAAGACCCCGGACGCTGACACCTTTATCAGGAGATCGTCCAAGTACGGGATAATTGTGACACCTTGCTTGCGTAGGAGTACCATCATTTCCGCCATCCCTTTGGTGAAAACCCTCGGGGCCGTGGAAAGCCCAAACGGCAACATCTGAAATTGGTAATGATAATCCTGCACCGCAAATCTCAGGAAAGCCTGATGTGGAGGATATATCGGGACGTGTAAGTAGGCATCTTTTATGTCGCCTGATGCCATAAAATCCCCCCCTTCTAGACTGAAGATCACTGCTCGAAGAGATTCCATCTTGAACTTGAAAGTTTTTAAATACAGATTGAGGGATTTTTAGTTCAGGATCGGTCTGACCGAGCAGTCCGGCTTTGGCACGACAAAGAGGCTCGAATAAAACCTTTCTCCCCATTGGGACGGGGGTACCGGGACAATGACACTCTGGAGACACAGCTTTTGTATCACAGCACTCACTACTTCCCTTTCTGGGATAGAAACTGGCAAGGCTGATTCTGAAACTCCAGTTTGTACCCTTGGGACACTATGTCTAACACCCAAGGATCTAGGCCCGAGTGAAACCAGACCTGACTGAAGAGTCGGAGACGCGCCCCCCACCGGCACGGATTCCCGTAGGGGAGCTCCAACGTCATGCGGTGGACTTGACAGAGGCCGGGGAGGACTTTTGGTCGAGCCTGACACAGCAGGCGACCTTTTTCCTCTTCCTCTGCCTTTTGACGCAAGGAAGGACGAGCCTCTTTCTTTTTTGTATTTATTAGGCCGAAAGGACAGCATCCGATAATGGGGTGCCTTTTTCTGTTGTGCTGGAACATAAGGAAGAAAAGATGGCTTACCCGCTGTAGCGGTAGACACCAGGTCAGCGAGGCCATCACCAAACAAGACACTACCTTTATAAGGGAGAGCTTCCATAGCTTTCTTGGAGTCGGCATTAGCATTCCATTGATGAATCCACAGTGCTCTCCTGGCCGAGACTGCCATGGCATTGGCCCTTGATCCCAAGAGGCCAATATCACTCGCTGCATCCTTTAGATAAGCTGCAGCGTCTCCAAGCCGACACCACGGCAGGTCTGAGGAGTGCACCCGTAGTGACATAAATGGCCTTTAATGTCGTTTCCTGCTTAGGATCCGCAGGATCCTTGAGGGCAGCAGTGTCGGGAGACGGAAGCGCCACCTTCTTGGAGAGCCGGGACAGAGCCTTGTCCACACTGGGAGATGACTCCCACTTTTCCCTGTCATCAGAGGGGAAAGGATATGCCATAAGAATTCTCTTGGGAATCTGCCATCTTTTATCAGGCGATTCCCAAGCCTTTTCACAAAGAGCGTTCAGTTCATGAGAGGGGGGAAACGTCACCTCAGGTTTCTTTCCCTTATACAAACATACCCTTGTATCAGGAACAGCAGGTACTTTAATAGCCACAATCATGTACTGAATACTCAACCAATTTTGGATGTAAACTGGCCTCACTATAGTCGGCACTGGAGTCAGAGCCAGTGTCGGTATCCGTATCAGCTATTTGGGTAAATGAACGCTTTAGTGACCCAGAGGGGGCCTGTACCTGGGATAAGGAGTCCTCCATGGATTTTCTCCACGTTTATGTCTGAGAATCAGATTTATCCAGCCTCTTAGACAATAGCGCCACATTTGCATTCAATGTACTCAACATATTCACCCAATCAGCAGTCGGCGGTGCCGACAGAGTCACTCCCAAATCGTTCTCTGCGCCCCCAGTAACTTCCTCCGGGGAGGAGCACTCCGCCTCAGATATGACCGTACCGACACACACACTCTCACACTGGCAATAGGGGACAGATCCACAGGGAAGCCTGTTAGAGAGAACACAGAGGGAGTATACCAGCTCACACCCCAGCGCCCATATACTACTGAAAAAATAATATATGATCACTGCGCTGTTTAAATAGCACCAATTTACTGTGCCCCCCCCCCCCCACCCCCCCCCCACTTTTGCTCCCTGTACTTGATAAGGAGAGTGGAGGTCCGGGCCAGCGTCTCTGCAGTGTCTAGGAAGAGAGAAAATGTCGCTGGTAAGCTGTGAGGGCTAAGCCACGCCCCCTTCCAGCGCGCCGTAGTCCCGCTCAATTTTAAATATTTATACTGGCGGGGGTCTTATATTTAGTGCCTAGGCACTTAAAATATGCTCTTTGCCAGTGTTGAAGACCTCAGTAACTGCTGCCCAGGGCGCCCCCCCCCTGCACCCTGCGAGTTCCGTTGGTGTATGTGTGGGAGCATGGGGCGCAGCGCGACCGCTGCGCTGTACCTCCATTACTGAAGTCTTCTGCCGTCACTGAAGTCTTCTTTCTTCTGAATACTCACCCGGCTTCTTTCTTCTGGCTTCTGTGAGGGGGGTGACGGCGCGGCTCCGGGAACAAGCAGCTAGGCGCACCAAGTGACCGAACCCTCTGGAGCTAATGGTGTCCAGTAGCCTAAGAAGCAGAGCCTTTGAACTAAGAAGAAGTAGGTCTGACTTCTCTCCCCTCAGTCCCACGATGCAGGGAACCTGTAGCCAGCAGGTCTCCCTGAAAATAAAAAACCTAACAAAAGTCTTTTCAGAGAAACTCAGGAGAGTTCCCCTAGTGTGTGTCCAGTCTCTCTGGGCACAGAATCTAACTGAGGTCTGGAGGAGGGGCATAGAGGGAGGAGCCAGTTCACACCCATTCAAAGTCTTATAGTGTGCCCATGTCTCCTGCGAATCCCGTCTATAACCCATGGTCCTTTTGGAGTCCCCAGCATCCTCTAGGACGTAAGAGAAATATATATTATTAATATTACGCCCTCCACAAAAATGACTACGTGTGTTTGAGCCACAGATCAATGCAACCGTACCATACATGTATGTACCGTATATACTCGAGTATAAGTCGACCCGAATATAAGCCGAGGTACCTAATTTTACCACAAAAACCTGGGAAAACTTATTGACTCGAGTATAAGCCTAGGGTGGGAAATGCAGCTCTAGCCGTACACAGCCCTCATAGTGCCAGATATGCCCTCATACTGCCAGATATGCCCCCACAGTGCCAGATATGCCCTCATGCTGCCAGATATGCCCCACAATGCCAGATGTGCCAGATATGCCCCACAGTGCCAGATATGCCCCACAGTGCCAGATATGCCCTCATGCTGCCAGATATGCCCCACAGTGCCAGATATGCCCTCATGCTGACAGATATGCCCCACTGTGCCAGATATGCCCCACAGTGCCAGATATGCCCGATATGCCCCACAGTGCCAGATATGCCCCACATTGCCAAATTTTCCCTCATGCTGTCAGATATGCCCCACAGTGCCAGATATACCCCACAGTGCCAGTTTGTTACTTACCCTCCGTCGCTCCCGCGCTGTCCCGTCGCTCCCGCGCTGTCTTCTGAAGGAGGGACACGGAGGGCACAGCGCGCGGCTCTCCTGTGTCCCTCCTGCGTCTCCGGCGGCAGCGGAAACCCGCGCGGCTCTCCTGTGTCCCTCCTTTAACACACACATGCCGCCGGAGGGACACAGGAGAGCCGCGCGCTGTGCCCTCCCATGTCCCTCCTAAATACTCACTCGTGTATAAGCCGAAGAGGCTTTTTCAGCACAAAAAAAGGTGCTGAAAAAATCGGCTTATACTCGAGTATATACGGTATGTATATATATATATATATATGTATATATATATATATATATATATATACACTGCTCAAAAAAAATAAAGGGAACACTTAAACAACACAATGTAACTCCAAGTCAATCACACTTCTGTGAGATCAAACTGTCCACTTAGGAAGCAACAGTGATTGACAATCAATTTCACATGCTGTTGTGCAAATGGAATAGACAACAGGTGGAAATTATAGGCAATTAGCAAGACACCCCCAATAAAGAAGTTGTTCTGCAGGTGGTGACCACAGACCACTTCTCAGCTCCTATGCTTTCTGGCTGATGTTTTGGTCACTTTTGAAAGCTGGCGGTGCTTTCACTCTAATGGTAGCATGAGACGGAGTCTACAACCCACACAAGTGGCTCAGGTAGTGCAGCTCATCCAGGATGGCACATCAATGCGAGCTGTGGCAAGAAGTTTTGCTGTGTCTGTCAGCGTAGTGTCCAGAGCATGGAGGCGCTACCAGGAGACAGGCCAGTACATCAGGAGATATGGAGGAGGCCGTAGGAGGGCAACAACCCAGCTGCAGCACCGCTACCTCCGCCTTTGTGCAAGGAGGAGCCCTGCAAAATGACCTCCAGCAAGCCACAAATGTGCATGTGTCTACTCAAACGATCAGAAACAGACTCCATGAGGGTGGTATGAGGGCCCGACGTCCACAGGTCGGGGTTGTGCTTACAGCCCAACACCGTGCAGGAGGTTTGGCATTTGCCAGAGAACACCAAAATTGGCAAATTCGCCACTGGCGCCCTATGCTCTTCACAGATGAAAGCAGGTTCTCACTGAGCACATGTGACAGAGTCAGTAGACGCCAAGGAGAACGTTCTGCTGCCTGCAACATCCTCCAGCATGACCGGTTTGGCAGTGGGTCAGTAATGGTGTGGGGTGGCATTTCTTTGGGGGGCTGCACAGCCCTCCATGTGCTCGCCAAAGGTAGCCTGACTGCCATTAGGTTCCGAGATGAGATCCTCAGACCCCTTGTGAGACCATATGCTGGTGCGGTTGGCCCTGGGTTCCTCCTAATGCAAGACAATGCTAGACCTCATGTGGCTGGAGTGTGTCAGCAGTTCCTGCAAGACAAAGGCATTGATGCTATGGACTGGCCCGCCCGTTCCCCAGACCTGAATCCAATTGAGCACATCTGGGACATAATTTCTCGCTCCATCCACCAACGCCACGTTACACCACAGACTGTCCAGGAGTTGGCGGATGCTTTAGTCCAGGTCTGGGAGGAGATCCCTCAGGAGACCATCTGCCACCTCATCAGGAGCATGCCCAGGCATTGTAGGGAGGTCATACAGGCACGTAGAGGCCACACACACTACTGAGCCTCATTTTGACTTGTTTTAAGGACATTACATCAAAGTTGGATCAGCCTGTAGTGTGTTTTTCCACTTGAATTTTGAGTGTGACTCCAAATCCAGACCTCCATGGGTTAATAAATTTGATTTCCATTGATAATTTTTGTGTGATTGTGTTGTCAGCACATTCAACTATGTAAAGAACAAAGTATTTAATAAGAATATTTCATTCATTCAGATCTAGGATGTGTTATTTTAGTGTTCCCTTTATTTGTTTGAGCAGTGTATATATAAATATATATATATATATATATACACACACACACACACACACACACACACACACACACACAGGTATAGCTTTCGGAAATGCATCACATTATCATGTTAATTTTTACCCAGTCAGATTAGTTGGTGCCGACAGGGTCACCCACACACACCTGTGTCTCTCATATAGTTTACTGTTTTGGAAAAGCATACAACTACTGACATGTTGACACTTATTTTCATGAATTTAAGTACCATCAGGAGTCGGCGGTGCAGACAGCGGGATTCCCATAGCCGTTTGTGGCAGAGCACTCAGACATGCCGACACATGTGTACTAAACACCCACCGACATTACACTGACTATAAGGGATAGACCCCAGTACTTTCTGTCAGGGAAAACACAGAAAACGTTTACCAGCTCTTTTACACCACGCTCATTATATACAGTGCTTTATTTTTAACAAATATTGCACTAAAACAACTGTGCCCCCCCCACCCCCCCGTTTTTCACTGTGAGCTGTTCATCGGTGCTTTGGCAGGGCCAGTGTCTCTGTAAGGAGAAAATGGCGCTGGATAGAGCTGTGAGGGCTAAGCCACGCCCCCTTAACGGCGCGCTTCAGTCCCGCTACTTTTCCATATTTTTATACTGGCGTGGGTCTGTATACAGTGCCTATGCACTGTATATCTCTTTGCCAGGCTAATATACGAGGTATATTGCTGCCCAGGGCACCCCCCCTGTGCCCTGCACCCTTGAGTGCTGCTTGTGTGTGGGAGCAATGGCGCGGAGCGCGATCGCTGCGCGGTACCTCAGAGACACTGAAGTCTTCTGCCGTCACTGAAGTCTTCTGTTCTTCTTTTACTCTCCCAGCTTCTTTCTTCTGGCTCTGCAAGGGGGGAGATAGCGCGGCTCCGGGAACGAGCAGCTAGGCATACCAAGTGATCGAACCCTCTGGAGCTAATGTTGTCCAGTAGCCTAAGAAGCAGAGCCTTTAAACTAACAGAAGTAGGTCTGCTTCTCTCCCCTCAGTCCCACGATGCAGGGAGCCTGTTGCCAGCAGTTCTCCCTGAAAATAATAAACCTAACAAAGTCTTATCCGAGAAACTCAGTAGAGCTCCTCAGTGTGTGACCAGTCTCTCTGGGCACATAATCTAACTGGAGTCTGGAGGAGCGGCATAGAGGGAGGAGCCAGTTCACACCCAAAGTCTTAAAGTGCCCATGTCTCCTGCGGATCCCGTCTATACCCCATGGTTCTTGAAGCGTCCCCAGCATTCTCTAGGACGTATGAGAAAGTCGAATTGAGATGAGACCTGTGAGCGGAGGAGAGGGGGGAGACCAGCGGGGACAGCCGCGGGCAGGCGGAGGAGAGCAGCGCTGCAGAAGGATGTCTCACACCCGCCAGAACTCACGGCAGTGTCCACCCGGCTCCAGCAAGCGTGACCTCACTTGCTGAAGCCGGGTGGACGCTGCTGTGAGCGGCACGGCTGTGACACATCCTCGTGCTGTGCTGTAGCGCTGCTCTCTCCTGTCTGCCCGCGGCTCTCCCCCGTCTCACCCCTCTCCTCCTCCTCTAAGGTCCCTCATCTCAGTCAAACATTTTTTTATGTCGGACTGAGATGGTCGGAAATGGGGCCAAATTCTGTCAAATTTGGCCCCGTTTCCCTCAAAAGTACGTGAATCGGCAGCTATACCGCCGATTCACGTACTATTCGACAAGACGAATTCCCCGACTTGTTGAATAAAAATAGCTGGGATTGAATAGGTCGAATCACGTTTCGACCTTAAAAAGTCGAAAACCGGCGTCTTTTCGACAGACGGCAGCTTTCCTCCCTAATTGAATATACCCCTTAGCAGCAAATGGGTTAATATCTGTGTGTTTTTAAACAGGGAGAGACAAAAATGCAAGTTTTGAATGCTACCCATTTTCCTTTTTGCTTTTAACTTGCAAACAGCACTTTAACAATGGGAAGAAAGAACTTCTCCCTTCAATATGTACAAACGTCTACATTATTTACTAGAAGTTATTTTCTTTAGAAGAAAAAAAAAATTGAATCTTACCTAAAGGAAACTTAGTAAATTAATTGTAGCAGGCAGTGTTCTCTCTCATTTTGTTTATATAAAATCTATGCCATATTTAGACCTAAAATACCTGAATTTTATTATGTTATCTATCATTGTAGCAATTATACATCTTATATATTATTTTTCATGATTAAAGATTCTTTCTATTTTATAAATAAACGCAGTAATTTTTCCTCTTACAACTTTTTCCCATTGGGTCTACTTATCTAAATATTTCATATAATTGTTAGAATATGTCCACATTTTGTAAATAACTTGCATGAGTGTCTGATATTTTTATCTACCTTTTTGCAATGAGTAATGATAAAATACAACACATTTTTCACTGGGAGTACAAGGCTTTTTTTTTTTTGCGTTCACATTAGTACTGGAAAACACCTGTTCTAGTCCGGATTTGTGCCTAAACAAAAGAATAACCATATATTAAACCCACAAAAATGTATGAGTCTTATAAAGAATGTACCTGTTGCTTTCTTTTACCAGGGAGAATTATTTGCACCTTTAATAAAACATCAACTAATAAAGTTTGATAATACTCTATTTTGTAAAAAGGGATGTAGTTGGTCTTTCATCAGTTTATATTTACAATATTTTGCTTTTTTTTTTTTAAGATAAAATCCTCTTTGTGCACTTTCACACTTATCCTATAAGCATTTGCAAAAATATTTTTAATACGTGGATATATTAACATAAAGGAGGAAATTCAATTAGCCGCGGTAAATTACTATCCAATTAGCTCTGAAAGCCAGCAGCATCTGGGACGGTTCTTCACCTGGCCGGAGGCGGAGAAAAAAAATCCACAATAACTGGCCCACTTTTTGTGAAAATCCACAATAACTGGTCCAGACATTAATCCTGGATCCAATGCGTTTTTACCCAAAAACAGATAATTTGTCCTGTGGTAAAACAGGCTCTAATTGGATAGCATCGAAAAACAAAAACAAAAAAAAACAACACATTGTGGCAAAGTCACGTTTTTACCACACAAAAAATTAACACGGGCAATTGAATTCCCCCCAAAGTGTTCAATTCACATTTTTTGTTTACATTTTTACATCTATATAATAATTTCAGAAGGTCTGTCCCGTTTCCTTAATGCGCGTGTAGTGAAAGCCAGGGCACATGTCCCAGCGGCTCACAACATGAGGGACAGACTTACGAGAGGAGGACCAGTGGCCAGTGTTAAGTATGGGAGTGCAGTGGATGGGAAGAAGCGACATGGGGGGATGGAACCGATCAGGGGTGGAGACTCAGGAGACCCATTATACTCATTTTTAAATATTTAAACAAAGACATAAAATTCCCAGTGCAGGGTATCTCCAAATGGTTACTAATTCTGCTTTCAGATGTTACCAAACATTAGAAAATCAGTGTTTTTTGTGTTTGTCTCACTAGTTCAACTAGCAGTCTTTATCACGCGTTCCAATTCTCTCCCAGTTAAACACAAAGCAGCATTGCCTTGCAAAAGGTGTTATGGCAGTGGTTCCCAAACTTGGTCCTCAAGGTACCCTAACAATCCAGGCAGTGTCAGACTGGGGCATGATGGGCCCACTGGGGGAATGCAGTGGTAGGGGCCCATGCCTAGGGGTGCGGCCAGCCACCAGAGGAGGTGTGACCAGCCACCACAAAGGCTTGGCTAACCATTGGAGAGTAATACATATTATACAAAAGATGCTGCACTCAGAGAACTAAAATAAATTAAAAGTGTATTAAAGAAGCATCATATGAGACACCAACGTTTCGGGGCCACAACGCCCCTCAGGTGAGAAAACAGTGAAAAAAGTGCAAAACATACCTTAAATACGTGTGAGAAGCCCGCCAATGTGAGCGCCGATGGAGACCTGTACTTCCCGTATCCTGATGTGGTGCTGATCCCTTGAGGAGGGGGTGGACTCTCTGGCAGTGAGGCCCACTGGGGGTGTACTGTGTACACCTGTGGGCCAGTCAGAGTCTGAGTCCAGGTTTTAAGAATATCCATAGCTGAGCACAGATGGTTAAATCAAATTGACTGAGATACTAATTAATCCACCAATGCCCAAGCATGGATGTCCTTAAAACCTGGACCATTAAGATGCCTTGAGGACCACGTATGGGAACTTCTGGGTTATGGCCTTGCTTGATTGGGGTTTGTGCATTCGATGAACTACAATTACAAAATGAAGACAAAGCGGAGGAGGTAAGCTCATACAAAAATGATTTTAAATTGTCAAACAAAAAATGATGGTATTACCGTCTGTTAGGGCACAATTAAGTAATATGTTCCTTTTTTTTTCCCCAAGTAATAGTGCCATCTACATGTTTTAGGATTTAAAATTCTATTTAGTCTAAAAAATAAAGTAGGCCTAATAAAGTCATCTAATTCAATTTATAAAATTAGGCTTTTGAAGCTTGTTTGTGGATTGATTCCTATACATTTATAGAAAAACAGAGCAATAGTGATGAGCATATTTACACCCCTTTCAGACAGAGTTTTGGAGCTGGTCATTTTCTGTGTCAGCCAGGGTCCTTTTCTGTGTGAAAGGGTCAACAATCCAGTGACTTCGACCTGGCAAACTACCGGATCCAAATGCTTGACCCAGCAATTTCTCCTTCTGTCTGAAGTACTGGGCTGGGACCGTGCTTCCATTAATGGGTAACAGCTGGGTCTTCGATCGCTTTCTGTATGAAAGCAGTGTTAGAGGTCTTAGTGGAAAGGGGTAGAGCACCCCACAGAAACATAGAATTTGACGGCAGATAAGATCTTAGTTTAACTAAAGGATATTCTAATGTCTATCCAAAACATGTTTAATCGCTCTACTGTATTAGCCTCCACCAACTTTGTTGGGAGGCTACTCCACTTGTCCACTACCCTTTCAGTGAAGTAATTTTTCCTTAAATTTCACCCCCCCACCCCCAAAAGGATTAAGTCCACCTAGGAGTGTACCAAAATGACATTTCATTTTGCACAATGGAATTATTTAAATTACAATTAGGGAAGTAGAGTGCACATTTTAAGAATTTGAGACGTTTCCTGTTTTGTGAAAGGGCAAACAGCGTGCGAGTTTACAGAAATGAGTTCTTGTCTAATACTTAAATGGGAAGCAGGAAAATACTGTATTTAGTGAGCTTTTGAAGCTCTTGGGATTAGTCGAAAGTCTGGCTGGTCAAGAAGGTTTCAGAAGAGGCGTACAGAATAGGTGAGTGCAGATGGAGTTGGAGGTAGGGGTATGGGTCATTAGGTTGACCACTATTGGTCAACATGCATTAGGTCGACATGGTCATGTCGACTTAATGACTGTCAACCTAATGACCGTATCCCGGAGATAGAAACAGAAAATGAACAGTTAGGTGGAGATGCACTAAGCCTTGAAGAGTGATAAAGTGGAGTGTGATAAAGTAACAGCCAATTAGCCCCTGACTGTCATATTACAGGCTGTGTTTAAAAAATAAGTTAGGAGCAGATTGGTCTGCCTCTCTCCGCTTAGTACATCTGCCCCCTTAGGGTGGGTACACAATAGAACGACAGTCCATTATGCCGATGGCTGGGCTGAATTCCCTTCGTCCTGGCCCATACGAGATTGGCCGTACACAATGTACTAAACAATGCCGTCATTCAATACACTGCACAGCCCCGCATACGATATTGTCTGATTGGCTGTGCAGCACCCACGGCTTCACGCAATTGTGTGTACACACTAGATGATGTAGACAATTTGTTGTTCCAATATGGCAAATCGTCCAGATATTGTTCTAGTGCACAGGTTATCAAACTCAATCCTCAGGACCCCACACAGTTCATGTTTCCCATGTCACCTGTGAATTTGCACGTACATGGGCAGACTAGAGGGACTAAGTGGTTCTTATCTGCTGCCACATTCTATGCTCAAACATCTCGATGACCACACATGTCCTGTGGATGGGGGGGGGATGGTTATCCTGGAAGACCAATCCTCCTCTCAGGAAAGAAATGCTGCATCCAGGAATGATGAATGAAATCAGGATTAGCAGTATTTTTGCCAGGAAAACTTGCATTATAATATTGCAGGCCAACCAGACCTCTCTGCTGTTGTAAAGACGCACTCAGTGCTGTAGCATTCATTAGGCTGGCACATGCAACTGATCTGTATGTTGAGAACATAGTGACCATGTTACGTTACTCCACTGCTCAAGTCCCATTGCCTGCACTAATCGCCATTCACGTTAATCAGTAAACATATCATAACCCTAGAGAGTACGCTCTTCTTTTGCCTTTTGTAGATGTTTTTTTACATGGGAGGACCAGTTGTTCCCAAACGCGGTCCTCAAGGCACCCCGTCAGTCCAGGTTTTAGGGACATCCCTGCTTGTGAACAGATGGTATAATCAAACTGACTGAGGTACTAATTAAGTCACTTCTGCCTAAGCATGGATATCCTTAAAACCTGGACTGTTGGGGTGCCTTCAGGGAGCCACTGCTTTACACACTGACACTAATGATTGAGCTGAGCTATTTTGGGTCACTGTAGCTCATGCCGATCCCACCCCAGCAATCACCTGTCTTTCCATGCCACCAAAGCCTTCCTCTTGTAGGCATGAAATCGCTAATTATAGGATGTCCCCTTTGTTTTGGTCGTCTACCAATTGTAAGTTGCAGAGAAATTTACATACACTGCATATATTTCTGTATTTCCTACTTTCTGAAACAAATGTAATTGCACATCTTGTAGAAATTGCAAAATGAGATCATTGCTGTCTTGGATTGATCCAGTGGTTCCCAAACGTTTTTGAATAACAGCGCTCCAGAGAATCAGAATTTTTTTCACGCCACCCTTAGGCCAAAAGTTTGTTATGGAGAAATTCATAAAAATATATTAAATTAAGTAAATTGTGCTTATATATGATCCTTAGGTTCAGTTATGTGGCGAGAGACAGGGTTCGTTTCTGTTTGTCCACATATTTTATGATTGGAAGCAATAACAACTGGTTTTGCCTATTGCATTGACCAAAAATAATTTGAATTGGTCCTGGACCACCAACCCAAGGCACCCCTGCAAGCTCTCCGAGGCACCCCAGGGTGCTACGGCACACAGTTTGGGAAACACTGGATTAATACATGGCTTTTCTAGAAATCAGTTGTCATGTATGACTTATTTGCATATTAGCATAAAAACCGCTCCAAATTTTTCCCCTGGTTTTAGTGTCTATAGCACTTCAGATGCTGAGCACAAAACTCCATCCTGCAGATCAGTGTAGATCAAATGTAAAACGGTCTAGTCTGTAGAAGGAAATACTCAGTGGAAGCCCAGAAGCGGATTCTCCTGAACAGGAGTAGCTTTTCTTGCTTATAGTCCATGAACTATAGGGGTGATTCAAACCTGATCACTAGGCTGTTAAAATTGTTGTCCTGCGATCAGATAGTTGCCGCCCAAGGGTAGTGTATATTCCCTGTGCATGTGTGCGATTGCATGTGTACGCCGAGCTTTTAAAAATCCCTCTGTCAGCGTACAGCTGCAAATTCGTTCGCACTTCACTCACCATCAAATGATTTTTCTACTGTGTGCAGTCTGTGCGTAACCCAGGACTTACTCCTACAGAGCGATGAGAACAGGCTGATCGGGGCTGGAGCTGATGTCAGATACCCTCCCTAAAAACGCTTGGGAACGCCTGCGTTTTTCCTGACACTTCCAGAAAACGGTCATCACAAATGGCCTCTTAATGTCAATCAGCATGCGAATGGCTGTGCGAATTAAATTATCGCACCAACCCTCCGCTGACCGAAGATGCCTGTTGTTGTTGGCCGACGCGTGTGCACATTGTGGTGCATGTGCAGACTATTGCTCATCTCCCGGTGTGCGAAAACGCACAGCAGCGATCAGGTCTGAATCACCCCCTGTGTTAAAAGTTGCATACCCTCCAACATGACACATTCCACTAGGTACACAATGCTCTGTTCCTGGTTTTTCTTGCCAGTGGCAGTTACAGAGGCGGGGCTGCAGCACAGTCCAAAATTCAAACAGGGGAGCCACACCAACTGTCAGTGAGTCCTTGCCAGTGATGTTTGGCAGTGTTTGGTGCAGCAGTTGATGTGATTCCCCTATTTGAATTCTGGATTGTGCTGCAGCCTCATCTCTGCAGCCACCACTGGAAGAAAGTCCAGGAATAGAGCATTTTGTACCTAATGGAATGGGTCATGTTGGAGGGTATGCAGTTGTATAAACTGTAAAACAAACTAATTTTTGTTGACTAGCAATGCCAGAGTGGTAAAAACAACAATAGGCAAGATGTAATAGCGTCCGAGATTGGCGGAGGTGCGCAATGTCGGCCGACCTCAGACTTTTTGTTTTAAAGGGGCAGTCATTTACAAGGCATGGTTCTGCCTCGTTAATGACTGCCGATTTAAAAAACGTCTTAGCTCGGCCGGCATACTGCACCTCCGGACGCTATTACATCTTGCCTATTATCTTTCACTGTGGGTCCATTTTAAGAGTTCCTTATCTACGCCAAAGTGTGACAAAGAAATGTTATATACCGTACTAGTAATGACCTGGCATCTTTCCTCACTCCTGCATTTTAGTAACTGCAACATGACATTAAGGGTAATATTTACTAATGTGCATTTTTTTTAGTGGTGTTGCCCATAGCTATTGTCTTCTAGAAGGTGCTAGATCAACGCTAAGTGCAATCAGATTGGTTGCCATGGACTAAAAACCTACATGTTAGTAAATATACCCGTACACTCTCACAATGAATCTTGGGGTGGTCTTAACAAGCAATCAAATATTTCAGCGCCAGTCCTCACCTGCCCCCAAACATAGCATACAGTCAGAGAAATACATAACACTCACAGAAAACTCTTACTTCTATTACTCCTGTATTGCTAGTAAGGAGTGCATTATCTCATATATTGGACAATAGAGTAGCGGATTTATAGACATTCTTCATTTCTTTAAGTGATTTGGGAGTAGAACATCCCTGGAAAATGAACCTGGACCAGGGTGACAATGAACACAATAAAAGCATATTGCTATTGACTGTAAAGAGGGAGGAAGGAAACATAAGAGGACCCACTGCTGAGTACAGGAGGTAGAACAAAGCAAGAATGTCTCTTGATGGATTACTGGACGTCTATGAAAATACTGTCACATTACTGAATGCTGCAGCTGATTTGGACTCTATCTATTACCGGACTTGGCGTTCAACAGTTTCCTAGAGCTATGAACTCCCTAAATCGCCTCTATATATAGATAAATTTATCAAAGGCTCAATATGAAACATCAAAAACATTTTAAATAGACACCACAAGATGTGTTTGTAGTTTAAAGGTCATATTTATTAGGAGATTAAGAGTTGTATTATACTTGTTCTATAAATACAGGACAGCTGACTTAGCTCATAGTCAGACTTACGGATGGCCAATAACAATTCATTTTGTGGATACCCTCGTCCGCTTGTTCCAAGAAAAGTTTGCTCCATAAGACTTGGACTTTAGTTTTGGAATCCTCCTCTCATCAAGCTCATAACTCCATCCTATAAAAAAAATTAAATATACTGTAGTTTGAGTATATGTAAACAGAGGGAGAGCATAAGCTAAACATAGAAAACGTGCAGTATGTTACTTTTCTGAAAATAAACTGCTGGTTACATTAGTTCACATGCAGCTGAAATTAACAATTTGTATAATGAATATGTAAACATTCACGCTGCCTGGAGAGAATGAATATAACTGCAGCAAACAGATAGTTGTATGATGACTTTAATCCACTAAGAGCAACAGTTACAGAGAAGCAGCAACACAAGATTGACAGGATGGCTTTTCAAGGGCCCATATACAGATGGGTCCACGGTTATCTTGGCTAGTTTGCTGCGCCTAGGCACAACATGGTTTATTAACATAAACCCTTCATCTATTGTTCTCAGCTGCAATACAATACAGAGAACATTACAGCAGGGGATTAAGTCATTACAGCAGGGGATTAAGTCCGACTGCCCAGTCTCAGTTAATCCTATTAAAGGTCAAGATAAACATGGACCCATCTGTATATGATCAGGAAGGTTTTTTGCTAAATATTACATATAAATTGCCAGCTTTAGTAGGTGTCTCAGGTGCAGAAACTGGAAATGTATCACATAATCCTCGCTCTTGGAGCAAGACTACTGGAGAAACAGGTTTCAAGGCTTATTCCATACACATCATAAATGGATAATTAATCTGAGACATGTTCTTGCCTTAAAGAAAAACCGGGAAAGCAGATAAAAAACAACCTTGCCTCCCAAAAAAGTGATACTAAAAAAACCATTTGATAACTGTTAAACAAAGTAGCAATAAAATACCGAACCACTTCCATTGTCAGCTTCAGAAACTACGTATTTAATGCAGAACCATTTTCATCTTATTATGTGTGTTAGAGGAAGATTACCTGCAGTGTCTGGTTCTTTCTTTAATGCAAGAGTAGGGCCACTGCAGTGTGTCAATCATTTAGAAGTTACTTACTAAATACTGCTACATCTCCTTCAAAGACCATCTCACATTGCTAGTTAGGCTTGGAGGGAGACATATACAGGTACTACTGCTTTAGAATACATTGCTGCCAACATGGCAAACCAAGTATCCCTCGAATGATGTAATAATAGTAGCTAAGCTAACTTTATAGTAGCTAAAACTTTATGACGGGTAATTTACATGCTATGCCCGATGCTCCTCTTCTACCACAGCTCACCCAATCAGATGGAACGTAGGCAGAAACATAGGAGCATAGAAACAGTGATTGGACGGTGCCCTAAACCAGAGGCTCTCAATTGCAGTCCTCAAGTCCCCTCAACGGTCCAGGTTTTAGGTATATCCATGGCTCAGCACAAATGGTTAAATCACATTGACTGAAGTGCTAATTAAGTCACCTGTGAACAAGCATGGCTATACTTGGGGTGACTTGAGGACCGCATTTGAGAAGCTCTGCCCTAAACTAAGGTTCACTGATGTCACTTACCATTTTTTTCAGCAAAGGCAACTGCATCTTCCTTAGAAGTGAAGGCCAGAACCATATTAGATAAAGGATCGGCACTACAGTAGACAAGATAAATCAATTAGGAAAATAGTTTGTAAGACATGATTTTTGTTATTCAGTAAGATGTACATGGGCAGGTATGGATCATCATATCTACATGAAAAAGGTCTACAGTCAATATGTTGACATCTAATGGTTGAAAGGGTAAAAAAGGTCGACACATTTAAAAAAAATATTTGTGTCGTTATCACCATCAAAGCACATGGAACCCCAATTAGTGTGCCGCTTTGCTCGCCATGCGTCGGGCAAGGTTGCTATTCCCAATATTCGTCTACGTGGATTATAAAGTATGAAAAAATTGATTAAAATGCTACCCCCCCAAAAAAAAAGCTGTGTCGACCATGTGTGTGTCGATCGTTTACACATCGACCTACTGACCATTAGTGGTCAACCTATATCCTAAATCTTAGCAATTAGATCTGTTTCCATTCTGTTGCATATTTAGGTGATAAATCAGATGGTTAGGTTTGATTGGTACTCAGACTATATTGGGTCACAGCAGGTAGAATCACTCGACTACAAAACTTACAGGGCCATGTAGCAGCAGCATGCTGCATTGCAGCAAAGATGAGTACAGTATCTTTGTATGTAATAGGGTCCGAATTTGCCGGAAGTGCAGGATGCCAAGATCGGCCGGCATCCCGCACCTCCGGCAAACTTGGATCCAATTACATATGCCCCATAATGTTACTGCTTAAATGCACAGCTATAATAATTGTGTGCAAGGGATGAAGGAAAAGCTACGGTGGATCGATAAAGGCATAGGCAAGTGGTGGAACTTTAATATGGCATATTGATATAAAAAAGTAGTTCAATTTCCCACCCAGGCAGATCTAGTTGCCCTTTCTATGGGTGGCTGTGGATGAGATCTAGACTGGATCAGAAGCCGCCCAGTAAATGGAGTTAGTGGCTCAGTGGTCCTCAAACTGTGTGCCGTGGCACCCTGGGGTGACTCAGGCTGGTGGTCCAGGACCAATTCAAACTATTTATTGTCAATGTAATCGGCACAACCAGTGCTTGTGGCTGCCAGTCATAAAATATGTGGCCAAACAGAAGCAACTCTTGTTCCTCACCACATAACTGACCCTAAGGATGACATATAAACATAATTTACTTAATTTAATATTTTTATTGCTAAATTTCTCAATAAGAAACTTTTGGCCTAGGGGGTGCCATGAAAAAATAGGATTTTAATACCTACCGGTAAATCCTTTTCTCTTAGTTTGTAGAGGATGCTGGGGACTCCGTAAGGACCATGGGGTATAGACGGGATCCGCAGGAGACATGGGCACACTATAAGACTTTGAATGGGTGTGAACTGGCTCCTCCCTCTATGCCCCTCCTCCAGACCTCAGTTAGAAAACTGTGCCCAGGGAGACGGACATTTCTAGGAAAGAATTTATTGTTTAAACATGGTGAGAGTGTCATACCAGCTCACACCACGAACATACCGCAGAACGTGGCATTCAATAGAACACCAGCCAACGGCATGAAAAAATACACAGCCACTTGCTGATAAAATATGTAACACAACCTGTGTGTCAACCCAATCAATAATAAGATACTGCATGCCATGGCATGAACGTCGTCAGCAACAGCCTGACAGAAAAGAAACACCACAAGAGTGGAACCATAACCAATACCTGCAGACACAGTACGCACTGGGACGGGCGCCCAGCATCCTCTACGGACTAAGAGAAAAGGATTTACCAGTAGGTATTAAAATCCTATTTTCTCTTACGTCCTAGAGGATGCTGGGGACTCCAAAAGGACCATGGGGTCTATACCAAAGCTCCAGACCGGGCGGGAGAGTGCGGGCGACTCTGCAGCACCGATTGAGCAAACATGAGGTCCCCATCAGCCAGGGTATCAAACTTGTAGAGCTTAGCAAAAGTGTTTGAACCCGACCAAGTAGCCGCTCGGCAAAGGTGAACCGCCGAGACTCCTCGGGCATCCGCCCAAGAAGAGCCCATCTTCCTAGTAGAATGGGTCTCCACCAACTTCGGTAACGGCAAACCAGCCATAAAACGAGCACGCCGAATCGTATCACAGATCCAGTGTGTAACAGACTGCATAGACGTAGGCGCCCCAATCATGCTGGGAGCATACCGGACAAACAGAGGCTCTGTTTCCCCAATCTGAGCCAAATTGGTGACAAAGATTCAAAGCCCTGACTACATCGAGAGACTTTGAATCAGCCAATGCCTAAGTAACCACAGGCATCAAAATAGGCTGGTTTCTGCGAAACACAGAAACCACTTTTGGCAGAACTATTATCCAAGTTATCAATTCCGCTGTATCCACATGGAAGATCAAACAGGGGCTCTTGTGAGACAAAGCTGCTACTTCCGACACCCGCCTCACGGACGCCAAGGCCAATAGCATGACCACTTTCCAAGAGAGAAATTTTAAGACAACCTTTCATAAAGGTTCCAATCAGTGTGACACAAGAAAATGCAACACCACGTCAAGGTCCCACGGTGCCAATGGGGGCACAAATGGAGGTTTGCATGAGCAGTACTCCTTTCACGAAAGTCCGAACTTCCAAGGTGGCCAATTGCTTTTTTTTTTTTTTAAAGAAAATTTAGAAGGCCAAACTGCACTGAAATGGAGCCTAACTTTAGGCCTGCATCCACACCTGCTTGCAAAGAATGGAGAAGAACGACCCAGCTGAAAGTCTTCCATAGGAGCCTTCTTGGATTCACACCAAGACACATATTTACGCCAAAAACGGTGGTAAGGCTTTGCCGTTACTTCTTTTCTAGCCTGAAGAAGTGTGGAAATTACTTCACTGGGAATACCCTTTCGGGCCAGAATATGGCGCTCAACCGCCACGCCGCGGTAAGTCTTGATACACACCCGGATCTTGCTGTAACAGTTCCTCACATAGAGGAAGCGGCCAGGGATCTTCTATGAGTAAATCTTGAAGATCTGGATACCAAGCCCTCCTTGGCTAGTCCGGAACAATGAGGATCGCCTGAACCTTTGTTCTTCTTACGTTTATCACCTTCAGAAAGAGTGAAAGTGGAGGGGACACATAAACCGACTGAAAACACCCAAGGTGTCACAAGGGCGTCCACTGCTATAGCTTGAGTATCCCTTGACCTGGAACAATATCCCTGAGGTCTCTCGTTGAGGCGAGACGCCAACATGTCCAATTGAGGCACACCTCAAAGACTTGTCAATTCTGTGAAAACTTCTCGATGACGACTGTATTTCTCCTGGATGGAGATCGCGTCTGCAGCTGAAATCTATTTCTCCGTCGTTCACCTCCGGAACGAAGACTGCAATATAGCGTTTACCAGTCTTTCCACCCAGCGGAAAACCTTTGCGGCTTCTGCCATTGCGGCTTTGCTCCTAGTTCCGCCCTAGCGGCTCACTTACGCCACTGCTGTCAAGTCGTCCGACAGAAGCAAGAAGGCAGATCACGAAGAATATGTTCGTCGAAAATAGCTCTTAATTCAAGAAAGCTTATTGCAGACAAGCTTCCCATCTTGACCTTTTCCTCTGGAAATACTTCCCTTGGAAGGACTGCTCCCCAGCCTCGGAGATCTGCATGCATGGACACCAGGATCTAATCCTGGATCCCGAACCTTCGTTCCTCTAGGAGGTGAGAACTGAGCAGACACCTCAGGAGCGATATTCCTGGCCATTAGGATTATCCGGTGCATGTGCAGGTGAGACCCGGACCACATTTTCAACTGGTCCCGTGAAAACCACCCTGGCATTTGAACTGCACACCGAAAAGGCCTCTTAGGCCGCACCCATCTTCTTCATCAACGGAACACATTGATGGATTGTCACTGCAACTCTGATCCGACTCCGGATCCTCAGACCTCTTTCCACAGGAAAACACAGAACCTCAACCGTTCAGTATCTACTCTGATACCCATCTCCGACATTTGCATCGTTGGGAACAGCAGACAATCCCTGTGTTGGAGAACAGTCAGAGGGAAACAAAGATTTGCACCACTTGTTTCTTGACCTCGCCTTAATCAGGAGAGTGTCTCAGTACAGAATAACAATGGCTCTTACTATTGAAAGAATACCATCCTACTGCCATCACTCCGGTGAAATGGCAAAGACAATCCTGGATATCAACCCAGGTAAGCTGAATGCGGAGAAAAACGCAATTAAACCCTTTTCTACCTTCATGTTTTTTTTTTTTTTTAAACAGAGACAGCAGGACAATGTCCTTAACGTGACGCAACTCTGGTATGGCATCGCGTACTACCTCCCCTTCCAGAGGGGAATCGGTAAGATCTATTTGAAAAATCAGTGAGGGGAATCATCTGTAAACTCCAGTATGTCCCCCTATGGATTCTATTATTAACTCACAGGCCCAAGTCCATTCCCGGAATGCCTGAAGAGTATTAGACGAGTTCCCACCGGTGTGGGCTCCAGCCAGATAGACCCAGCGACATGCAGTGGTTGTGGTAGACACAGAAAACGACATACGCTTCTGCGAACCTAACAAGGCTGCAGAACTCTTACCTTTTCACCTTCCACTATCTGCACAGAAAGGGAATAATAAGAATTTACTTACCGATAATTCTATTTCTCATAGTCCGTAGTGGATGCTGGGACTCCGTCAGGACCATGGGGAATAGCGGGCTCCGCAGGAGACAGGGCACATCTAAATAAAGCTTTTAGGATCACATGGTGCGTACTGGCTCCTCCCCCTATGACCCTCCTCCAAGCCTCAGTTAGGTACTGTGCCCGGACGAGCGTACACAATAAGGAAGGATCTTGAATCCCGGGTAAGACTCATACCAGCCACACCAATCACACCGTACAACTTGTGATCTGAACCCAGTTAACAGTATGATAACAAAAAACGAAGTAGCCTCTGAAAAGATGGCTCACAACAATAGTAATAACCCGATCTTTGTAACAATAACTATGTACAAGTATTGCAGACAATCCGCACTTGGGATGGGCGCCCAGCATCCACTACGGACTATGAGAAATAGAATTATCGGTAAGTAAATTCTTATTTTCTCTAACGTCCTAGTGGATGCTGGGACTCCGTCAGGACCATGGGGATTATACCAAAGCTCCCAAACGGGCGGGAGAGTGCGGATGACTCTGCAGCACCGAATGAGAGAACTCCAGGTCCTCCTTAGCCAGAGTATCAAATTTGTAAAATTTTACAAACGTGTTCTCCCCTGACCACGTAGCTGCTCGGCAAAGTTGTAATGCCGAGACCCCTCGGGCAGCCGCCCAAGATGAGCCCACTTTCCTTGTGGAGTGGGCCTTTACAGATTTAGGCTGTGGCAGGCCTGCCACAGAATGTGCAAGTTGGATTGTGCTACAGATCCAACGTGCAATCGTCTGTTTAGACGCAGGAGCACCCATCTTGTTGGGTGCATACAATATAAACAACGAGTCAGATTTTCTGACTCCAGCTGTCCTTGAAATATATATTTTTAATGCTCTGACAACGTCCAGTAACTTGGAGTCCTCCAAGTCGCTAGTAGCCGCAGGCACCACAATAGGCTGGTTCAAGTGAAAAGCCGAAACCACCTTAGGGAGAAAATGAGGACGTGTCCGCAGTTCTGCCCTGTCCGAATGGAAAATCAGATATGGGCTTTTGTATGATAAAGCCGCCAACTCTGAAACTCTCCTGGCTGAAGCCAGGGCCAATAGCATGGTTACCTTCCATGTAAGGTATTTTAAATCTACCGATTTTAGAGGCTCAAACCAATGAGATTTGAGAAAATTCAAAACTACGTTCAAATCCCACGGTGCCACTGGAGGCACTATTGGGGGTTGTATATGTAGTACACCTTTGACAAAAGTTTGTACTTCAGGCACTGATGCCAATTCCTTCTGGAAGAAGATTGATAAGGCCGAAATTTGAACTTTAATGGACCCCAATTTTAGGCCCATAGACAATCCTGCTTGCAGGAAATGTAAGAATCGACCCAATTGAAATTCTTCCGTTGGAGCCTTCTTGGCCTCACACCACGCAACATATTTCCGCCAAATGCGGTGATAATGTTGTACAGTCACTTCCTTCCTAGCCTTAATCAAGGTAGGAATAACTTCCTCTGGAATGCCCTTTTCTTTTAGAATCCGGCGTTCAACCGCCATGCCGTCAAACGCAGACGCGGTAAGTCTTGGAACATACAAGGTCCCTGCTGAAGCAGATCCCTTCTTAGAGGTAGAAGCCACGGATCCTCCGTGAGCATCTCTTGAAGTTCCGGATACCAAGTTCTTCTTGGCCAGTCCGGAGCCACCAGTATTGTTCTTACTCCACTTTTCCGTATAATTCTCAGTACCTTTGGTATGAGAGGCAGAGGAGGGAACACATACACTGACTGGACCACCCACGGTGTTACCAGAGCGTCCACAGCTATTGCCTGAGGGTCTCTTGACCTGGCGCAATATCTGTCCAATTTTTTGTTGAGGCGAGACGCCATCATGTCCACCTTTGGTTTTTCCCAACGGTTCACAATCATGTGGAAGACTTCTGGATGAAGTCCCCACTCTCCCGGGTGAAGGTCGTGTCTGCTGAGGAAGTCTGCTTCCCAGTTGTCCACTCCCGGGATGAACACTGCTGACAGTGCTATGACATGATTCTCCGCCCAGCGCAGAATCCTTGCAGCTTCTGTCATTGCTCTTCTGCTTCTCGTGCCGCCTTGTCGGTTTACGTGGGCGACTGCCGTGATGTTGTCCGACTGGATCAACACCGGCTGACCCTGAAGCAGCGATTTTGCCAGGCTTAGAGCATTGTAGATCGCTCTTAGCTCCAGTATATTTATGTGAAGGGACGTCTCCAGGTTTGACCACACGCCCTGGAAGTTTCTTCCCTGTGTGACTGCTCCCCAGCCTCGTAGGCTGGCATCCGTAGTCACCAGGACCCAGTCCTGTATGCCGAATCTGCGGCCCTCTAACAGATGGGCACTCTGCAACCACCACAGGAGAGACAACCTTGTTCTTGGTGACAGTGTTATCCGCTGATGCATGTGCAGATGCGATCCGGACCATTTGTCCAGCAGATCCCACTGAAATGTCCGTGCATGGAATCTGCCGAATGGAATCGCTTCGTAAGAAGCCACCATCTTTCCCAGGACTCTTGTGCATTGATGTACTGACACAGTTCCTGGTTTTAGGAGGTTCCTGACAAGTTCGGATAACTCCCTTGCTTTCTCCTCCGGGAGAAACACCTTTTTCTGAACCGTGTCCAGAATCATTCCCAGGAACAGCAGACGAGTTGTCGGGGTCAATTGAGATTTTGGAAGATTCAGAATCCACCCGTGTTGCTGAAGCACTACCTGGGTTAGTGCTACACCGACTTCCAGCTGTTCTCTGGACTTTGCCCTTATCAGGAGATCGTCCAAGTAAGGGATAATTAATACGCCTTTTCTTCGTAGAAGAACCATCATTTCGGTCATTACCTTGGTAAAGACCCGAGGGGCCGTGGACAAACCAAACGGCAGCGTTTGAAACTGATAATGACAGTCTTGTATCACGAACCTGAGATACCCTTGGTGTGAGGGGTAAATTGGGACATGCAGATAAGCATCTTTTATGTCCAGGGACACCATGAAGTCCCCTTCTTCCAGATTCGCTATCACTGCTCTGAGTGACTCCATCTTGAACTTGAATTTCTGTATGTACAGGTTCAAGGATTTCAGGTTTAGAATAGGTCTTACCGAACCGTCCGGCTTCGGTACCACAAATAGTGTGGAATAATACCCCTTTCCCTGTTGTAGGAGGGGTACCTTGACTATCACCTGCTGAGAATACAGCTTGTGAATGGCTTCCAAAACCGACGTCCTTTCTGAGGGAGACGTTGGTAAAGCAGACTTTAGGAACCGGCGAGGGGGAGACCTTTCGAACTCCAACATGTAACCCTGAGATATTATCTGCAGGATCCACGGGTCCACTTGTGAGCGAGCCCACTGATTGCTGAAAATCTTGAGTCGACCCCCCACCGCTCCTGAGTCCGCTTGTAAAGCCCCAGCGTCATGCTGATGGCTTTGTAGAACCCGGGGCGGGCTTCTGGTCCTGGGCAGGGGCTGCTTGCTGCCCTCTCTTACCCTTTCCTCTGCCTCGCGGCAGATAAGACTGTCCTTTTGGTCGCTTGTTTTTATAGGAGCGAAAGGACTGCGGCTGAAAAGACGGTGTCTTTTTCTGTTGGGAGGGGGTCTGAGGTAAAAAAGTGGATTTGCCGGCAGTTGCCGTGGCCACCAGGTCCGAAAGACCGACCCCAAATAATTCCTCTCCTTGATATGGCAATACTTCCATATGCCTTTTGGAATCCGCATCACCTGACCACTGTCGCGTCCATAAACTTCTTCTGGCAGATATGGACATCGCGCTTACTCTTGATGCTAGAGTACAAATATCCCTCTGAGCATCTCGCATATAAAGAAAAGCATCCTTTAATTGCTCTAGAGTCAATAAAATACTGTCCCTATCCAGGGTATCAATATTTTCAGTCAGAGAATCCAACCACACTACCCCAGCACTGCACATCCAGGCTGAGGCTACTGCCGGTCGCAGTATAACACCAGTATGTGTGTATATACTCTTCAGTGTAGTTTCCAGCCTCCTATCTGCTGGATCCTTGAGGACGGCCGTATCAGGAGACGGCAACGTCACTTGCTTTGATAAACGTGTGAGCGCCTTATCCACCCTAGGGGGTGTTTCCCAGCGCGCCCTAACCTCTGGTGGGAAAGGGTATAATGCCAATAACTTCTTGGAAATTAGCAGTTTTCTATCTGGGTTAACCCACGCTTCGTCACACACGTCATTCAATTCCTCTGATTCTGGAAAAGCTACAGGTAGTTTTTTCACCCCCCACATAATACCCCTTTTTGAGGTACCAGCAGTATCAGAGATCTGCAAAGCCTCCTTCATTGCCGTGATCATATAACGTGTGGCCCTATTGGAAAATACGTTTGTTTCTTCACCGTCGACACTAGATTCATCTGTGTCGGTACCCGTGTCGACTGACTGAGGTAAGGGACGTTTTACAGCCCCTGACGGTGTCTGAGACGCCTGAGCCGGTACTAACTGGTTTTCCGGCCGTCTCATTTCGTCAACTGACTTTTGTAATGTGCTAACATTATCACGTAATTCCATAACTAAAGCCATCCATTCCGGTGTCGACTCCCTAGGGGGTGACATCACCATTACCGGCAATTGCTCTGCCTCCACACCAACATCGTCCTCATACATGTCGACACACACGTACCGACACACAGCAGCCACACAGGGAATGCTCTAATCGAAGACAGGACCCTCTTAGCCCTTTGGGGAGACAGAGGGAGAGTTTGCCAGCACACACCAAAAGCGCTATAAATGTATATAAACAACCCTAGGTGTTGTTTTTGATATAAGCGCTTTTAATATATCAATATCGCCAAATTATGCCCCCCTTCTCTTTGTTACCCTGTTTCTGTAGTGCAGTGCAGGGGAGAGTCCTGGGAGCCTTCCTCACCAGCGGAGCTGAGCAGGAAAATGGCGCTGAGTGCTGAGGAGAATAAGCTCCGCCCCTTTTTCGGCGGGCTTTTCTCCCGGGTTTTAAGAAAACTGGCCTGGGTTAAATACATACATATAGCCTTAATGGCTATATGTGATGTATTTATTTTGCCACTAAAGGTATTTAATATTGCTGCCCAGGGCGCCCCCAGCAGCGCCCTGCACCCTCCGTGACTGAATCAGTGAGACGTGTAGCAACAATGGCGCACAGCTGCAGTGCTGTGCGCTACCTTCATGAAGACTGAGGAGTCTTCTGCCGCCTGCTTTCCGGACCTCCGTCTTCAGCGTCTGTAAGGGGGATCGGCGGCGCGGCTCCGGGACGAACCCCAGGAGGACCTGTGTTCCGACTCCCTCTGGAGCTAAGTGTCCAGTAGCCTAAGACTCCAATCCATCCTGCACGCAGGTGAGTTGGAAATCTCTCCCCTAAGTCCCTCGATGCAGTGATCCTGTTGCCAGCAGGATTCACTGAGATTTAAACCTAAAAAAACTTTTTTTTCTAAGCAGCTCTTTAGGAGAGCCACCTAGATTGCACCCTTCTCGGACGGGCACAAAAACCTAACTGAGGCTTGGAGGAGGGTCATAGGGGGAGGAGCCAGTACGCACCATGTGATCCTAAAAGCTTTATTTAGATGTGCCCTGTCTCCTGCGGAGCCCGCTATTCCCCATGGTCCTGACGGAGTCCCAGCATCCACTAGGACGTTAGAGAAAATAAGATTTTAAACCTACCAGTAAATCTTTTTCTCATAGTCCGTAGAGGATGCCGGGACTACGTAAGGACCATGGGGATAGACGGGCTCTGCAGGAGACATGGGCACTTTAAGAAAGACTTTGGATCTGGGTGTGCACTGGCTCCTCCCTCTATGCCCCTCCTCCAGACCTCAGTTAGAGAAACTGTGCCCAGAGGAGACGGACAGTACGAGGAAAGGATTTTTGTTAATCCAAGGGCAAGATTCATATCAGCCACACCAATCACACCGTATAACTTGTGATATACTACCCAGTTAACAGTATGAAAACAACATAGCATCAGTCCAAGACCGATGAAAACTATAACATAACCCTTATGTAAGCAAAACTATATACAAGTCTTGCAGAAGAAGTCCGCACTTGAGACGGGCGCCCAGCATCCTCTACTGACTACGAGAAAAAGATTTACCGGTAGGTTAAAAATCTTATTTTCTCTAACGTCCTAGAGGATGCTGGGACTCCGTAAGGACCATGGGGATTATACCAAAGCTCCCAAACGGGCGGGAGAGTGCGGGTGACTCTGCAGCACCGATTGAGCAAACAGGAGGTCCTCCTCAGCCAGGGTATCAAACCTATAGAACTTTGCAAAGGTGTTTGACCCCTACCAAGTAGCAGCTCGGCACAGCTGTAGTGCAGAGACCCCTCGGGCAGCCACCCAAGATGAGCCCACCTTCCTAGTGGAATGGGCCTAAACCGATTTTGGTAACGGCAATCCTGCCGTAGAATGCGCCTGCTGAATCGTGTTACAGATCCAGCGAGCAATAGTCTGCTTTGAAGCAGGGCCGCCAACCTTGTTGGCTGCATACAGGACAAACAGTGCTTCTATTTTTCTGATTCTAGCCGTTTTGGCCACGTCAATTTTCAAAGCCCTGACCACATCAAGGGACTCGGAATCCTCCCAAGTCACGTGTAGCCACAGGCACGACAATAGGTTGGTTCATATGAAAAGATGAGACCACCTTAGGTAGGAATTGAGGACGGGTCCGCAATTCCGCTCTGTCCATATGGAAAACCAGATAGGGGCTTTTATGTGATAAAGCCGCTAATTCCGAAACTCGCTTAGCCGAAGCCAAGGCTAACAACATGACCACCTTCCAAGTGAGATATTTCAACTCCACTGTTCTAAGTGGTTCAAACCAATGTGACTTAAGGAAACTTAACACCACGTTAAGGTCCCAAGGCGCCACCGGAGGTACAAAAGGAGGCTGAATATGCAGTACTCCCTTCACAAAAGTCTGTACTTCAGGTAGAGAGGCCAATTCCTTTTGAAAGAAAATGGATAAGGCCGAAATCTGAACTTTAATGGAGCCTAATTTTAGGCCCAAATTCACTCCAGTTTGTACGAAGTGAAGAAAACGGCCTAGATGGAATTCTTCCATAGGAGCATTCCTGGCCTCCCACCAAGAAACATATTTTCGCCATATTCGGTGATAATGTTTAGATGTCACGTCCTTCCTAGCTATTATTAGCGTAGGAATGACCTCATCCGGAATACCTTTTTCCGCTAGGATCCGGCGTTCAACCGCCATGCCGTCAAACGCAGCTGCGGTAAGTCTTGGAACAGACAGGGACCCTGTTGCAACAGGTCCTGTCTTAGAGGAAGAAGCCACGGATCTTCTGTGAGCATTTCCTGCAGATCCGGATACCAGGCCCTTCGTGGCCAATCCGGAACAATGATTATAGTTCTCACTCCTTTTTTTCTTATTATTCTCAACACCTTGGGTATGAGAGGAAGAGGAGGGAATACATAGACCGACTGGAACACCCACGGTGTCACTAGGGCGTCCACAGCTACCGCCTGAGGATCTCTTGACCTGGCGCAACACCTTTGTAGCTTTTTGTTGAGACGGGACGCCATCATGTCTATTTGGGGCAGACCCCACCGATTTGCAATGTGTGCGAAGACTTCCTGATGAAGTCCCCACTCTCCCGGATGCAGGTCGTGTCTGCTGAGGAAGTCTGCTTCCCAGTTGTCCACTCCCGAATGAACACTGCTGACAGTGCGCTTACATGATTCTCCGCCCAGCGAAGAATTCTGGTGGCTTCCGCCATCGCCACTCAGCTCCTTGTGCCGCCCTGGCGGTTTAAATGAGCTACTGCGGTGACGTTGTCTGACTGGATCAGAACTGGTCGGTCGCGAAGTAAGGTCTCTGCTTGACGTAGGGCGTTGCATATGGCCCTTAGTTCCAGGATGTTGATGTGAAGACAAGTCTCTTGACTTGACCAAAGGCCTTGGAAATTTCTTCCCTGTGTGACTGCTCCCCAACCTCGGAGGCTCGCGTCCGTGGTCACCAGGATCCGATCCTGAATGCCAAACCTGCAGCCCTCTAGAAGGTGAGCACTCTGCAGCCACCACAGGAGAGATACCCTGGCCCTGGGGGACAGGGTGATCCGCTGATGCATTTGCAGATGTGACCCGAACCATGTGTCCAATAGGTCCCATTGGAAAGTTCTTGCATGGAACCTGCCGAAGGGAATGGCTTCGTATGTCGCCACCATTTTTCCCAGGACTTGAGTGCAATGATGCACTGACACTTGTTTTGGCTTCAATAGGTTCTTGACTAGAGTCATGAGTTCCTGAGCTTTTTCTATCGGAAGAAAACCCCTTTTCTGGTCTGTATCCAGAATCATGCCCAAGAAGGTCAGACGAGTCGTAGGAACCAACTGTGACTTCGGGATATTGAGAATCCAGCCGTGTTTCTGTAACACCTGCAGTGAAAGTGACACGCTGTTTAACAACTGCTCTTTTGATCTCGCCCTTATTAGGAGATCATCCAAGTATGGGATAATTGTGACTCCTTGCTTGCGTAGGAGCACCATCATTTCCGCCAATTACCCTGAAACTGGTAATGACAATACTGTACCGTAATTCTCAGGTACGCCTGATGGGGTGGATAAATGGGAACATGAAGGTATGCAGCCTTTATGTCTAGATACACCATAAAATCCCCCCCTTCCAGGCTGGCGATGATCGCTCTGAGCGATTCCACCTTGAATTTGAACCTTTTCAAGTATAGGTTCAGAGATTTTAATTTTAAAATAGGTCTGACCGAACTGTCCGGTTTCGGGACTACAGCGAAGGTTGAGTAATATCTCCTTCCTTGTTGAAGGAGGGGAACCTTGAGCACCACCTGTTGGAAATACAATGTGTGAATTGTATTTAATATTATCTCCCTTTCTGGGGGAGAAGCCGGTAGGGCCGATAAGGAAAACCGGCGAGGAGGCACCTCTTCGAATTCCAGCTTGTAACCCTGAGAAACAATTTCTATTGCCCAGGGATCCACCTGTGAGTGAACTCAGATGTGGCTGAAGAGTCGAAGACGTGCTCCCACTGGGGCGGACTCCCTTAGCGGAGCCCCAGCGTCATGCGGTGGATTTAGTAGAGGCCGGGGAGGACTTCTGTTCCTGGGAACTAGCTGTGCCCTGCGCCCTTATCTCTGGTAAGAAAGGATGCTCCTCATACTTTGTTTTTCTGCGACCGAAAGGACTGCATTTGATAATGTCGTGCTTTCTTAGGCTGTGAGGGAATATAAGGCAAAAGATCAGATTTACCAGCTATAGCTGTGGAGACCAGGTCCGAGAGCCCTTCTCCACCCAATTCCTCACCCTTGTAAGGTAAAACCGCTATATGCCTCTTTTAGTCGGCATCACCTGTCCATTGCATATTCCACAGGACACGTCTAGCAGAAATCGACATAGCGTTGACTCTAGAACCCAGTAGACCAATGTCTCTTTGAGCATGTCTTATACATAAGACAGCATCTTTTATATATCCTAGGGTCAATAACATGGTATCCTTATCTAGGGTTTCAATCTCCGCTGATAAGGTATCTGTCCACGCTGCTACAGCGCTATAAACCCCTGCCGACACAATCGCCGGTCTGAGTAGTGTACCAGAATGTGTGTAAATGGACTTCAAAGTACTTTTCTGCATGCTATCTGCAGGATCCCTGAGGGTAGCTATATCTTGGTATGTCAACGCTACCTTTTGGGTAAACGTGTCAACGCCTTGTCCACCTTAGTGGAGGATTCCCATCGTATCCTGGCCCTAGCAGGGAAAGGATACGCCATGAGAATTCTTTTGGGAAACTGCAGTTTCTTGTCTGGAGATTCCCTCTCTTTTCCACACAATTAATTTGGTTCATGAGAGGGGGGAAATGTTATCTCAGCTTTCTTCCCCTTAAACATGTGTGCCCTCGTGTCAGGGACAGATGGGTCATCAGTGATATGCAAAACATCTTTTATTACAATACTCATATATTGAATACTTTTCTGCCAGTTTTGACTGTAACTTTGCATCATCGTAGTCGACACTGGAGTCAGACTCCGTGTCGGTATCAGTGTCTATTATTTTGGATAGTGGGCGTTTTGAGACTCTGAAGGTCCCTGCAACATAGGGACAGACATGGGTAGATTCCCTGTCTGTTCTCTAATCTTTTGTGCAATAAATTTACCTCAGCACTTAATTCCACATATCCAGTCAGGTGTCGGCGTTGTCGAAGGAGACACCACACACACACATTTGCTCCATCTCCTCCTTAGAAGAGCCTTTTACCTCAGACATGTCGACACACACGTACCGACACACCACACACTCAGGGAATCCTCTTATCTGAAGACAGTTCCCCCACAAGGCCCTTTGGAGAGACAGAGAGAGAGAGAGTATGCCAGCACACACCCAGCGCTAATACCCCAGGAAAAACACACAATGTGTTTACCCAGTAGCGCTGTAATACTATTTGCTGCCAATTATGTGCCCCCCCCCCCTTCTCTGAAACCCCCTTTCACCGTGGATAAGCAGGGGAGAGTCCGGGGAGCTTCCTCTCAGCTGTGCTGTGGAGAAAATGGCGCTGGTGAGTGCTGAGGGAGAAGCCCCACCCCCTCGGCGGCGGGCTTCTGTCCCGTTTAAATATAATAAAAACTGGCGGGGGCTCTTTATATATACAGTGCCTAGCTGTATATATATCTCTTTTGCCAGAAATGAGGTTTATATTGCTGCCCAGGGCGCCCCCCCTGCGTCCTGCACCCTTACAGTGACTGCCGTGTGTGAGGTGTGTGGGAGCAATGGAGCACAGCTGCACTGCTGTGCGTTACCTCAGTGAAGATCATGAAGCCTTCTGCCGCCTCTGAAGTCTTCTTTTTCTTCTCATACTCACCCGGCTTCTATCTTCCGGCTCTGTGAGGACGGCGGCGGCGCGGCTCCGGGACGAACTCCAGGGTGAGACCTGTGTTCTGACTCCCTCTGGAGCTAATGGTGTCCAGTAGCCTAAGAAGCAGAGCCTTGAAACTCACAGAAGTAGGTCTGCTTCTCTCCCCTCAGTCCCTCGATGCAGGGAGTCTGTTACCAGCAGGCTCCCTGACAATAAAAAACCTAACAAATATACTTTCTGTCAGGAAGCTCAGGAGAGCTCCCTGAAGTGCACCCATCTCCTCTGGGCACAGTATCAAACTGAGGTCTGGAGGAGGGGCCTAGAGGGAGGAGCCAGTGCACACCCAGATCCAAAGTCTTTCTTAAAGTGCCCACGTCTCCTGCGGAGCCCGTCTATCCCCATGGTCCTTACGGAGTCCCAGCATCCTCTAGGACGTTAGAGAAAAAAGAACAGTAACGAACCGAATAAAATGACTGCATCCCACAACAGAATGCGTCACCAACCGTTGTGAGGGAATCTAACTCACGAAGGTAGACTTACCAGTGGTATCCGCCGAGATCGACTTAACTGAGGCATCCCCAAACAGCGGTACACCGTCCCAGGGGAAAAAAACCCCCTCCAGTTTCTCTTGGAGTCAGCCTCAACATTCCCCCGGCCACACCTCCTGCAGTCGCACGGCAGCCTGCCGCAATGTTATAGAGAAGAATCAACATAAGAAACATCCCCTCTCTCTTTAGAGTAATTATATCGGATGCCTTTCCTAATACAAACACTCCCCCATGTGCATGTAATGCAAATAACTCCAAAGCATAGAAATAAAATATCACTTAGCTTCCTGTATACGATCCTTTGTGACAGGGCCCCGTGTCGACCAGGAGTTAACTTTCACAGTATTCTATCCGCGGCGGGAAAGGAATAAACATTCGGACTCCTTGAGAGGATCTGAGACCAACTCGTCACGGCCGACCTAGAGCTTTATCAACAGAGTGACCAGCACATGAAAAGGAATACTGTTACTTCAGCATTCATTAGAAATCGTAATATGAATATACATATTGTAATACACATATACACACATATCCTAACTATATATATATATATATATATATATATATATATATATATACACACACACACCCACATATATACACATATATATCGCGGCTCCGGGAACAAGCAGCTAGGCGCACCAAGTGATCGAACCCTCTGGAGCTAATGGTGTCCAGTAGCCTAAGAAGCAGAGCCTTTGAACTAAGAAGAAGTAGGTCTGAGTCTATCCCCTCAGTCCCATGAAGCAGAGAGCCTGTAGCCAGCAGGTCTCTCTGAAAATAAAAAACCTAACAATAAAGTCTTTTAGAGAAACTCAGTAGAGCTCCCCTAGTGTGTGTTCAGTCACTCCTGGGCACAGAATCTAACTGAGGTCTGGAGGAGGGGCATAGAGGGAGGAGCCAGTTCACACTCATTCAAAGTCTTATAGTGTGCCCATGTCTCCTGCGGATCCCGTCTATACCCCATGGTCCTTACGGAGTCCCCAGCATCCTCTAGGACGTAGGAGAAATGTCTTGATACACTAGGGCGCCGTGATTGAAAAAAGTTTGGGAACCACTGAGTTAGCCGACGATCACCCAGATGGTTTGATCACAGATATCAGATGTTGATAACATAACATATTAATAACACGTAGTAACATCACAACAATAACATAACTGCAGAGCTAATCTTCTGTAACAAAGTTCTTTCACCAACAACATTTCTATATGTCTCACAATTTGTTTCAATATACACAGCATAGAAAATAAGGCATATGCTTAACAGAGGGGACTTCTAAGTCAGGTATACGTTGTCCATGCAAAGTAAAGTAACATACTGATTACACCGTACAGATAAGTAGCATAGGATGTGGTATGGATTAGGGAGGTCATGTGGCAGACATACCAGATAGAAGGAAAGTCTTTATTTTTCACTTAAAAAACTATACCTCCTGTTTAAACTCCTACAAGACAAACTATGAAAGATTTCAGTTCTGGGACTTGCTTATCTTTTAATGTGAACCACTGCCTGTAAATTACAGCATATCTTCTGCATCATGCTAACCATTTGCTCTAGCAAGGTTTGTTTCTAACTATTAATCATTTTGAATTTTTTTTTTTTGCTCTACTCTTGCTAATGAGAAGATGGAGACCTATTTAGCAGAACTGTAATAAGGAGGACGGCTCTGCAGCTGTGTTCTGGAGCTAGGGAAGGACTCATTCCTTTCTGATGTTAACAACAATTATTAAGTAACGTTTTGAAGGCTAATATCAATCTATAGAGTGGGAAAGATAAAATACAATTGGGCTCCTTTCTGATCTGTGACACTGGTGTAATTTACTCCTGAATTGACACAAACGCTGACTTTTTTTTTAAAGCGGCAATCATGTCCAATGCAAAACCATGCCTTGTAAATGATTGCTGCTTTAAAAAAAGTTTGAGTATGACCGGGAACCCCGCACCTCCGGCCAACTCGGACTTCATTACATCTGGCCCCAAATCTTTTGAAGCATAAATACACAACTTTATTTCCAAGATAAGGGCACATAAAAATTGGTGACATTTCCACTCCTACCAGGCATCCAGATGCGACTGACACTGTATACGGAGTAGAACACAACTTGTTTTGGAAAAAAGCTGTAGCTGCTACATTGTAGCACTTCATGTACAGATTCAGAGACTCATGCTGGGTACACACTGGAGCGATGGGCATTTGTTCTGACTTTGGAACAAATGCCCGTCAGTCCAGATTGCCCGTACACACTGGAACGATGTTAATGAAGGACGGACCGATCATGCTCTGTCCTTCATTAGCATTCTAGAGAGCGCTAGCGATATCGTCAGGTTTAATGTGCAGCACATCAAACCTGACAATGTAGATAGCGACCGCGGACACCCACATATCAGGCATACACACAGCCCGATATGCACCGATGTGAGCGATATATCGGTCCAATCTGCCGGATCGGATGACATATTGCTAAGTGTATACCCAGCTTTAGTCAGACACAGATATACAAGTGTCATATAGCAAATTAATCAGCACAGTCACCTTGTGCATCACAGCCGTTGCGTTGTGAATAGGACACATTACTGGGCGAAAAGACGCCCGACGTTAGATGATTCTCACGCGACCTGGCATGCCAAGATGTGCTGTTTGGCGTGACTGCAGCAAAGATATATGAGGACACATCTGTAGTTTTATTTTAACATACATACATATACATATATATTAATTTAACGGAGTGGAGTTACTCAAATGCTTTCTAAACAAATTGTTACATTTTAGTTGTTTTTGGCTTGAGGAGCACATAGCAATTTAAAATTTGTTTTATATCCTCATACAAATCTCAGGTGCTTTTGCTAAGACACTTACGTTGATGCCCAGCCCATTAGGGGATTTTCCCATCGCTCCCGAGTATCAAAATCCAGTCTCCATTTCTTAGTGTTCTGAACTCCGGACTGCATGGCATTCCTGGCGGGAACGTAAATGCGGACTTTTCTAATTTTGAGTTGCTCCTCTGGAACACCAGTTACTGTGCTAATATCCTAACAAAACAGAAAACACAAATATTAGCACAAGATTTCTGTTCACTGCAGAATGAAGCAATCCATTATCCATTACTACAGAATAAAGCTTATTCTCTCTCATACTGTAGGTCATCTGTAGAATCACGTGTAAAATGTAAAAATGAAGTAAGTGCCTTGAAATGGATTTACTATACAAGCACCAATACAAATCGTCAATTATCTTTTTTTCAGGCGAGAAAACACTAAGGAGTTAATATTTAACTCTTGTGTCCTAAGATCCCAATTTACAAGCTGACATATTCCCAGCCCAATAGCTAACTTCAGAAGCAAGCTGATTATTCATCTAAAAAGTGAAAGTAATTAACATTACAAACACTTTTGTCTCTGTTGTGCTTTAATTAACTAAAATCTGCCAGCACTCTGCCCAGTGTCTACAGATTTTTTCCTACGGGAAAAATGTTTCTATAGGGGGTACCTTATACAAATGCAGATCACAGCAGCACAACCATCATAAGCAAATGCAATACTATTCTCCTGTCCGTCAGGCTAAACAGAAGAATTGGAACTTGTGCGGACAGCTTGGTAAAATGATAAAGTCTGTTCATTAAGCGGTCTGGAACGTTATATCCCCCAATAAACTGCAATCACACTGAAATTACTCAGCAATTGTGCACACACCAATACCACTATATTATAAGCACCGTAGTAACGCTAACTTATAACGTATGGAAGAACCAGATTAACACAAGCAAATGTTCCTCTGTATAAATGCTTCACCTTTCAATTGCATTAGTCCAATGTGTGTGATTGTTTACGCATAACTTTGCATAATTCAATCAATTTAAATGTCTGCTGACAAAATCTTGTAAGAAACCTCCAGGCTGGAAAGCTGCTAGTTTTTTGGACTCGCAGTGAAAATTTAACGTCATATACGATATGTGGTGGAGAGAAGCTTGTCTGAAGAAACCTTATGTAACCCTAAGAAACCACAATACAGTTTTTTTTAAGGCACTTAATGCTTAACTTGTTTTATAAAACGACGGTCTCTAGATTATTATAACCCTTTGCTGTTCTCTTTAAGTGAGAGAGGTCAGTGAATTCATCGCTCTCTAAAGCATTGCTAACACCATTTTCCTGTGGTTTCAGACCAAACATCCTAACCCAGCATAAGCTAACCATTTCTTATTTTATGCTTTTATTTTAGACATATTGAACTTTTATGAACAAATATTTTTATTAGTGAGAGTCATAAAAAATGCCAGGCCTTTTCTGCCTCCTAAAACACATTTTATTACCGATGCGGTGAGAACGCTGCGTCAAACAAGTCAATCTGTTCTGCAACGGTTTGTGCTGGCAGGGTCGGGATATTGCAAATACTTTAATATTGTAATTTCACAGAGCCCACAGCCATTTTTTTGGGGGTCTTTAAAGTTACACGAGCAATTTGTTCAAATCAGTTTCCTTCTTTAATGGTATTTCCTATTTTCATTAAATATGCACACGTAAATATATAGGCAATACGTTGTTAATTAAGGGCTCAGCAGGGCATTATAAGGTATTTTAATAGGTATGAAATCATTCATTCCATCTAGCCATTACTGTAATCATTGTAACATTTTTTACAATAGCACCAGTTGATCGAGTTGGTCTGTTTGAAAATAAAGACATCTGCTCCAGGTGCACTCCGTTTTATTTTATTTTAACACTCTTAAATATATATGTGAATTTGTTCAGGAACTTGGTCAAGCAGAGCCGTACAACGGATCCAAAGGAGGAACAAAACAAAACAGCAAAAAACAAACAAAAAACAATAAAGTATTCCACTGTAAAATAGACTACAGACAGTAGCAATTATTATGCAGAAACATTATCCATGCAACATTTTAAATTAATGAAAAAACAAAACAAAAACAATAATACGGATAAGTGGATTTATTTTGGTACATTTACGAAAACATTCCCCTTTTTTTTTGCACTAGTTTGCATACTTTCCTACTTGAGAATTTGTGCAGACAATTACATATGTACAACAAATAACTAAACTTTATATATAAAAGTCTACAAACAATATGAAGTCTGTAGGGTCGCTCCATTCATGGGATGATGTGGCTTATTTCTAAGATTTATCTAGACTTTTCTTTTTCTCTAAAATTGGGCTCATGCTATCGACCTGAAGGTTTTTCTCGCAATGTACATGCTAAACGCAATTAAAGATAATCTGCTTTGAGATAGATATATATATATATATATATATATATATATATCTATCTGTGACAAGGGATGTTTAAAAAAAATACAATTTGGTTCCACGTTAAGTCATAAAAATGAGCTTTTTATATATTAAGCTGACAAATGCCAATCCTCCTTCGTGCTCTTAGGAATTTAACAACTAAAAAACAGTGGGGTCGATTAAATTAAGAGCGATATCCACAATGTGGTTATCAATCTCTACCTCTCCCCATCAGACTCTCCACTTCTACAACATTTCAGATGGGCTTTCAAGGTCAACTTTTTAATCTCATCTCATCCTAACCCTCTGTTCCACGCCCATGTATCCTGTCTGTCTGCAACTCTCCTTTAGTACAGCATGTAAGCTCTCACGAGGAAGGAGGGCCCTCTCCCCTTATGTTCTTTTCCTTCTCTTACTTAGTGTTCATGATAAGCTGTGGCACTGAGGACCGCGCTGCCCCCTGTAGTGACGTTGGTGGTGCTGCGCCTTGACCAACCACGCCTTTTTCGGATTCCCCACACTGCCCTGCCCGCATCCTTGCGGGAACACTATACTATCATCTACTCCATACTCCCTACAAGGGCACCTAACCCTCAGTTTCTGCCACCCTGATGCTATTTCACTGTCATGTCGGATGATGCGGATATGTTTATATACCATGTACTTGTCCTACATTGTCTCGTTGTATAATTCGCTGTTTTCTTGTTTTGATCATTTATATACAGTCCAAAATTCCACATTTTTGGTTCCCCTACTGATATAATGACACATATTTATATATATTATATATCTATAGAACATATCTATATATACACATAATATATATGTAATTATCTAAGACACGGACCCAAAAATGTGGGATTTTGAATTTTGGATAAGGGATACTCAACCTGTACTTTGTTAGACACTGTGGAACCCTTATGGCGCCATATAAATAATGGATAATAATAATAATAATAATAATAATGTACTGCACACACCAGCAGCACATACTGTATGGCAATCCAATAAGTACATTATATTATCCACATTTATGGGGCTACAAACTATATTGCATGAAACACTGCAGGGGTGAGACCGGAGATCAGGGGGCATGAAGGTTGCCATTGCTTGTGTTCCAATGCCACGGTGCGACATCGCCTCTATGTGGACTGACCCTAGTGTGTTCAAGATATACCAAAGGACAAACACACACTGTAGTATGTGATTTAATCCGAACCAAATTCTGAAATCAATAAATTCCAAATTATACTGGAGAAAAACTGAAAGTATGACTTCTTCATTGCTCCCGTATCAATGAGCTGCGCATGTGCCATTTGTTTGCGCCCACTGAATTTGCCATAGGCATTTATACTGTACCTCTATCCCATCCCCTTGAAAGTCATAGTTAACGTACCCAGACTTATGCTGTGTACACACGGTGAGATTTTTTCTTTCAATTTTGACTACATAGTCAAAATCGCAAGAAAAGTTAGTGCAAATTACAAGGTGTTATGCCACTTGCGATCCCGATGCGCGGTCCCGCCAGGTCAGTATCGCAAGAAAAGATAGACTGTGCAGGCAAGTCAATGCTTGCTAGATCGGTGTTCTATCTAGTTCATCTCACATGTCAATTAAATCTCACATAAGCCAAAATCTCACATTAGCCAAAATCGTAAGCACACATAGTCCATATCTCAAGAAAAGTTAGTCAAAATCGGTGGTGCTAGGCTCCGGGGAATTCTGGGGATATCGCAAAGTGAAAATCGGGCATAGCAAAGATCTCACCGTGTGTACACACCATTACACTTCAACCTCTGATTTGTGGGGAAGTGTAACATCTATTGCTATCTCTTGTTTGCCAAATACAATTCTAATAGCCAGGCAAGTTACTGGACTTATGAGACAATAAGAAAACATTTCTTCACCCGATAAAGCAGGAGAATGTTGCTTGCTTCTTATGGTCTAAACAGAAATCTAAAATGCCATCACAAAACGCAAATCAATCAGCTCCTGCTACTGTGCATCAGTCCATTTCCCCCGATTCATTTTTTTTCTTTTATTTCCAATTAAATGTCATCCAATTTGGAGCTGCCATGGTATATAGCAGCTCCATGGGATAAGTATCAGAAGACGTTGAGAGTATAAACCGTTATAGATGTGAGGTGGCTGATACGGACGCCTCTGAATTGACTTTTAACAAAATAAAATGAAACGGGATTTCAAGAGGTGAGAAATTGTTACTTTTCAGGATCAACGTTATTCTGGAACCGGTTATGTATCACAGTGTTTTATGGCCTCAAAAAAGTTAGTCTATAAGTTAATTAAGTCAGTGATTTGGGATATGGGACAGAGGCCCTCATTCATCTTGGATTACCCTCATTACAGCTCGGAGATTGTCAGACTTCTGCGCATGCACTGTGTTCGCACAGCGCATGCACAACCTAGCAAAGTGCAATCGCATCCCGGAGTGATGTAATCAGACTTTAAGTGACAGCGGTGGGCGGCAATGGACCATTTCCGGGGCAGCTGTGTAACGTCACACGCAGCCGATCTGATGAGAAAGTTGGCGGTGGACCGCCTGCATACGCAGCCATGCTGCGTCTGCAGGGGGTCATCCTTAATTCCTGACCTGTGGTCGCAATTGTTTTACGATTGCATCGCTGGCCTCCGATTAGCTTGCTGGGCGGGCTTGTCCTGCGTTGGGTGGCCCTCAGCATGCTATAAAAGCAGTTGCAGATTCTGCAACTCATATAGGGTCCAAAGTCGTAAGGGGGGGGGGGGGGGGGGTACACACGTAGAGATGTGTGCTTAAATTCTAAGCAATATGACCAAATTGCTTAGAAATTAAGCACTCATCGCTCCATGTGCATACCCCATAGTGATAGGGCCGCGCATCACTATCGTGGACTCTAGATTGGCCTGCATGCATACCAGATCGCTCACTTCATCGCTGGGTGAAGTCGGCGTTTGTTTTTTTCCCCCTCGCTCAGCACACATTGCGCTGTGTGCGGAATAATCGCTCAGCACACATCTCTGGGACACATCTCTACGTGTGTACTAAGAAACACGGCAAAGTTCAATATGCTTTGTAATCAATTATGCATTTTGGGACGAATTAAAAAAAAATGCAGATCATGACGCCATTTTGCTTTTATTAACCAGAAATACACCGTAGTGACTATTTCCCATCGTACCAGTGAACATAACTGCAGTCTATTGAGATAACTCAATATTAACGCATTAATGGAAGCAAATCTAGTGTAGTGTGTATAATGCAGAGAGGGATTCCACGGCCTGCTATGACCCACATTCTGCTAAAGTCCCCTGCAATAACGTCTAGACTGGCGTATTCAGATGACATTCGTGCTTTTGTATGGAAAAAAAAAAATGTCTACAAAACACCCTGCGGGCTGACAAAGCAAAGACGCTTGTTAACTAAGAACAGCTTGTTGGCTAAAGTGGATAGCAATAAATAAGCACGATTTTTAAGAACAGGTGCACCTAGGGCCTGCAAGAATGAATGCTGCAATGGTTCTAAATCCAGCAGTGTTTATGGCTGTCTACTGTGTGTCTGTATACATTAAACTGCATAATTAAAGTCGGATACAAGAAAATTTACCACTTGAACAAAACCACCCCCCAAAAATAACAGTTTATAGTCCATATATCCCCCAAGAAATGTATCACACTGTGGAGTCTGACTGCACACATCCAATCTGGGAGCAGACATGCAGCCACATTATTGCCTACAAAACACAGGTGTGGAGGTGTACAGTGGTAGCATTAAACAGGTGGGAAGTGTAACACGGATTGTCTGCAATCCCCTGTCCCTTTATTGCCACATTAGGGGACCATTTTAAAATTATACAGTTTTTCCTCTAATTTAAGAAAAAAAATCTCAATGCGTTGGCGAATACAATCACTGGAGACAAATGTCGCATGTCATTCTGTTTGTAGAATTATACTGTGAAGCTGACGCAGTGGGATATGATGAACATAAACTACAGATGGATTCTCTCATACATCATCGCCGCAGTTGTACCAAACAGCCCCTCTTGGCCCGCCAGGTCTCGTGAGACTCTGCTAGCGCCGGGCGCCTTTTTGCTGAAAATATGTCTTAGATGCAACAGGATTTTAAATGGACGCACGAGGAGACTCTACTGATTAATTTGACATGGAACACTTGTACACTGCGTGCGACTGAATCTCTGAATCTGTGTACAAAGTGCTACAATGCAGCAGCCGTAACTTTTTCCAGTACAAGTTTAGTTTATCTCCGTATACAGACTAACATACAATATACAAGTGTCATAAATCAAATTGATCAACACAGTCTCCTGGTGTGTCTTAAAGTCCATACACACTTAACGATATAATGAGCGACGTCGCTCATTTTCCCCCTCCTTGAGCGACGTCGCTCATTTTATCGTTAAGTGTGTATGCCGCCAGCGACGACCGATGCGCGGCCCCGCGGGTCGGCAACGATCGTCGCTGTCGGTAGGGCATGCATGAAGGATGTGGACTGTCGTTCACGACCTTCATGCAGGGCTGGTGGCGGCGTGACGTCACTGAGCGATATGAGCGGTCATATCGCTCAGTGCGTACAGGCGTCCGCCGACCGGCCGGCCCGGAAGGGGGAGACGTTAGACGATGTCGCTCACAGAGCGACATCGTCTAATGTGTATGGGCCTTTATTCACATCGTGTTTTGCATGTAAGATGTATTTTCGTTAAAAAAACAAACAAACAAACACCCAGCGCTAGCAGTGTTCACTCGCGCCAGGAATCTCCCGCTGTGTGGCGTATATCGAGGATACATGTATGAGGACACATCTATATTGCAATGTTTCATTTTGTACACAACTAATTAAATATGTAATATTTCCAACGTTTTTTCCCCGTTGCTCTGGTACATATACTGTACAGTCATTGTGGGCTGTCAAACAGATCGCAGCAGTGCCTATGGAAAGATCAGGTAAAGGCGCTACTTAAATGACAACATTTTTTCACAAAAAACGCTCAGAAATTATGTATTTAATGTTATCCAAAATGATTTTAGTATAAAAAAAATAAATACTTTTTTTTAAATAATATTTTGAAAAAAAAAAAAAAAATTCTCACAAAAAATCGTAACAATGCGACCATCGAAAACATTGCGACTTTCCATTTAACTCCCGGGGCAGCCACCAGGTACACAGGAGGGGCTAATTTGCTCTTCTCCTATGGCTGCTTTTGTCTGCAGCCGCTGGGGGGGGGGGATCCTGCTGTGCTGACCGATCAGCAGTAAACGGCAGCACGGTAAACACTGGGGCAGCAATGGAGGGAAGTTTCTCTTCCCTGCAGCTGCAAACAGTGTGTATCTGACTGGTCGCATCCTGTGCGACCAGATCAGATAAAGCACTTGCTGGCATGGTCGCATCAGGTGCATCTGATGCGACCATGCCAGGCAAGTGGTTAAGGTTTGCAGGAAGATTTGCATTTCTCAGCTATATAATAAACGACACATCACAGTGAACTGAATAACCAATGATGCAAGGATACCTAAATATCAGATGATAAACAGCGAACGTCAGCAACAGGAAGAATATTAAAATGATCGGTTTCATTTCAACTAAACTTCGGACTGGATTACACGAAATGCATTTACTCATTACTGTCACTGTCATCTCAAAACAAGAAAAACCAAATGCAGCCATTTTTACTGAATGATAGTCAACCTGACATTTTTAAATGTAAACCAGTGTGTGCCCCCAGTACAACTAAACAAACAGACTGAATCAAAGTCTCTGTTTGACCGGCAGTCCGATGACATATTAACAGAAAGCAGCAGGTTAATCCATAACAGAGACCTCACCATGTAGTCATGGGAAGCCTGCAGTCTGCATCAGAATCATTAGAAAGAGGTAAAGTTATCTCTAGCCATCAGGTCAGTTTGCCACCTAAAAGAGCCTTCATTGACAAAAAACATAAGGCTATAATAAAAATCACATTCAGTGTATCAGTGTACAACTAAGGCACTTAAACTCCCTGTCGCACAACTCACCCTCCAACCCCAAAAGAAAACAAACCAAAAATGATTAAAAAGCAAACAAACAAAAACACCACATTTGCATAGGAAAGGCCAGAACTAATTGTAGGACTAGAACGTAAGGAATGTCAGGCAGAAATTTGTGGTGTAGGTGGTTTCCTGTTGTCATGTTGCTCTCTTTACCCACTCCGTCCCAAATGACTGAAAAATGGCTTGCATATAAAGCACTCAAGAGTTGGTTCCTATTCTCTAGATCAGTGGTTCCCAACATTTTTTGGGTGTACTATGTTATACAGACGCTTGGGATCCCGGCGCCCAGCATACCGAAGCCGGGATCCTGAGCGCTGGCAGCCGGGTAAGCGCAAGAGAGCCCCTTGCGGGCTTGCTGCGCTCGCCACGCTGTGAGCACGGTGGCGCGCTACACTATCTATTCACTCCCTCCAGGGATAGATAGATGTATTTATATATATATATATATATATATATATATATAAATATATATAAAAATACAATATACAGGTTGAGTATCCCTTATCCAAAATACTTGGGACCAGAAGTATTTTGGATATCGGATTTTTTCTGTATTTTGGAATAATTGCATACCATAATGAGATATCATGGCGATGGGACCTAAATCTAAGCACAGAATGCATTTATGTTTTATATACACCTTATACACACAGCCTGAAGGTCATTTAATACAATATTTTTAATAACTTTTTGTATTAAACAAAGTTTGTGTACATTGAGCCAACAGAAAACAATGTTTTTCTATATCACGCTCACTCAAAAAAATCCGTATTTCGGTATATTTGGATATGGGATACTCAACCTGTATATATGTCACTTATATTTGCCTCTGGAGTGCCTTTCATTATCCACCCTTGGAGAAATATCTCTCTCTCTCTCTATAATATATATATATATATATATATATATATATATATACACACACATACATACATATATACACACACACATATATACAAAGCCAACACAGCCAGCACTCAGTTGCAATAAGCAACTAGCCACGGTGCCATAAACGACATATAAACATAGAAATACGTTTTTTTGTGGACTTGAGCCACATTACAGGAACTTTTCAGTATATTGAGCAGTTCACATTATGGCCACGGGCACAGTGGAACCTAAGGACATGGCTCAAAATCTTATGGAGATGGACACTCAAGAACAGTATAGCTATACTGATTCAGACGCTGATGCTATTTTATAAAAAGACAAATTCACTGAAGATACCAGCAGTCAAACCACGGATGATCTGTTTAAGGAACTAAAAAATGCAAACGAAAGAGCGCTATTCACATCCAAAGTGGATTTTATTTTATAATACCAAAATATAGCAAATTTACATGCCGGCCGGCAATGCATATACATATATTAAAAATGACAATGTAGCTACATAAAATCCTAAAAAACAAATAAATGACTGATTATATTCAAAGCAATCCTTTACACATGCATGTTTAAGAATAGCCGTCCCACTGATTTATTTATATCTCCTTATTCCTCAGATATCCAGAATTATTGTTATGCTTCCAATCAGCCGGATATTCTGTGGATGCCTTATGTCCAACAATAAAGCAATTATATTCACATGCGCTGCTCACTCTCTCCCCAGCCTCATGCTAAAACGTGCTTATGTCCATGTATCCGTTTAAACTGATTAATGTAGCATGTATTAATCATATATAAAGTGCATCCTTGTTCACAGCTGGTTCATGATTTAAAGTGATTAGTGCAGAGGTATTTCTTGTAACCAAAAAGTGGGTATACCATGCATATACTTAGGTTTGTTCACAATGCAGGTATGATTCCTCCTGGCTAATTAACCGTGATTAGCTTTATATATGGTAGATACAACCTTGCGCTTTGTCCACGGAAAACGTGCTTTGCCCTCCCGGCCGGTGCTCGTATTCTCGGCCTTATCTGGAGTCCGTGGGCAGATGTATCATCCAGCGCTCCCCTCCTCAAGGGTGAAATACAGCCGGCCAGCTGATAACTTTTCCGTCTGCTGTAGTCTGTGATTTACAACGGAGGTACTGACAGACGCGTTTCCCCGCCTACTACCAAGCATCGGCGGCTTCCTCAGTGTCCTACAGACTACAGCAGACGGAAAAGTTATCAGCTGGCCGGCTGTATTTCACCCTTGAGGAGGGGAGCGCTGGATGATACATCTGCCCACGGACTCCAGATAAGGCCGAGAATACGAGCACCGGCCGGAAGGGCAAAGCACGTTTTCCGTGGACAAAGCGCAAGGTTGTATCTACCATATATAAAGCTAATCACGGTTAATTAGCCAGGAGGAATCATACCTGCATTGTGAACAAACCTAAGTATATGCATGGTATGCCCACTTTTTGGTCACAAGAAATACCTCTGCACTAATCACTTTAAATCATGAACCAGCTGTGAACAAGGATGCACTTTATATATGATTAATACATGCTACATTAATCAGTTTAAACGGATACATGGACATAAGCACGTTTTAGCATGAGGCTGGGGAGAGAGTGAGCAGCGCATGAGAATATAATTGTTTTATTGTTGGACATAAGGCATCCACAGAATATCCGGCTGATTGGAAGCATAACAATAATTCTGGATATCTGAGGAATAAGGAGATATAAATAAATCAGTGGGACGGCTATTCTTAAACATGCATGTGTTAAGGATTGCTTTGAATATAATCAGTCATTTATTTGTTTTTTAGGATTTTATGTAGCTACATTGTCATTTTTAATATATGTATATGCATTGCCGGCCGGCATGTAAATTTGCTATATTTTGGTATTATAAAATAAAATCCACTTTGGATGTGAATAGCGCTCTTTCGTTTGCATTTTTTAGTTTTGATTTTAGGGACAAATAACCAATTGCCCCTGAAAGAGCAGCTTCCACATCTGTGGAATCACAGCGCCAGGAATTGCTTGGTTTATATAATTCTTGTTTAAGGAACTCTTTCATCTTAAGAAACGTGAAATAGATTTTTACTATCACGGCAGCACCTTATCAGAATATTATCGTGATAAACTTATCCCTAGGGGTTTTAGGATTCGCAATATGCCAACTATTGGCAGATACTCAGTACCATTTTGTCGCAAGTGGATCTCCATCTTGAACAAGTGTTCGATGGATCTGATGTTAGCGGTTATCGAAGAGTACACCAGATAATTAAATATTACTAAAGACAAAATATTAACCTTTGAATCACAACACAAAGAACAACTGGATCGTGAGATAGAAGATAATTGGCCTACTAACTGCCCAGGTGGATCAATACAAACGAGACTTAATTAAGTTCAAAAAGGAGAAATACAAAAAAGTTCAGCAAGATTATCAAAAACATCAAGTATACTCCTGGCTAAACTCCACCAACAATACAAAACGCAACAAACCACCAGCTCGTTATAGATGTCATTATAGGGATAAACCAACACGCAATGACACAAGCACCTCAGCAAGTGAATCTGAGCTGCAATCCCAGACGTCATCCACATCGGATCACCCTCTAGGGGTTACCACACGGGCAGCCTTCAAGGATCCAGTTACAAAAGTAAGCGGCGGGGGCACCAAAATGAGAGGCAACACAAAAAGCAAGCCGCCAAAGAAAAAAAAAAGCGAGGTATTTAACCTCTCACCTACCCCCTTATCGCCACAAGAGACGTCCATCCTTGCCAAAGGCCTTTCTTTTGTCCCCACCACGAGGTTTGACAAATTCCAGTGGAAAATTTACACTTATAGATTAAACCGATCCCTCCGATTAAAGGAACACTTTAAGGATTCCCAAGCGGCCAAAGATCAAGAACTTAAGACCACTGTACCAGCTAAATTAAGAAAATTACAACCCAGGTCACAATTTGATCCTATCAGCAACAGTCCTTCTATCAAGACTTTTACTAGACTGATGGACCAATTTGATACACAGGCAACAAGTGGAATTCCTTATCGTAATAACCTTACAGAGGCAGAACATGGTACCATCAAAACCCTGAGTGCACGCACTGACATTATCATTAGTGCGGCCGATAAGGGAGGTGCCGTGGGAGTCCAGTCACTTGAGGACTATGATTGTGAATGTCTTCGACCGTTGTCTGATACTAGTACATATGCCCTTCTATCCAGTGACCCTACAACTGAGTACAAACTAGAATTAGATAGTATTTTGAATACAGCAGTTTGTAAGGGGTACATTAATAATGCATTAAGGCAGGCTCTGACTGTCCAGTACCCAGTAACGCCAGCTTTTTATACGGTCCTTAAGATACTTAAATGGCTGGAGAAACCCGCTGGCAGACCTATCATATCTGCCAGGGGTTCTCTCTTTCAGCCAATAGCAGTTTACCTGGATAGCCTGCTCAACCCTTTTGTACAGAAGGCAGATTCCTATCTTAAAGATACCACAGAGTTGCTGACAAAAATTGGAAAATTTGGGATCTTTGCCTACAGGTACACTGCTATGTAGTGTAGATGTCAGCAGCCTGTATACCTGTATCCAGCACAGCAAGGGTTTACAGGCTGTTGAGATGCTGTTGACTGGGAATACACAATACACAGGTCCACCTGTGGAATTTTTCATGCAACTATTACATATGGTGTTGACTAAGAATTATTTCTTTTATGATACTAATTTTTATCTTCAAGTATCCGGCTGTGCGATGGGGTCCAATGTGGCCCCATCGTACGCTAATGCCTACATGATCATGGTAGAAAAACATTTATTTCATCAGCAAGGGTATCTCAGCTTATACCTGAGATACATAGATGATCTATTAATTTTCTGGACAGGAAGTGAGAGATCCTTGATCAATTTATTAGGTCAACACAATTCTACTGGACATGAGGTACAATTAACGTACACTATTTCCTCAGTATCAATACACTTTCTAGATGTCAACATCACTTTGACCCCTACAGGTATAAATACTACCATCTATATAAAAGAAACGGATAGAAACACCATCCTTAAACATGACAGTTTTCATCCACAACCTCTGCGGGAGGGTTTACCCTACTCGCAGATGTTGAGAGTCCGAAGGATTACCAGTGATCCGAGGCAAACAGAGGTGGCCTTGGAAGATATGGTTCATAAATTCCAAGAAAGAGGATATCCACGTAGATTATTGGAGAAAATCAGGGACAGGGTCTCCAGTATCTCTAGATATGACACCCTTCACTCTAATAGAGTTTCGACTAATAACACACAGGTGCTACCTTGGGTCAATAGATTTAACACCAAGAGCAAAATTACCAAGCAATTAGCCAAAATATTTTGGCCTATTATCAACACTGACAAAAATTTACCAGCATTGATGGAGACCAGGTTGCTCCCATGCTACACTCGTGGTCGCAACCTTGGAGATCTTCTTGTGAAAAGGGACATCATGAAACTGAAAAAACAAACAGCAGCCACACACTTTCTCAGTCAAAAAGCAGGGTGACACAGATGCTTGGGCTGCACCACTTGCAGATCCCTAATACCAGGTGACACCATAACACATCCATACTCGGGGGGGAAAATATAAGATCAGGCATGCCCTTACCTGCACCACTAGATTTGTCATCTATGTTCTGTCTTGCCCATGTGGCTTAAGCTACGTGGGCAAGACAGAAAGACAATTTAGGGACAGGATGGCGGGCCACAGGTCGGCCATCAGAGCCGCCTTGGAATCAGGTACCAGCGAACAGCCAGTGGCACGCCATTGTGCTGTTGCTAGACATAACATTGCCAGCATCAGGACAAAGTTAATTGATCATGTTCCGATCAATATTAGAGGGGGCAATAGGAAGAAGCAATTACTGCAATTGGAAAGTAAATGGATCCAAATTTTGGCAACCATGTCACCAAGGGGTTTGAATGACTCCTTGGGACTACAATGTTTCCTATAGTTCTACTTACCTGCAATAATAGTCCATTAAGAAAAGTATTAGTAATGTACTATTTTTCTATCATTAGTTAACAAAGAGATATGTTATATACATATATCAGCCATTACTGCTAATATTACAAGTAATGTTTCCTGTTTTTAAATTGTTTTAACTTTCTAGATATGTGTATAAGCGTTGCTGCCGGGGCAACGGGACGTCACACCAAACTGATTGGCCGCGGGGAGTGGACGCTCCTGAATGACGACATCACGGGGACGTGCTAGTAACGATGCGGCGGGACTCGTGGAGGTCGGCGCCCGGAGCGCACACTCACCTGCATCTGATCAGGAAATTTAGTGTTTGTCTGGGTATGTATATATGTTCACTTTTTGTTACATATTATGTTTGCTATTTCCTGACGACGGGCAGAGGCCCGAAACGTTGAAAATTAAAGCACGTTTTTTCAGCTAACAACAGTCTCTGAGTGCCGCCAATCTGCTTGCACACACACATACAAAAACACACACACACACATATATATATTTGCAATAAAAAGAAAAAATAGCGCCACTTGTGGTAAGTTAACCTTCACAAATATGTACAATGTATGTCCAAAAATACACTTCCTTGGTACAAAGGGTGTCAGCAGGCCCCTAAATAAAAACAGCAGTGGTAAGCTGCTGTAAAAAGTGTTATAGAAACCAAGAATATGGGCACAAGCGACCAATGGTGTCTATAGTAAAGGAACGTAAAAAGATTTTTTATATATAAAAAGAAAAGGCATATTTATTTTACACGATTAAAAAACAATAATATACTTTAGTTTAAGAAAAAATGCTCAAGCATAAGAATTCATATAAAATGGACAAAATTATGATTAAAAAAGAAGAAAAAATATAAAAGTACAAGGTACACATTGGTTTGTAGTATATGTGTAAAAAAGTGCTTATCTTAGGTACAGGAGGTTGGTCTGGGGCATTCCATGATCTTTCCCAGACCAACCTCCTGTACCTAAGATAAGCACTTTTTTACACATATGTATACTACAAACCAATGTGTACCTTGTACTTTTAGATTTTTTCTTCTTTTTTAATCATAATTTTGTCCATTTTATATGAATTCTTATGCTTGAGCATTTTTTCTTAAACTAAAATATATTATTGTTTTTTAATCGTGTAAAATAAATATGCCTTTTCTTTTTATATATAAAAAAATCTTTTTACGTTCCTTTACTATAGACACCATTGGTCGCTTGTGCCCATATTCTTGGTATATATATATATATATATATATATATATATACACACTGCTCAAAAAAATAAAGGGAATACTTAAACAACACAATGTAACTCCAAGTCAATCACACTTCTGTGAAATCAAACTGTCCACTTAGGAAGCAACACTGATTGACAATCAATTTCACATGCTGTTGTGCAAATAGAATAGACAATAGGTGGAAATTATAGGCAATTAGCAAGACACCCCACTTCTCAGCTCCTATGCTTTCTGGCTGATGTTTTGGTCACTTTTAAAAGCTGGCGGTGCTTTCACTTTAGTGGTAGCATGAGACGGAGGTTACAACCCACATAAGTGGCTCAGGTAGTGCAGCTCATCCAGGATTATTATTATTATTATTACATTTTATTTATAAGGCGCCACATGTGTTTCGCAGCGCCGTACAAAGGACAGTACAGGGGACAAAACATTGCATTACAGTAAATAAATAACAGAAATAGAGTACAGGTAACAGAGCACCACACGTTCTCAAGACATAGTACAGCTAAGATGTAAGTATTGAGGGAGTGATCATCGTACTACTAGGGGCTGGTGGTCATAGATGGAGATGAGCCTTTACTAGCAGGATAAAGATGGTCGTTGAGTAGGGGAGAGCTGTGAGTGAAATGTGTTGAGACGAGGGATTAGATAACAAGAGGAAAGAGGGCCCTGCTCTGAAGAGCTAACAATCTATTGGGGAGGGGCGACAGACAGATGACAAGAGGTGCAGGCAAGTGGGAGGTAGCCTGATGGCAGTATGCAAGCAAAGCTGAGATGTTCACGGCATGAGGCAGGGGGGGTGGAGGCGCGGCTTCAGCTCTGGGTTATGCATCAGAAGGGTACGCTTTGATGAATAGGTGGGTTTTTAGTGCCCGTTTGAAGCTTTGCAAGGTCGGGGAGAGTCTAATGGAGCGGGGGAGTGCGTTCCACTGAAGGGGTGCAGCACGGGCAAAATCCTGAACTCGTGCATGGGAAGCAGTAACCAGGGCGGTGGAGAGGCGACGGTCATTAGTCGACCGTAGGGGGCGGGAGGGAGTATGAAGGGAAAGGAGGTTGGAGATGTAGGGAGCAGTGGAAATAGAGATGGCTTTGTATGTAAGGGTGAGGAGTTTGAAGAGGATTCTGTAGGGGAATGGGAGCCAGTGTAGATTTTGTTGAAGGGGAGTGGCAGATGTGGTGCGGCGTGAGAGGAAGATAAGCCTAGCTGCGGAGTTCAGGACAGATTGGAGGGGAGCAAGATGGGAGCAAGCGAGGCCAGTGAGGAGGACATTGCAGTAGTCAAGACGTGAGATGACCAGTGAGTGGATGATGAGTTTAGTTGCACTCTGGGAGAGATATGGCCTGATACGAGCAATGTTGCGTAGCTGGAAACGACAGGATTGTGCCAGAGCTTGGATGTGGGGTGCAAAGGAGAGGGAGGAGTCAAGAGTGACGCCCAGGCAGCGGAGTTGGGGAACGGGGGAGATGGTGGTGTTGTCAACAATGATGGAGATATTGGTCGGGGGTGTTGCTCTGGATGGGGGGAAGATGATGAGTTCCGTTTTGTCCATGTTTAGCTTTAGAGAGCGTTCAGACATCCAGGAGGAGATTGCAGAGAGGCAGCGCGATACCTGAGAGAGGACAGAGGGGGACAGATCAGGAGATGAGAGGTAGAGTTGTGTGTCATCAGCATAGAGGTGGTATTGAAGGCCAAATGAGTTAATGAGCGCACCCAGGGAAGAGGTATACAGGGAGAACAGAAGGGGTCCAAGGACAGAACCCTGAGGGACACCAACAGGAAGGATGGAAGGGTGTGAGGTGGTGCTTGAGGCAGACACAGAGAAGGAGCGGTTAGTGAGGTAAGAAGAAAACCAGTCAAGGACAGTGCTAGAGAGGCCAGCGTTTTGGAGTGTGCCGAGGAGAAGAGGATGATCTACGGTATCAAAGGCAGCAGAGAGGTCCAGAAGGATGAGCAGAGAGAAGTGGCCCCTGGATTTGGCCGAAAGCAATTCATTGCTGACTTTCACCAGGGCAGTCTCAGTTGAGTGGAGTGGGCGAAATCAATGCGAGCTGTGGCAAGAAGGTTTGCAGTGTCTGTCAGCGTAGTGTCCAGAGCATGGAGGCGCTACCAGGAGACAGGCCAGTACATCAGGAGACGTGGAGGAGGCCGTAGGAGGGCAACAACCCAGCAGCAGGACTGCTACCTCCGCCTTTGTGCAAGGAGGAACAGGAGGAGCACTGCCAGAGCCCTGCAAAATGACCTCCAGCAAGCCACAAATGTGCATGTGTCTACTCAAACGATCAGAAACAGACTCCATGAGGGTGGTATGATGGCCCGACATCCACAGGTGGGGGTTGTGCTTACAGCCCAACACCGTGCAGGACGTTTGGCATTTGCCAGAGAACACCAAGATTGGCAAATTCACCACTGGCGCCCTGTGCTCTTCACAGATGAAAGCAGGTTCTCACTGAGCACATGTGACAGAAGTGACAGTCTGGAGACACCAAGGAGAACGTTCTGCTGCCTGCAACATCCTCCAGCATGACCGGTTTGGCAGTGGGTCAGTAATGGTGTGGGGTGGCATTTCTCTGGGGGGGCCGCACAGCCCTCCATGTACTCGCCAGAGGTAGCCTGACTGCCATTAGGTACCTAGATCAGATCCTCAGACCCCGGTGCGGTTGGCCCTGGGTTCCTCCTAATGCAAGACAATGCTAGACCTCATGTGGCTGGAGTGTGTCAGCAATTCCTGCAAGACAAAGGCATTGATGCTATGGACTGGCCCGCCCGTTCCCCAGACCGGGATCCAATTGAGCACATCTGGGACATCATGTCTCGCTCCATCCACCAACGCCACGTTGCCCCACAGACTGTCCAGGAGTTGGCGGATGATTTAGTCCAGGTCTGGGAGGAGATCCCTCAGGAGACCATCCGCCACCTCATCAGGAGCATGCCCAGGCGTTGTAGGGAGGTCATACAGGCACGTGGAGGGCACACACACTACTGAGCCTCATTTTGACTTGTTTTAAGGACATTACATCAAAGTTAGATCAACCTGTAGTGTGTTTTTCCACTTTAATTTTGAGTGTGACTCCAAATCCAGACCTCCGTGGGTTAATAAATTTGATTTCCATTGATAATTTTTGTGTGATTTTGTTGTCAGCACATTCAACTATGTAAAGAACAAAGTATTTAATAAGAATATTTCATTCATTCAGATCTAGGATGTGTTATTTTAGTGTTCCCTTTACATTTTTGAGCAATATATATATATATATATATATATATATATATATATATATATTTATTTCCACAGAAAACTCAATGCTGAGTGATTAAAATTCTTTCAATTACCTCAGAGTCTTTACTCCTGTCGCCCTAGTCCCTGCCTGCCCCCAGCCAGAAAGAAGAAACAAGACGCGGCGGTGACAGAGACGCTGCGACCTATACATTTCCAGCCAGCCCCCAGGGTCTGAATGCGCCGGGGGGACGCTGGAGACTTCAGCCATTACTGATTTTGTTTTTAAGTACCCCCGAGCAGTCCGCAGCATACTCTCGGGGGTACGCATACCACAGGTTGGGAACCGCTGCTCTAGATCCTGGTTTTTGGCATAAATGCCGGAGGTTAATCCAGAGCAAGGGGCTTCAACCTGCAGACCTCCAGCTGCTGTGGAACTACACATCCCAGCATGCCCTGCCATAGTTTTGCTATTAAGGCATGCACTAGATTGACCTCTGGCATTATGCACACCTTGCACTCCAGGGAGACTCCCCTGAATGTCATGGACAAGGGTTTAGCACAGTGTAAAAGCTGACACAGGTGCATGGCTTAAGGTGTTAAGCTAGCGGGGAGTGAAATGGTGGAGAAATTGTGAGGTGCAAGGTACTGGAAATTCAATCCCATAATTGTGATTTGCTTTCTGGAAATGTATGTTTTGAAGAATTTAGAACCTATGAATAGAGCTGGGACAAGGACAGTCAGGTCTTTCTGCTGTGGTTGGTTAGAGGAGGACTGGGAACACTTCAGATCATATTCTGGCAGCAAAACAAGTGGAATTTGGAATGAAGGGAATATTTGGAAACTCCTCTATAGGAATAGTGGTGAGCTCAAGCACTTTGGATGTGGACCAAGGTATAAAATCTTTTTTTAAACCTTGAGGTGTGCCACCGTAACACTACCTGAGCAATAAGTGGCAGCAAGTAGCCCATTGGCTGGAATCAAGGGCTCAAGTGCTAAATACAAACCAAAGGTGGTAACTGGACGTCTGTGTGGGTTTCCTGCCACAGTCCAGAGACATGCTGGTATGTTAATGGATTGCCTGAAATTGGTGGTGTGTCAGTGGAGCAGCAACAAGTATGACTAAAAACATTTGTGATCATACAATGACGCATGTAATATGATGGAGCTATACAGTATAAATACACCACAAACCACAATCCGGAAAACCAGAAGAAAAGCACGTGCGTCAAACAAGCTTCTATGAAACAGATTACACTCTGCAATTGAATGTGACATTTATATATATATATATATATATATATATATATATATATATATATATATATATATATAAAAGAATTTCCAATAGGACAATCAGCGGCACTCAGAGACTGCAATAGCCATGGATAAAGTGCAAGTGCTTTTAATCCATATAAACAAAGATAAGGGACCACTTATCTTTGTTTATATGGATTAAAAGCACTTGCACTTTATCCACGGCTATTGCAGTCTCTGAGTGCCGCTGATTGTCCTATTGGAAATTCTTGCATGCATGTTCCAGATGGCACCGGAGCACCATTGATCTATTTATGGAGAGTGCCGATCCGAGTACCTACTATATATATATATATATGTATGTATGTATATATGTATGTATATATGTATGTGTCCGGGGATCTGGCACGCCACAAAATCACTCTACTTGCTGCCGGTGCCCCCACAAGGGAGTAGATAGTGGTATTGCAGGTGCGGTACTCAAAGTATACTTTCAATAAAAGGCACCGAGACGGAAGGTTAGCATCGTTATAGGGTGCGAACATAAATTCTAAACATACGTAATGACAGTGTCAGGAGGCACTCCACAGCTCTTCAGAGACAACTGAACCACCCTCCACAGGTCTTTTCCTTCAGTTCTTTCTACAAAACTATTTCACCAACTTGTAAATATTCACTTCATGTAGAACAGAGCTATATGCCGCACTAAAGGTGTGTACACACGGAGAGATATTTTCTAACGATTTTGACTATATAGTCAAAATCGTAAGAAAAGTTAGTGCAGATCGTAAGGTGAAAGTCACCTTGCGAACCCGATGTGCGGTTGGCATCGCAAGCCTAGATAGACTGTGCAGGCAAGTCAATTTTGACTATCTCGTAGAAAAGATAGTCAAAATTGACACAGACAAAATCGCACATAGTCCGTATCGCAAGCAGTCATTATGTGCTTGCGATGCCGACCTAGCCCCTGTCACAGTGAGAATCGGGGTTAGCCCAAATCTCACCGTGTGTATGCACCTTTACAGCACTGCCGGACTCGTGGTTTTTTCTTCGCTGCTCCACAGGAGGTCTCCACTTTGTGCAGACAAATGGCCCACATTAAAGGACACTACAGTTTCTCTTTGGGTCAAATGGCAGAAAACATGCAAAAGGCTTGCAACAAAGCAACAGAGGCTATCCTAGATCTCTGGACAATGGAGAAGGTTACAATGCATACTGTACTTCTAGAGAACCTCACACTCCCCGATCTGCTCTTTTGTGCATGCGTAGTGGAAATGTGGGCTACACTGTTCATGCACAGGCTGTGGACCTCACTGGCTAACGTGTCTGGGTGTGTGGCCATGTGACGAGGGCTCCACAGCTTGAGGACCAAAAAGCAGCTTATAGCTAGTTTATCTTCAAACGCCATCAGTCTGAGGGCCATTGTGTTTATTTCAGGATCCATGTGAGGGGCCAGATACAAGTTCTGATGCATTCTCTTATATTATAGAGAACTATTTATTTCCACGATCCTCAAATGCATAAGATAAAACTTGCATTCATAGTATCACTCTGTCCTGACCAGACAGGTATACTGTGGTCTGCACAGTTCCACATCACCTGCACAGTGTATGCACAGTATTACTTGCGCCCATAAAGAGGCAGCACGGAACATGTGAGGCATACACACAGCAGACAGAAGCTGGAAAGTGGCACCCATCAGCTGTACACCCGTAGTTACAGAACTGTCCCACAGTCACAAACTGTGCTCTAATGGGCCCTACACACTTAGCGATTACACTGAAAGATATGAACAGTCTCATTAATTAATGAACAGGATATCATTCATATCTTTCAATGAGTATGCACCAACGATGAACGAAGCACGGCCCCACGCTCGTACATTGGTGCCAGCTCGTTTATACATGCAGGCCAATATGGACATTCTCGTCCATATTAGCATGCAGGGCTACTGGGCCTGGTGACAGGGGAAGTGAAGAAACTTCACTCCCGCCATCACCTTCCACGCCCGTATCGGGCACCTCGGCGAAAATGCCCAGTGTTTAGGGCCCATTAGAGACACAGGGGCTGACGTATCGAGCAGTGAAAACCAGCTACAGGGTAGCATTTATCAAGTAGATTCTAAAAAATGATACGTAGCAGCTGATTGGCTGCATCGGGCAACTTCTCTACTTGTCCACTCTTTTCATTGTTTGATACATAACCCCCATAGACAGTTATAACAAAGCAACTGAAATAGTGGTCCCAGCCATCATCAATAAACACAGTACGATACTGAATATGATGGCACCTCCATAAAAATCCAAATGTGCTTCATAGATTGTAAGGTTGCGAGCAGGGCCTTCCTACCTCTACGACTGTTTGTTATTACCCAGTTTTGTTTCATCATTGTGTTCAATTGTAAAGCGCAACGGAATTTGCTGCGCTATATAAGAACCTGTTAATAAATAATATTCCTAACCAAATATAAACATCCTTTGTAGTTCTGATTAATCTATATACATTCAGGCTTTTCCAGAGGAGGTCAGTAGATACAGGCCAATTTGCAACTTAATAAATGCCCTTCCTACTTAATATACTGTACTGTAGAGATACCTGCTATTATCCTTTATCCTGCTTTAGGGGGACATTTACTAAGCAGTGATAAGAGCAGAGAAGTGAGCCAGTGGAGAAGTTGCCCCATCAACCAATCAGCAGCTCTGTATAATTCTATAGTATGCAAATTATAGATGTTACTCCAGTGCTGATTGGTTGCCATGGGCAACTTCTCCACTGGCTCACTTCTACGCTCTTATCGCTGCTTAGTAAATGTTCCCCTTAATCTTCTACCCATCATTGGTGCACTGCAGTATTTTCACAGTTACTTTTTCATGGGCCAGGTACCTGCTAATGTAAAGAGTCAGTGGAAAAGCAAGCGATTGCTCTGGGAATTACGCAGTGGGCCAACAACTGGACAGTGCTGGGTTCCATTGCTGCTAACTGGGCGTTTTATTATAGCGTTTGCGGCACGGAAGACATTTACTGACATATGATAATGTCCAACAATCCATTAAAACAGATTTCACATAGTGTGATATTATACTGCATTGCCAGCTTTACGACCACTTTACCAGAATACACTTGAAAATTGTGTATTTTGTCTTTTGTACATTCTATGAGTATAAGGGCAAAAGGGAAATGTAGATAGAATATGAAAATCCATAATCCAGGTGGATTTGTTCTGTAATACATGAGCAGAGTCAAAAGTAAATGCCAACACAAATACAAGAAGACTTGTGTCTGCAGACATTTGCCCTAGACCTATGATGAAACACAAGCTAAACAGCTTTTAATGTAATAATCAGAACATTCCCATTTCCCAATGAGGAGTGTGTGTCGTTTCACTACTTCAATGGAAATACATTTATAATGGATACAGTGATATGCAAATGCTAGGATATAACGGGACATCTTTGCATGAAATCCACTTCTATATAATAAAAAATCCCCTTATGCCAAAGGGACATGTAGAAAAATGAATTAACAATGACAGCTCTGCAGGAATAGGAGTATCCCTGGGTTTTCTTATAGAGGTCTGGATGAGGGGGGGGGGGGGGGGGGGCAGGGGAGAGGAGAGAATATGCCTGCAAGTGAGACATTTATTTGTAGTTAAGGTGTGTACACAAGGTGAGATACATTTAGAAGATTTTGACTATATAGTCAAAATCTTACGGAAAGTTAGTGCATATCTCAAGGTGTTAGGCAGCTTGCATTACTGATTTGATCCCGATGCGCACTCCTGCAGGGTCGGTATCGCAAGGCTAGATAGACTGTGCAGGCAAGTCAATCTTGACTATCTAGAGTACTATCAAGTACAAAAGTGTAGTCAAAATTGACACCTAGTCAAAATCGTACATAGACAAAATCTCAAGCACAGATAGTCCAAATCTGTGTTACCTGGGCTCTGGGGGAGTTCAACGGAAATCACAGTCAAAATCGGACATAGCAAGGATCTCACCGTGTGTGCATACCTTTACTCTTGCCCTTTTCCACCTAATTGTTAGCCTGCAATGCAAGTTAATGCAGTCGGACGCAGATTGTTTTCACATTCAATTAGCCGCAGTAATTTTCAACAGAATTTAACGTGGCTTATTTCTCACATCCTCTGAAACAGGCGAAAATGTTGACAAATAGCTATTTTAAAGTAAAAATGCTGGGACTTACTTTAGAACCCTTGATTAATAATAAGATTTTACTTACCGATAAATCTATTTCTCGGAGTCCGTAGTGGATGCTGGGGTTCCTGAAAGGACCATGGGGGGGGGGGATAGCGGCTCCGCAGGAGACGGGGCACAAAAAGTAAAGCTTTTTCCGATCAGGTGGTGTGCACTGGCTCCTCCCCCTATGACCCTCCTCCAGACTCCAGTTAGGTACTGTGCCCGGACGAGCGTACACAATAAGGGAGGATTTTGAATCCCGGGTAAGACTCATACCAGCCACACCAATCACACCGTACAACTTGTGATCTAAACCCAGTTAACAGTATGATAACAGCGGAGCCTCTGAAAGATGGCTTCCTTCAACAATAACCCGAATTAGTTAACAATAACTATGTACAATTTATGCAGATAATCCGCACTTGGGATGGGCGCCCAGCATCCACTACGGACTCCGAGAAATAGATTTATCGGTAAGTAAAATCTTATTTTCTCTATCGTCCTAGTGGATGCTGGGGTTCCTGAAAGGACCATGGGGATTATACCAAAGCTCCCAAACGGGCGGGAGAGTGCGGATGACTCTGCAGCACCGAATGAGAGAACTCCAGGTCCTCCTTAGCCAGAGTATCAAATTTGTAAAATTTTACAAACGTGTTCTCCCCTGACCACGTAGCTGCTCGGCAAAGTTGTAATGCCGAGACCCCTCGGGCAGCCGCCCAAGATGAGCCCACCTTCCTTGTGGAGTGGGCCTTTACAGATTTAGGCTGTGGCAGGCCTGCCACAGAATGTGCAAGTTGGATTGTGCTACAGATCCAACGAGCAATCGTCTGCTTAGACGCAGGAGCACCCATCTTGTTGGGTGCATACAATATAAACAACGAGTCAGATTTTCTGACTCCAGCTGTCCTTGCAATATATATTTTTAATGCTCTGACAACGTCCAGTAACTTGGAGTCCTCCAAGTCACTTGTAGCCGCAGGCACTACAATAGGCTGGTTCAGATGAAATGCTGACACCACCTTAGGGAGAAAATGCGGACGAGTCCGCAGTTCTGCCCTGTCCGAATGGAAAATCAGATATGGGCTTTTGTAAGATAAAGCTGCCAATTCTGACACTCTCCTGGCAGAAGCCAGGGCTAGAAGCATGGTCACTTTCCATGTGAGATATTTCAAATCCACCTTTTTTAGTGGTTCAAACCAATGAGATTTTAGGAAGTCCAAAACCACATTGAGATCCCACGGTGCCACTGGAGGCACCACAGGAGGCTGTATATGCAGCACTCCCTTAACAAAGGTCTGGACTTCAGGGACTGAAGCCAATTCTTTTTGAAAGAAAATCGACAGGGCCGAAATTTGAACCTTAATAGATCCCAATTTGAGACCCATTGACAATCCTGATTGCAGGAAATGTAGGAATCGACCCAGTTGAAATTCCTCCGTCGGAGCACTCCGATCTTCGCACCACGCAACATATTTTCGCCAAATTCGGTGATAATGTTGCACGGTTACTTCCTTCCTTGCTTTAATCAAAGTAGGAATGACTTCTTCCGGCATGCCTTTTTCCTTTAGGATCCGGCGTTCAACCGCCATGCCGTCAAACGCAGCCGCGGTAAGTCTTGAAACAGACAGGGACCCTGCTGAAGCAAGTCCCTCCTTAGAGGTAGAGGCCACGGATCTTCCGTGATCATCTCTTGAAGTTCCGGGTACCAAGTCCTTCTTGGCCAATCCGGAACCACTAGTATCGTTCTTACGCCTCTTTGCCGTATAATTCTCAATACTTTTGGTATGAGAGGCAGAGGAGGAAACACATACACCGACTGGTACACCCAAGGCGTTACCAGCGCGTCCACAGCTATTGCCTGCGGATCTCTTGACCTGGCGCAATACCTGTCCAGTTTTTTGTTGAGGCGAGACGCCATCATGTCCACCATTGGTCTTTCCCAACGGGTTACCAGCATGTGGAAGACTTCTGGATGAAGTCCCCACTCTCCCGGGTGAAGATCGTGTCTGCTGAGGAAGTCTGCTTCCCAGTTGTCCACTCCCGGGATGAACACTGCTGACAGTGCTATCACATGATTCTCTGCCCAGCGAAGAATCCTTGCAGCTTCTGCCATTGCACTCCTGCTTCTTGTGCCGCCCTGTCTGTTCACATGGGCGACTGCCGTGATGTTGTCCGACTGGATCAACACCGGTTTTCCCTGAAGCAGAGGTTCTGCCTGGCTTAGAGCATTGTATATTGCTCTTAGTTCCAGAATGTTTATGTGAAGAGACGTTTCCAGGCTCGTCCATACTCCCTGGAAGTTTCTTCCTTGTGTGACTGCTCCCCAGCCTCTCAGGCTGGCGTCCGTGGTCACCAGGATCCAATCCTGTATGCCGAATCTGCGGCCCTCCAATAGATGAGCACTCTGCAACCACCACAGAAGAGACACCCTTGTCCTTGGAGACAGGGTTATCCGCAGGTGCATCTGAAGATGCGACCCTGACCATTTGTTCAACAGATCCCTTTGGAAAATTCTTGCGTGGAATCTGCCGAATGGAATTGCTTCGTAAGAAGCCACCATTTTTCCCAGGACTCTTGTGCATTGATGTACAGACACCTTTCCTGGTTTTAGGAGGTTCCTGACAAGCTCGGATAACTCCTTGGCTTTTTCCTCCGGGAGAAAAACCTTTTTCTGAACCGTGTCCAGAATCATCCCTAGGAACAGCAGACGAGTTGTCGGCATTAACTGGGATTTTGGAATATTCAGAATCCACCCGTGCTGTTTTAGCACTTCTTGAGACAGTGCTAATCCCATCTCTAGCTGTTCTCTGGACCTCGCCCTTATTAGGAGATCGTCCAAGTATGGGATAATTAATACGCCTTTTCTTCGAAGAAGAATCATCATCTCGGCCATTACCTTTGTAAAGATCCGAGGTGCCGTGGACAATCCGAACGGCAGCGTCTGAAACTGATAGTGACAGTTTTGTACAACGAACCTGAGGTACCCCTGGTGTGAGGGGTAAATTGGAACGTGGAGATACGCATCCTTGATGTCCAAGGATACCATAAAGTCCCCCTCTTCCAGGTTCGCTATCACTGCTCTGAGTGACTCCATTTTGAACTTGAACTTCTTTATGTACAGGTTCAAGGACTTCAGATTTAGAATAGGCCTTACCGAGCCATCCGGCTTCGGTACCACAAAAAGAGTGGAATAATACCCCTTCCCTTGTTGCAGAAGAGGTACCTTGACTATCACCTGCTGAGAGTACAGCTTGTGAATGGCTTCCAAAACCGTCTCCCTTTCGGAGGGGGACGTTGGTAAAGCAGACTTCAGGAAACGGCGAGGTGGATCTGTCTCTAATTCCAACCTGTATCCCTGAGATATTATCTGCAGGATCCAGGGATCTACTTGCGAGTGAGCCCACTGCGCGCTGTAATTTTTGAGACGACCCCCCACCGTCCCCGAGTCCGCTTGAGAAGCCCCAGCGTCATGCTGAGGCTTTTGTAGAAGCCGGGGAGGGCTTCTGATCCTGGGAAGGAGCTGCGTGTTGCTGTCTCTTCCCTCGACCTTTGCCTCGTGGCAGATATGAATAGCCCTTTGCTCTCTTATTTTTAAAGGAACGAAAGGGCTGCGGTTGAAAAGTCGGTGCCTTTTTCTGTTGGGGAGTGACTTGAGGTAGAAAGGTGGATTTCCCGGCTGTAGCCGTGGCCACCAAATCTGATAGACCGACTCCAAATAACTCCTCCCCTTTATACGGCAAAACTTCCATATGCCGTTTTGAATCCGCATCGCCTGTCCACTGTCGCGTCCATAAAGCTCTTCTGGCCGAAATGGACATAGCACTTACCCGTGATGCCAGTGTGCATATATCCCTCTGTGCATCACGCATATAAAGAAATGCATCCTTTATTTGTTCTAACGACAGTAAAATATTGTCCCTGTCCAGGGTATCAATATTTTCAATCAGGGACTCTGACCAAACTACCCCCGCACTGCCCATCCAGGCAGTCGCTACAGCTGGTCGTAGTATAACACCTGCATGTGTGTATATACTTTTTTGGATATTTTCCATCCTCCTATCTGATGGATCTTTAAGTGCGGCCGTCTCAGGAGAGGGTAACGCCACTTGTTTAGATAAGCGTGTTAGCGCCTTGTCCACCCTAGGAGGTGTTTCCCAGCGCTCCCTAACCTCTGGCGGGAAAGGGTATAATGCCAATAATTTCTTTGAAATTATCAGCTTTTTATCAGGGGCAACCCACGCTTCATTACACACGTCATTTAGTTCTTCTGATTCAGGAAAAACTATAGGTAGTTTTTTCATACCCCACATAATACCCTGTTTAGTGGTACCTGTAGTATCAGCTAAATGTAACGCCTCCTTCATTGCCAAAATCATATAACGTGTGGCCCTACTGGAAAATACGGTTGATTCGTCACCGTCACCACTGGAGTCATCGCCTGTGTCTGGGTCTGTGTCGACCGACTGAGGCAAAGGGCGTTTCACAGCCCCTGACGGTGTTTGAGTCGCCTGGACAGGCACTAATTGATTGTCCGGCCGTCTCATGTCGTCAAACGACTGCTTTAGCGTGTTGACACTATCCCGTAGTTCCATAAATAAAGGCATCCATTCTGGTGTCGACTCCCTAGGGGGTGACATCCTCATATTTGGCAATTGCTCCGCCTCCACACCAATATCGTCCTCATACATGTCGACACACACGTACCGACACACAGCAGACACACAGGGAATGCTCCTAACGAAGACAGGACCCACTAGCCCTTTGGGGAGACAGAGGGAGAGTTTGCCAGCACACACCAAAAGCGCTATATATATATCAGGGATAGCCTTATAATAAGTGCTCCCTTATAGCTGCTTTGTTATATCAAAATATCGCCATAAATGTGCCCCCCCCTCTCTGTTTTACCCTGTTTCTGTAGTGCAGTGCAGGGGAGAGACTTGGGAGCCGTCCTGACCAGCGGAGCTGTGAGAGGAAATGGCGCCGTGTGCTGAGGAGATAGGCCCCGCCCCTTTTCCGGCGGGCTCGTCTCCCTCTATTTAGAAAAATTAGGCAGGGGTTAAATATCTCCATATAGCCTCTAGGGCTATATGTGAGGTATTTTTAGCCTTTATAGGTACTCATTTGCCTCCCAGGGCGCCCCCCTCCCAGCGCCCTGCACCCTCAGTGACTGCCGTGTGAAGTGTGCTGAGAGGAAAATGGCGCACAGCTGCAGTGCTGTGCGCTACCTTTAGAAGACTGCAGGAGTCTTCAGCCGCCGATTCTGGACCTCTTCTGATTTCAGCATCTGCAAGGGGGCCGGCGGCGTGGCTCCGGTGACCATCCAGGCTGTACCTGTGATCGTCCCTCTGGAGCTTGATGTCCAGTAGCCAAGAAACCAATCCATCCTGCACGCAGGTGAGTTGACTCCTTCTCCCCTCAGTCCCTCGCTGCAGTGATCCTGTTGCCAGCAGGAATCACTGTAAAATAAAAAACCTAGCTAAACTTTCTCTAAGCAGCTCTTTAGGAGAGCCACCTAGATTGCACCCTTCTCGGCCGGGCACAAAAATCTAACTGGAGTCTGGAGGAGGGTCATAGGGGGAGGAGCCAGTGCACACCACCTGATCGGAAAAAGCTTTACTTTTTGTGCCCTGTCTCCTGCGGAGCCGCTATCCCCCCCCCCCCCCATGGTCCTTTCAGGAACCCCAGCATCCACTAGGACGATAGAGAAAAGGGATTTTTAGTTTTTATTTAGCTTAATTACGGTAATGCCATTTTTTGGGGGTGACATCTTGTAAAGTGCAGAATAATGGATTAAAAGATGTGGGGCAGGTATATTTATTATTATCCTTTATTTATATGGCGCCACAAGGGTTCTGCAGCGCCCAATTACAGTTTACATATGCACATAATCAAAACAGGAAACCAGTGACTTACAGTTGAAGACAATATAGGACAAGTACAGGGTAACTAAGCATAACTACACCAGTAAATGACAGAGATAAGTTCCAGGTGGCCAAAAAACTGACTGATTTGGGCAGTTGAGGATTATTAAAGTAAGAAAAGCATAAGCACACGAGGGAAGAGGGCCCTGCTCGTGAGAGCTTACATTCTAAGGGGAGGGTATATGACATATAAACACAATCAAGTTAATTTAATATATTTTTCAGAATTTCCCAATAAGAAACTTTTGGCCTAGGGGTGCTGTGAACAAACTTCTGATACACTAGGGCGTCCTGATTCAAAGACGTTTGGGAACCACTGATCTAGAGCATTTATTTGCCCAAAAACATTTGCTTTGTATAATTTTTAAATGATTATGAAAAATGCAAAAATCAGACATTTGAAATCTTTCAAAAGCCACATGTATTTTTCTATTGGCCACCAACAGAAATATACACTGTTGGACAATATTTATTTGTACTTTTTAGTGTGCAGGCTAATTTCTCTATTTTTTCTATACAATTAACGTTGCTATTACCCGACTGAATCAGCGCTTGAATTCTTTTCCCAACTGAATGAAAATCTGGAGCATGCATAGCCACACTCAGTGAAAATTTGGTGCAACAGGCATGTTGTTAATGGGGGTAATTCTGAGTTGATCGCAGCAGGAACTTTGTTAGCAGTTGGGCAAAACCATGAGCACTGCAGGGGAGGCAGATATAACATGTGCAAAGAGAGTTAGATTTGGGTGTGGTGTATTCAATCTGCAATCTAAATTGCAGTGTAAAAATAAAGCAGCCAGTATTTACCCTGCACAGAAACAATATAACCCACCCAAATCTAACTCTCTCTGCACATGTTATACCTGCTTCCCCTGCAGTGCACATGGTTTTGCCCAACTGCTAACAAAGTTCCCGCTTTTATAACGCCAGTAACCAAATATGCCCCATGAAGGCATTGAAAGAATAAATAAATAACATTGTTCCTGGTAAAATCCTATTCTCCTGTTACTCTTCTAAACTTTAGAATGTCTTTTTATTTTATTTTTTTAAAGATTAGTTTTTCTTTTCTCTGCGTTACTTTCTTGCATTTGGTTTTTAACTGCACCTCATTGTCCTTCCAGGCACTAGAACCACTGATGCACCCCCCCCGGAACCAGGGTTTATCCAAAGGCACCTAACTGAACGGAAGCAACCAAAGCAGCATGACCTCTTACCCCTCTGGGATGGGGAAAGGTAATTTGCCAATTCACAATGTACCGGCGACAGTTATCACAATTCCATTAGTTGCAACAGCATAGGGTAATCTATATTAAGATGATCTAGAACACAGGTTCTCAAACTCAGTCCTCAGGACCCCACACAGTGCATGTTTTGCAGGTCTCCTCAGAATCACAAGTGAAATAATTAACTCCAGCTGTGGATCTTTTAAAATGTGTCTGTGAGTAATTAATACACCTGTGCACCTGCTGGGTGACCTGGAAAACATGCACTGTGTTGGGTCTTGAGGACCGAGTTTGAGAACCTGTGATCTAGAACATACTATTAAGAGACAAGTTATTAACAGGGAACCCCTAATATGTCAGTACTGCCCTTCAACCACAAACTGACTGCATTGCTGCAGGTAGGCATGCTGTATTCCTATTCCTTGATTATTTATAATCAGGTAACGTAGGTAGACAGGGCAGCCACCAGGGGGGATTGGAGTCCCAGGCCCTTACAGAGAAGGTGGCCAACCACTGGCTCCTACCATCGATACCTGGAGAGCTGCACAACAACAGCAGGCTGAGGTGCTGGGAGGACTTCTTGAAACAAGCCTTCCCTGCATATCAGTTACTGTGTCTGTGAATCGTTCCTGCAGATCCGCAGCGCTCCACCTATATGTAACACCACAATGTGACATCACACAGGGTAGAGCAGTGTGGCAGGTTTTTTTGTTTTTTTTCTGGGGGGGGGGGGGGGGGGGGGGGAGCAGTCTATTTTGTCAGTCCCGGGCCCCAAATTTTCTGATTGCAGCCCTGTAGGCACAAGTGGAGTAAAAGCTGGGTCAGGACACCGAACTGGGATCCTAGAATCAGCTTTTATAGGCTTAAATACTGTCCATGTACTAAGTGTCCTGCAGGTCTTGAAATGTAAATAGATTTTTCTTTGAATATTAATACATTCTTTTTTTTCTTCTTACTGAAGAACAATATAATTCTCAGCAACCACAAAAGTGGCATATAAATCACAAGTCACTTTCCCCATGAAATAAGAATATTGTACACCTTTAGTCATAAGCAAATTATCTTTTACTTTGGAGGAAAAGCATCTTACTGAAGCAAACTCACACACGCAGATGTCCAGATAAACAGACCTAATGAAAAGTAAATTGCTAAATAATCTATAAAAATGGTAACAAAATATTTAGCAGCAATTTAAATTGGCAATAGAGACGTTTGAATAAATGTTTTACCCTGGCAAGGTCATTTGCTGGTTAATACTAGTCATATTTTATCAAATCTAACTGAGTTTACAGACCTGCTTTCCTTCCAAAAGCAAATACCAGCGGAGTCAAACGCAATAACTTGGTGTCTGCACATCAAGCATACGGTTTCTAATCCTACCAGTGGTGACAGGAACCGCGCTGGAAAACAGACAATTTCATCAAATGTTTTTGGTTTTACACGTCTCCAGTTTCAAACTTAACGTTCTTTCACTGCAAAACAACTAGATCTTGATGTTGTTACTACATCATCAACAACAGAAGTAAGCTGTGTCTCATTCTGTTTTCATTTTCACCTCATAAACTGGGAAATGTAAAATTGGTCATGAGTGCACTTTGAGGAAAATGTACAGAGAGGAGAGAACAAGATAAGTGGTAAGCAAGGTAAAACAAAATGGCAGTTAACACACCAAGACAATCTTTTGTTGTGGACCCCAATATATACGTTATGGTAAGAACTTACCGTTGATAATGGTATTTCTCCTAAGTCCACAGGATAACAATGGGATATGATGGAGCGACAGCGGATTTGCACCAGTCAAAGCTTTCCGGCCTCCCAGCATGCAATGGGCCCGTCCATATATCCCCGCCCCCTGGCTCAGGCAAATCAGTTGTATTCCAAAGCAGAAGACAGGAGCATCATGTAGAACCCTAACCAGGCTAGAAGAATCCACATGCACACCCTTCCGTACAAGAAGGAAGAGGTTAGTGAGTAAAAAGGATCCTCAAATCAGGTGCGTCAGGGTGGGATCCCTGTGGAACCTGTGGACTTAGGAGAAATACCGTTATCAACGGTCAGTTCTTACCATAACGTATATATTTCTCCGTCAGGGTCCACTGGTTATCCACAGGATAACCATGGGATTTCCCAAAGCAGTTTAGTGGTGGGGACGCTCCTGATGCATAGGAGAATCCTTCGCCAGAGTTGAGCATTGTGAGAGGCATAATGTCTATTGAATGTGTAAACGGCAAACCATATGGCTGCCTTACAACCCTGTTCTGTTTAGGCACACCACATTGTGCTGCCCAAAAAGGACCTACCTTACGGGTAGAATGAACAAAGACATTAGCCAGAATAGGGAGATCAGCTTAGAGAATATGCTTCTGAAATCATCCTCTGAAGCTATCTTGCCAGCATCTGCTTACCAGCCTTCCACCCTCTCTTGTAAAATCCATAGCGAATGAAGAGGGAATCTCTTTCCTGATGGCACTGGTATATTACACGTAGATCCCTTATGCACGGATCACGCCTAGTGATGCATCTCCAGCAGCGAGGCCCGGAACCTGAAAAACCGGGATAATACTTTCCTCGTTAAGGTGGAACTTAGTCATCACCTTGGAAATATACTCAAACCTAGTTCTGAGAACTGGTTTATGTGGATAAAAGATCAGAAATGGGGAACATGACCATGCCCTTAAGTCTGAAATTCCTCTAGCTGACACCTTAGTCAGTAGAAAACACCTTTATGATCCATTTTAACCAATGGTTCAAATTGGGCAACTTGAAGGGCTTCAAGGACTAACACCCGTCCCACGGCACTGTAGGAACAACCAGAGGCTGAATGCGCCGCATAACCTGGAAAAAAGTACGCACATCCTGTAAGTTATTTCATTTTGGAACCCTACAGTCAATGCCGACCCTTGCTTTTCCAAGGGAGCCACCTTCAAAGTTTTATCCATTCGTGCCTGAAAACATGCTAAGACCCCAGAACTCTGAAAGATCTAGGATCCAACCTCACTGCAAGCGTGAACATAGGCTTGCCATATTTTGTGATAAAGGAGAGCTAAGGAAGGGTTCCTTGTTCTGACCTTTTGTTTAAATCACCTGCTGCAAAACATCCTGTTACCTTCAGGATAAATGTATCAAGGTCATGCCATCAAGGACCGTAGATCCAGATGTCTGTGATAACCAGGACCCTGCGTCAGTAGTTCTGGACCTTGGGAGAGCAGAAATGGAGTATCCATTGCCATTCTCTGCTAGTTTTCCTGTTTAGTTTTCTCACCACCCAATCATAGGGTGATTGGAGAAACATCAAAACCAGAAGAACGTCTCATCTCACCGATAAGACATCCACAAAGATCACTCTGGGATCCATTGTTTTTGACCCCTATGTGAACACTTTGTTGTTCCGACAAAAACTCCATGAGATATATCTCTGATATATCTCTGACAAACACCTGTAGTTCACCGGAATCCGGAACCCTCCGGGTGTAGAGCCCATTAATTTTCCTGAATGGTGTGTCAACTTGAGAAAGTTCGCTTCCCCATTTAGGATTACCGGAATGAAAATAGCGGTTGAACGATGAAGTTCTGCCCATCTTAGCATGTGTTTTACCTTTTTCATCGTTTTTCAACTGCGAGTTCCTTCCTGATGTTAAGGTAAGCGCATAGTCCGCACGGCACTGGACTGGTTTTCCTTGAAGACTCTCCTGTGCCTACACCAGTGTCCTATATGTGGTCCAAGATTCCACCTTTAATTGGCATACAACCTACTTCTTTGGAAACACAACCTTCCTGACACTGTTCCTCAGTGTCAGAATTTTTCCAATCTGATATCCAAAAGGATTTCCCTTGGTCCAGCTGGGAAGCCTGTTTCCACCAGGCTGACGACCTTCTTGCTTTTATCGTAAGTACCATTCCATTTTCATTATGTGAAGCCTTCCATAATTACCTACAGCATTAGTGTATTCCCAGGTGGTTCTTCCAAGTACCAACCCGTACAACACTACCCATCTTCCATGATCCAATGAGATTAGGCACATTTAGTGTGGTGTGACTGTAGATTCTATTTGGTAAAATTCAGACGCTGCAGAGCCGTCGAGAGGAATTGTGCATACTTCACTCTGTTGATGCAGATACCATCAAACCCATCACCCGCTTTGTTACGTGAATGGATCAGTTTGACTGTGTGACAAAAACTTGAATCCTAGACTACACCCTGGATATTTTATTGCAAGGTAAAGTTTACTTCTTGCAGACCTGATCCAGTACAGCCCCCAAGTGAATCATCCGATGTGACGGAACTGGAGACACTTAATGGTTCATTATTGATTCACTTGTGCCTCTGCATACAGGTTATTGTCTGTTGCAGAGGACGTAAAGGTAATCACTGTGTGCCAGGATTAAAGATAGTCTAGGTCTGAGAAAATTCTTAACCGCTGCTAGTGGAGATAAGATGTGCTCACCTTCATATGTTTGTTAAATAGTCAGGCTAACCGAAAAGGTAAGTCCTAAACTAAAAAATGCTGTTGGAAGATAGTAAAACCTTAAATAACACTGATGGACAGTGATATAGCACCTGAACGCAAGCATCCTGTAGATCCAGGGGTAGCCTTAATCCCTTGGCTCTATGCCAAGCATAAGGAACATAACGATTGCAAGTGCAACCGAGGTTCCAAATTTATTTGTTCAGCATTTAGAGATTGAGCATAGGCCGAAATGACCCGTTTGGCTTCTGAATTTACCAGGTTGGGGTAAAAACTCTGTCCTCGTTTGCAAGAGGAATTGGAATGACTATTCCTGCTGAAGCAATTTTTTAACTGCCTCTTGCAAGCCTTGTCCTTCATCTCTACCAGAGATGGCTGTGAAGGCGAAAACATACCTAGTACTGTGTCAGAACTGTATGCCTGAAGAAATCGCCCGCGCCCCCCCCCCCCCTCCCCCCAGCCTGGGGTCCCCAGGCAGAGGCCCATACCATGCTACTGATTGCTTATCTTTCTACAGCACCTGACCAGATGGTCTTGTATCCGAGTATCAACCAGGCTCAACACTGCTTATCTTCCAAACTCAGATGAGATTGGGCCTGTCCAGTGTGATATAGCTGTAGATCCAACCGGACTTATGGCAGCCCATGCCTTATTAGTCCTCCTAGGAATCAAACACAGGGGCCGAAAAACAGAACTTTAAGTTTAAAACTGTATGTGGAAGAAAGTTGACCTTTTTGGAGTCTGCTCCTGATTTCAGAATACCTGTTAATTCTTTACCAAAGAAAAACTTTCCAGAAAGGACAACGATTCCGAACCTTTCCTAAATTCTGAATTGGCTTCCACCTTCCAGCCAAAACTACTTTGCGTGCAGATATGATTGAGGCTAATGCCCCGGAGGAAACAATGCCAATCTATTAGTGTTTCTCCAGAATCATTGCAATATATGAGAACTTTGCCGTTAATGAAAAGATTCTCCTTCAATTGCATTAGCCCAGACAACAACTGTCCTTGCCATTTAAGTCAAAACCAAGGATTGGCCCTATGACTGCCCTAGACCAAAGCAAAGATAAAAGTAGATCACTTGCATAACTACTTTAGGAGCCACCTCTTTTTAAACATCCCCAACTGGAAGGTAATTAAAAAAAACAGAGTCTTATACGCATATTGGAAAGAGTTGCTCCAACAACAAAAAATAGTAAGACTATAAAAATAAAATAAGAAAGCTTAGGGCTGCTAAAGAAACAGCAGCCCTCTGACCATGGTCCGGCTCCTGTTGCACCAAACAAAAAACTGATTTGCCTGAGCCAGGGGGCGGGGATATATGGACGGGCCCATTTCATGCTGGGAGGCCGGAAAGCTTTGACTGATTGGTGCAAATCCGCTGTCGCTCCATCATATCCCATTGTTATCCTATGGATAACCTGTGGACCCTGCCGGAGAAATGGGGAGTTTTATCCTGTATAATGGGGGTAATTCCAAGTTGATCGCAGCAGGAAATTTTTTAGCAGTTGGGCAAAACCATGTGCACTGCAGGGGAGGCAGATATAACATGTGAAGAGAGAGTTAGATTTGGGTGGGTTTTTTTGTTTCTGTGCAGGGTAAATACTGGCTGCTTTATTTTTACACTGCAATTTAGATTGCAGATTGAACTCACCACACCCAAATCTATCTCTCTCTGCACATGTTATATCTGCCTCCCCTGCAGTGCACATGGTTTTGCCCAACTGTTAAAAAATTTCCTGCTGCGATCAACTTGGAATTACCCCCAATGTTCATTACGATCAGTAAATTGATAGCCTACAGAATTTTGCTACAGAAAACATGCTTAGAAACATCTGGTAGTTTGGCCAAACGACCAAATTGCTCGGAGGCCATTCTAGGCTTCAAACCTTCATGACAGACAGTTTAAACAGGTTGGGAATACTGGGTTAGGTGTAAGGGATCCGGTCAGAATGTCGACCGTGACTATGCACACAATCATTGTGTCATCATGGTGCGGACTGTCGACATGCACCAGATCAACATCCCCAAACTGTCAACAGTGTATATTTCTGTTGCCATGTGAATGTCGACAATTATGAGCAGGTGGTGCCGGAAAGGTTATGCTGCAATGTGTGTGTGTGGGGGGTGGCTCTTGTTGTGGGGGGTGGGAGTTAGATTTAGTCAGTGGGGGGATGGTTAGAGTTAGGCTGCGTGGAAAGGTTGTGGTTAGGCTGCAAGGGAGGGGGGTAGGGTTAGGTACTAGTGGGAAGGTTGGAGATTAGGGTTAGGAAGAGAAATACTGCCTGCAACGCTGTAGCATCACAGGTCTGCGCCAGGAGTCACTGTCAGAGCACCGCCAGGACCTGGAAGAACATGATGTTGCTGGGAGAAGGTAAGAAGCATCTAGACCACCGGACGGTTTGTCGACAGGTCATAATGTTGACATATCACCTGGGAAGACATGATGAATTTCGTCATGGCCACTGTCGACATGTTGAGCAAGCCGGCATGCTGCATATCCAGAGTTTGATCATGTGACATTCTCATGCTTATCTGATGACTGACGACAAGTTATACTACGTCCAGGTGTAAAACAGATCCATAAATGACACACTGGAGACAGCCATTTTGTGACGGGCTATCCTGAGAATACAGCATAACAATCTGTGGAGCATTGACAGTATTTCTAAACCAAATAAAAACTGATGCAAATATAAATTATACTGGAGAGAGGCAGTGTGACTTTAACATAATTATAGATAATAATAATTATATATACATATATCTATATCGACTATTATTGAAATAAGTATATTGTATACAGTATACTGCAGTCAATGAGTAAGATTATATGTAATGTAATGTTCCCAACTCATACATTATCGCCAGTCACCAAATCTATCTATACAGTGATGAGCAATCTGCAGTATTTGTTCTTAGACTCAATCTTTCACACTACCAGCAAAAAGAAAAATAAATAAATCAAAACTTAAAACAGAAAATTAGAAAGAAATGAGAGGTGTGATCAGATCTCCTGCCTACACCAGCCAGTAACTTGTGCTGCAGGCACACTTCCCTCACTGGTGTGCATGTCTGACATGGCAGTGCTACACATACTTAAGGGGGGTACATGGGATCAGTACTAAATGACGCCGGCCGGAATCCCGGCAGTCGAAATACCGACGCCGGAATCCCGACCACACAATCCCGACAGGGGTGGTGAGCGGAATGCAGCCCCTTGCGGGCTCGCTTCGCTCGCCACGCTGCGGGCGCGGTGCCTCGCTACGCTCGGCACACTATTATATTCTCCCTCTATGGGTGTCGTGGACACCCACGGAGGGAGAATATGTCGGGATTGTGGTGGTCGGGATTCCGGCGTCGGTATTTCGACCGCCGGGATTCCGTCCGGCGGCATCTTGACCGCATCCCGGGTACACACGGGAAGATATGTGCTGAGCGATCTATCACAGAATGCTCAGTACACATCTCTTTCCCCCGCTCACCACACAGCGCAATGTGTGCTGAGCAAGGTGTGGGGGTAGGGGGACGCTGACTTCACCCTACGGTCTAACTAGATTGTGTCTGCATGCAGGCCAATCTAGAACCGGCGATAGTGATGCACGTGGCCGCTCAGCGCTATGATCTATACACAGAGAGAGTTCCGTGCTTGATTTCTAAGCAATCTAGTGCTTAGAAATTAAGCATACATCTCTCCGTGTGTATCCCCCTTTTACCGAGCCAGGCTGTCATTGTAACATAGTATTACCTATTTAACAACGTGTAACAATGGGCCTAATTCAGACCTGATCGCAGCAGCAAATTTGTCAGCAGTTGGGCAAAACCATGTGCACTGCAGGGGGGCAGATATAACATGTGTAGAGAGAGTTAGATTTGGGTGAGGTGTGTTCATACCGAAATCTAAATTGCAGAGTAAAAATAAAGCAGCCAGTATTTACCCTGCACAGAAACAAAATAACCCACCCAAATCTAACTCTCTCTGCACACGTTATATCTGTCCCCATGCAGTGCACATGATTTTGCCCATTAGCTAACAAATTTGCTGCTACGATCAGGTCTGAATTAGGCCCAATGTCAGGAGCCACTGACCAGGTGCCCTGGCGCAATATACCGTTCTGTGGTGCCCACATGGGGTGTGGTATAGGAGATCTACAGTGGTTAGGTCGACAGTCAACAGGTCAATACCAAATGGTCATCATGCAATAGGTTGACAGGTAGAAAAGGGCAGAAAACGAGGAAAGGGAAAGTACTCGTTAAGAGAGCTCTTTCTCTTTACTCTTTTCTGTATACTTGACATTTAACTCTCTGGGTAGCACCTCCACCCCCTTACTATACCCACCAGCAAGGGGTGGTCTTCTGTATACCGGCGGTCGGGCTCCCGGCGCTCAGTATACCGGCGCCGGGAGCCCGACCGCCGGCATACCGACACTTATTTTCCCTCGTGGGGGTCCACGACCCCCATAGAGGGAGAATAAAATAGTGTGGCGCGCGTAGCGCGCCACCGTGCCTGTAGCGTGGCGAGCGCAGCGAGCCCGCAAGGGGCTCATTTGCGCTCGCCACACTGTCGGTCAGCCGGCGGTCGGGCTCCCGGCGCCGGTATGCTGGGCGCCGGGAGCCCGACCGCCGGCCAGCCGTAGTGAACCCACCAGCAAGTGGTAGTGAATTATTCTCTTGCTGGATTGTGGAGATATCCTACTTCATCATATAATACACAGCAGTGATCTCACCTGTGCTTAGGTATTTTTTCCCTTTCTCCCCCTCCCCTCACAAGTACAAAAATTCGACAGATAAAAAGTCGACAGAGGTTAAAGTAGCCAGGGTCTAAGCGTCGACATGAAAATGGTTGACACATTTTCGACATACGTTTTTTGGGGTCAAATCTGGTTTGTTTGATAATATGTTACTACCATCAGTCGAAACGTGTACCCTTGTGGGCTCGCTCTGCTTGCTGAAGGTTACTGTGTGGACCATTTGAGTGTTGACCTTTTGAACCTGTCGGCTTAATGCATGTTGACCATATGGTGTCGACCTACTGACTGTGGAGCGATCCCAATGCACAGCTCTAACAGCTAGTAACTGCTCCTGGACAATAGACGTCCGGGCACATGCTGCGCGGACACAGTTTGGGGTATGGGGGCAGCTTCGGACAATAGACGTCCGTGCACATGCTGCGGGGACACAGTTGGGGGTATGCGGGCAGCACCGGACAATAGACGTCAGTGCATATGCTGCAGGGACACAGTTGGGGGTATGCGGGCATAAAAGAGGGGAAAAAGGCAAACAGCCTGCTGTCTCTCCCAAAATATTTCTGCATCATATTGTGCGCTGACTTTAACATTGAGGGGGAGCACAGCAGGCAAAAACAGGAGGTGACATAGCAGGGAAGGAGCACGGAATGTTCAGCGGGAGATCACCAGGGCGCATCCATCAATGCAGGGTGCATTTAAGCCCAATAAAATCAGGCAGTGTGCAGCGTTCGACAGCGTGCTACTTATCTTTGCAGTTGAAGCTATTTAGAAGAGTATTTTGGTATAGAGTGGTTTTCTAAAACCCATTAGTGATCTGGATACGTTTCCACATACAAGCAGTGGTTAGGGGCTTAACCTAAAATATGTAAGTCAGCAGGAAACATGGCTGTGCCAAGAATACATATTTTAAATACTTAGTGCAGTGTACGGAAAATGTTGTGTCACCTGCTGAACTTGGAATAATCAGAATACCGCCCAAATATGACTGACTCAATACTGAGCAAGACACTTCATGTTAGCGATGATAGACCCATTTCCTGACCGTGAGGAGCTCTATAAGCCAACATTAAAACTACATGTTATGTCTGCATAGCTGTGACATTATGGCTGTGCAAACACAGCTAAACATTCTTAACGCAAAATGTGGTTTCCCGCTTGCTAGCCAGGCTGTGTACATGTCAAATCTAGATAAAACATGTCACAAGTGTCAATAAAGAATGTTGCAAAATGAGAGAGGGCGGCTGCTTGAAGTTTCACTCCGCATTCTCACTTCACTTCTGGAATTATACCCATCCAAACTTTATAATACATATTAGGTCAGTCGCTGTGGGCCCAACAGCCACCGGAATATTAAAGGTGCCCTCTCAATGTTCTCAAAACAAAACCATCGCTTACAGAGTTTGGGATGGGACCTATATTATGGTATCAGAAGACACATGGGCAGCTAAACTCAATACACACTTTACAGCCTGCTACATTTAGGGGGTTATTCGGTACAGACTGCAGATTCTGCAAGGCCGCCCAGCATGCAGAATGGCCTACCCAGTGTCTGTGAACGCAATTTAATTGCGCTCGAAGCACCTGTGGAAGACCCCCCTGCAGCTAGGCTACGTAAGCAGGAGGTCCACTGATTTTTTTAGATCGGAGCGGCCGCATCAGCCGCCGAAAACGCTGCCGATCCTTCCTATTTTCTATGTGCTGCCCCCGCAACGGTCCCCCCCTGCAACCTAACACACTTCAGTGTCCTTCAGTGGTCACACTTCGTCTAACCTCCAAATGGGTGGCAGATTACCCTTAATATCAGTAATAAGTTAAAATATTGCAATAACCAAAGAGAGAGACACTTATCTGCAATGACGTATCAGAGGACATTTTAAATAAGTGTGACAAACAAATCTGAGAAAATGGGAAGGAGCACTGGGCCATGGGAGATGACCCAAAGGGCCACAGGGCCACACGAGGCCATACGATCGTATGTTGGCCATGACTGCCTTCGGTCGGTGATGTAATAATCCTTGGAGAGAGAGATAAAGTGGAGAGCTTCTACTGTCACTTAATGGATTGTGCTAGATAAATGAACGGCTGTTTTGGGCAACTACTTCCACAGAAGACTGGAATAACTCCTGAAATTTCTGGATGCTATTTCTAGTATAGTCTTTAATATGGCCGTCTTTAATAAAATCCCTGGTTATAATAATCCACATGTTCAAAGCCTGAAAGTGTGTGAAAACATGAAGAGGATTTAGGGGCCCAATGTTTGTGTGTGACACAGAACAGCAGTTTTTCTGCCCAGCAGACATGTGAGGTACCACAGCATAGCTGACTTGTTGCCAAAGATATGGAATAAAGAGCTTGGCATCTATCACACGCCTGACACGTAAAGGGCACAGAAGCTCTGAAATTCTTGCCGGTGCTTTCCGAGTCTAGACACACTGATTTCTCACACTTTTAAAATGCCTTACAGCACCCTTTTGTGATTGTTCCATCCATATGGCTTTTTGCTAGTGACAAGGAAACCTATCCTTTAAGTGACATTTCAATAGGTGAAAGCCTGGGCGATACAATTCCATGAAAACAATATGAACTCTTGAAAGGAACTTATACGGCACCAGCCTGAACTCTTCCATGTGGAGGTCATGTAAACGATCGCTGTGCAGCCGTGTTGTAATATAGCTTTCGGCTGCAAAGTAAGGGAAATAATCTCAAACAGGGTAGGTTAAGAGGTGGATTACAAATACCTGTAGAGAATGATCTGCCAAATAAACACTTTAAGTAGTACTCAGGGTTCTATGTGCAACTACTTATGGAGTTGGTGAATGCTGAAGCTGGCCTGGACATTTGTTGGACTGGCTCTAAGATCCAACCATTATGGCCATCCTTCAGTCAGAGAACCAGACTTCTTTTATTGCTATACTGGTATGTTATATAATAAAAAGTAATATCACAAATTAAAACTTCTCAATGAAATACTAACTACTAACAAGGGGTTCTCCATGTTAAGATGGGTTTTGTTTATTGCTTGTACATGACTCCCTGAATTTTGTCATTTCTGGATTCCTGCTAACTACACCTGTCGTAAAGTTCTTTCTTTTTGAAAACCTTGGATATGCAACAGTGTTTCAGGACAGAACTATGTCCAATAGAGAACACCGGAGAGCTTAACGGTATCCCAGAGAAACAAATCTCTCCAGATGATACATAATCATGGTTTAAAAGCACAGAGTAAAGAACAAACCATGTATGCACTAAAGACTGCAGGAGGGCATGTGCTAGGCAATAAAATAAAGAAACCCGAAATGAATAACATTTTAAATTTTGCTTATTTCTTTAAAACAGACTAGAAAAAAACATGCATGTTGATGTATGATTTACAAATAAATAGTTTGAGGCCTATTCATGAAGCAGTGAAAAGTGTGGAGAAGTGAGCCTGTGGAGAAGTTGCACATGGCAACCAATCAGCATTGAAGTAACATTTATATTTTGCATACTACAAAATTATACAGAGCAGCTGATTGGTTGCCATGGGCAATATCTCCAATGGCTCATTTCTCCACACTTCACTGCTTGAATGAATAGACCCCATAATCTTTAAGACTATTGTCTTAAAAAAAGCATATAGATCATACCGAGCAAGGAATCGCTGCACCAGGTAGGGCCATCTGTCTACTGGCCTGATGCACTGTATGAGCCAATGCATGATGGTCATTAGAGTCACCACAGCTTGACAGAGTGAACACTTACAATTAGTGACACAACAGAGGTAACTTAAGACAATGTAAACGCGCCATGAAGTGTATACACCTCTACACAGAAAGATACTACAGAGACGACAATAACTGATTTTCATGTCACAAAATCTTCTCATCGCTTGAAGATGGTACCGAAAATATGCTGCATGCTTGTTTGGTGCTTTATGGAATATTTTTACATCCATATATTTTCAGTACACATGAAAAGCAATTGCTGGCAACCACAGACATACTTTTCCTATTAAAAGCAGTGCAGATGTCCACAACTTAAATATCAACATTCACAAATACTTACTGATTTAAAAAATAAGATTTTAAACCTACCGGTAAATCTTTTTCTCGTAGTCCGTAGAGGATGCTGGGACTCCGTAAGGTCCATGGGGATAGACGGGCTCCGCAGGAGACATGGGCACTTTAAGAAAGACTTAGACTCTGGGTGTGCACTGGCTCCTCCCTCTATGCCCCTCCTCCAGACCTCAGTTAGAGAAACTGTGCCCAGAGGAGACGGACAGTACAAGGAAAGGATTTTTGTAATCCAAGGGCAAGATTTATACCAGCCCACACCAATCACACCATATAACTTGTGATATACTATCTAGTTAACAGTACGAAAAAACAACATAGCATCGGTCCAAAACCGATGAAACTATAACATAACCCTTATGTAAGCAATAACTATATACAAGTCTTGCAGAAGTAGTCCGCACTTGGGACGGGCGCCCAGCATCCTCTACGGACTACGAAAAAAAGATTTACCGGTAGGTTTAAAATCTTATTTTCTCTAACGTCCTAGAGGATGCTGGGACTCCGTAAGGACCATGGGGATTATACCAAAGCTCCCAAACGGGCGGGAGAGTGCGGATGACTCTGCAGCACAGATTTAGCAAACAGGAGGTCCTCCTCAGCCAGGGTATCAAACTTATAGAACTTTGCAAAGGTGTTTGACCCTGACCAAGTAGCAGCTCGGCACAGCTGTAGTGCCGAGACCCCTCGGGCAGCCGCCCAAGACGAGCTCACCTTCCTAGTGGAATGGGCCTTAACAGATTTCGGCAACGGCAATCCTGCCGTAGAATGCGCCTGCTGAATCGTGTTACAGTTCCAGCGAGCAATAGTCTGCTTTGAAGCAGGGCCGCCAACCTTGTTGGCTGCATACAGGACAAACAGTGCTTCTGTTTTTCTGATCCTAGCCGTTCTGGCCACGTAAATTTTGAAAGCCCTGACCACATCAAGGGACTCGGAATCCTCCAAGTCACTCGTAGCCACAGGCACGACAATAGGTTGGTTCATATGAAAGGATGAGACCACCTTAGGCAGGAGTTGAGGACGGGTCCGCAATTCCGATCTATCCATATGGAAAACCAGATAGGGGCTTTTATGTGATAAAGCCGCCAATTCCGAAACGCGCCTAGCCGAAGCCAAGGCTAACAACATGACCACCTTCCAGGTGAGATATTTCAACTCCACTGTCTTAAGTGGTTCAAACCAATGTGACTTAAGGAAACTTAACACCACGTTAAGGTCCCAAGGCGCCACCGGAGGTACAAAAGGAGGCTGAATATGCAGTACTCCCTTCACAAAAGTCTGTACTTCAGGTAATGAGGCCAATTCCTTTTGAAAGAAAATGGATAAGGCCGAAATCTGAACTTTTAATGGAGCCTAATTTTAGGCCCAAATTCACTCCAGTTTGTAGGAAGTGAAGAAAACGGCCCAGGTGGAATTCTTCCGTAGGAGCATTCCTGGCCTCACACCAAGAAACATTTTTAGATGTCACGTCCTTCCTAGCTATTATTAGCGTAGGAATGACCTCATCCGGAATACCTTTTTCCGCTAGGATCCGGCGTTCAACCGCCATGCCGCCAAACGCAGCCGCAGTGAGTCTTGGAACAGACAGGGACCTTGTTGTAACAAGTCCTGCCTTAGAGGAAGAGGCCACGGATCTTCTGTGAGCATTTCTTGCAGATCCAGATACCAGGTCCTTCGTGGCCAATCTGGAACAATGAGAATTGTTCTCACTCCTCTTTTTTCTTATTATCCTCAACACCTTGGGTATGAGAGGAAGAGGAGGAAACACATATACCGACAGGAACACCCACGGTGTCACTAGGGCGTCCACAGCTACCGCCTGAGGGTCTCTTGACCTGGCGCAATACCTTTGTAGCTTTTTGTTGAGACGGGATATCATCATGTCTATTTGGGGTAGTCTCCACCGACTTGCAATCTGCGCGAAGACTTCCTGATGAAGTCCCCACTCTCCCGGATGCAGAGCGTGTCTGCTGAGGAAGTCTGCTTCCCAGTTGTCCATTCCCGGAATGAACACTGCTGACAGAGCGCTTACATGATTCTCCGCCCAGCGAAGAACTCTGGTGGCTTCCGCCATTGCCACTCTGCTCCTTGTGCCGCCTTGGCGGTTTACATGAGCTACTGCGGTGATGTTGTCTGACTGGATCAGAACTGGTCGATTGCGAAGTAAGATCTCCGCTTGACGTAGGGCGTTGTATATGGCCCTTAGTTCCAGGATGTTGATGTGAAGACAAGTCTCTTGACTTGACCAAAGTCCTTGGAAATTTCTTCCCTGTGCGACCGCTCCCCAACCTCGGAGGCTCGCGTCCATGGTCACCAGGATCCAGTCCTGAATGCCGAACCTGCGGCCCTCTAGAAGGTGAGCACAGTTTAGCCACCACAGGAGAGATACTCTGGCCCTGGGGGACAGGGTGATCCGCTGATGCAATTGCAGATACGACCCGGACCATTTGTCCAATAGGTCCCATTGGAAGGCCCTTGCATGGAATCTGCCGTATGGAATGGCTTCGTATGTTGCCACCATCTTTCCCAGAACTTGAGTGCAATGATGTACTGACACTTGTTTTGGTTTCAACAAGTTAATGACTAGAGTCATGAGTTCCTGCGCTTTTCCCTTCGGAAGAAAAACCCTTTTCTGGTCTGTGTCCAGAATCATGCCCAAGAAGGGCAGACGAGTTGTAGGATTCAGCTGCGACTTTGGAATATTGAGAATCCAGCCGTGTCGCTGTAACACATTCAGTGAAAGTGATACACTGCTCAGCAACTTCTCCCGTGATCTCGCTTTTATGAGGAGATCGTCCAAGTACGGGATAATTGTGACACCCTGCTTGCGCAGGAGCACCATCATTTCCGCCATTACCTTGGTGAAAATTCTCGGTGCCGTGGAAAGCCGAAACGGCAACGTCTGAAATTGGTACTGACAATCCTGTACCGCAAATCTCAGGTACGCCTGATGAGGAGGATATATGGGGACATGCAGGTATGCATCCGTTATGTCCACAGATACCAAAAAATCTCCCCCTTCTAGGCTGGCGATGACCGCCCTGAGTGATTCCATCTTGAACTTGAACTGTTTTAAGTAAAGGTTCAGAGATTTTAAATTTAAAATGGGTCTGACCGAACCGTCCGGTTTCGGAACCACAAACAGAGTTGAGTAGTACCCCTGCCCTATTTGAAGCAGGGGAACCTCTACCACCACTTGTTGCAGACACAATTTGTGAATCGCATGTAACACTATCTCCCTTTCCAGGGGTTGTTTCGGTAGGGCCGATTTGAAAAACCGGCGAGGAGGCACTCTTCGAATTCCAGCTTGTAATCCTGGGAAACAATTTCTATTGCCCATGGATACACCTGTGAGTGGACCCAGACGTGGCTGAACTGTCGAAGACGTGCCCCCACAAGAGCTGACTCCCTCAGGGGAGCCCCAGTGTCATGCAGTGGATTTAGCAGAAGCCGGGGAGGACTTCTGTTCCTGGGAACTAGCTGTGTTGTGCAGCTTTTCCCTCTGCCCTTACCTCTGGCAAGAAAGGACGATCCACGCGCTCTCTTGTTTTTATTGGAACGAAAGGACTGCATTTGATAATGAGGCGCTTTCTTAGATTGTGACGGAATATATGGCAAAAAATTTGATTTACCTGCCGTAGCCATGGACACGAGATCCGTGAGGCCCTCTCCGAACAATTCCTCACCCTTGTAAAGCAACAACTCCATATGCCTCTTTTAGTCGGCATCACCTGTCCATTGCATGTTCCACAGGACACGTCTAGCAGAAATCGACATAGCGTTGACTCTAGAACCCAGTAGACCAACGTCCCATATATGACAACATCTTTTACATATAAATATATATATATATATATATATATATATACACACACACACACACACACACACACACACTAGGGACAATTACATGGCATCTTATCTAGGGTTTCAATCTCCGCTGATAAGGTATCTGTCTACGCTGCTACAGCGCTATAACCCCATGCCGACACAATCGCCGGTCTGAGTAGTGTACCAGAATGTGTGTAAATGGACTTCAAAGTACTTTTACTGCATGCTATCTGCAGGATCCCTGAGGATAGCTGTAAAGTCAGCGCTACTTTTTGGGTAAACGTGTCAATGCCTTGTACACCCTAGGGGAAGATTCCCATCGTATCCTGGCCCCATTAGGGAAAGGATACTCCCTGAGAATTCTTTTTGGGAAGCTGCAGCTTCTTGTCTGGAGATTCCCGCTCTTTTTCTTCATGAGAGGAGGGAAATTTACCTCAGCTTTCTTCCCCTTAAACATGTGTACCCTCGTGTCAGGGACAGATGAGTCATCAGTGATATGCAAAACATCTTTTATTACAACAATCATATATTGAATACTTTTCTGCCAGTTTTGGCTGTAGTTTGCATTATCGTAGTCGACACTGGAGTCAGACTCTGTGTCGATATCTGTGTCTAATATTATGGATAGTGAGCGTTGTGAGACTCTGAAGGTCTCTGTGACATAGGGACAGACATGGGTAGATTCCCTGTCTGTTCTCTAATCTTTTGTGTAATAAATTCATCTTAGCACTTAATTTCACATATCCAATCAGGCGTCGGCGTTGTCGACGGAGACACCACACACACACACACACACTTGCTCCATCTCCTCCTTAGGAGGGCCTTTTACCTCAGATATGTCGACACACACGTACCGACACACCACACACTCAGGGAATGCTCTACTGAAGACCGTTCCCCCACAAGGCCCTTTGGAGAGACAGAGAGAGAGTATGCCAGCACACACCCCAGCGCAATATGACCCAGGAAAAACACAGCAATTTAATGTTTACCCCATAGCGCTGTTATTATTATCTGCGCCGAATTATGTGCCCCCCCCCCCCCTCTTCTTTAAAACCCTCTCTTCTACCGTGCTATAATCAGGGGAGAGTCCGGGGAGCTTCCTCTCAGCGGTGCTGTGGAGAAAAACATGGCGCTGGTGAGTGCTGAGGGAGAAGCCCCGCCCCCTTGGCGGCGGGCTTCAGTCCCACTAAAAGTGTAAAATTGGCGGGGGCTCATGCTGTGTCCAGCTGTATATATGCTCTCTTTTGCCAAATAAGAGGTTTATATTGCTGCCCAGGGTGCCCCCCCCTGCGCCCTGCACCCTTACAGTGACTGCCATTTGTGAGGTGTATGGGAGCAATGGCGAACAGCTGCAGTGCTGTGCGTTACCTCAGTGAAGATCAATTAAGTCTTCTGCCGCCTCTGAAGATCTTTTCCTCTCATACACACCCGACTTCTATCTTCCGACTCTGTGTGGAGGACGGCGGCGCGGCTCCGGGACGAACTCCAGGGTGAGACCTGTGTTCTGACTCCCTCTGGAGCTAATGGTGTCCAGTAGCCTAAGAAACAGAGCCCTGAAACTCAGAGAAGTGGGACTGTTTCTCTCTCCTCAGTCCCTCGATGCAGGGAGTCTGTTGCCAGCAGGCTCCCTGAAAATAAAAAACCTAACAAAAATGCTTTCTTACAGGAAACTCAGGTGAGCTCCTGAAATGCACCCAGCTCCTCTGGGCACAGTATCAAACTGAGGTCTGGAGGAGGGGCATAGAGGGAGGAGCCAGTGCACACCCAGAGTCAAAGTCTTTCTTAAAGTGCCCATGTCTCCTGCGGAGCCCGTCTATCCCCATGGTCCTTACGGAGTCCCAGCATCCTCTAGGACGTTAGAGAAATTAGAGAGTTTTGGGGGGAAAAATTCACATCTAAAGGTAGGTACACACTAGGTGATACACTCCATGAGCGATACTGCATATTGTTTCTGCTCCCTTCACGAGATGCCGCATTAGTGCATACGATATCACACAGTGACGTCATGCCGCGGCTGGCCCGAAAACGCACCTTCTGATCAGATTGAGCTGCATGTACAGCTGACAGCGCTTTGGGAACCGTTTGTAACATACACACTAGACAATACTGTAAATGATATCACTCAAGAGGGTAAAAATGAGCGACATTTTTTTTTACAGTATCGACTAGTGTGTATGCACCTTAACGGAACAATGGTGGTCATTCCGAGTTGATCGCTCGCTAGCAGCTTTTAGCAGTCGTGCAAACGCTAAGCCGCCTCCCTCTGGGAGTGCATTTTAGCTTAGCAGTAGTGCGAATGAAAGGATCGCAGAGCGACTACAATAAAAGATTGTGCAGTTTCAGAGTAGCTCCAGACATACTCTTAGCTTGCGATTACTTCAGACTGTTCAGTTCCGGATTTGACGTCACAAACACGCCCTGCGTTCTCCCAACCACGCCTGCGTTTTTTCGAACACTCCCTGAAAACGGTCAGTTGACACCCAGAAACGCCCACTTCCTGTCAATCACTCTGCGGCCAGCAGTGCGACTGAAAAGCTTCGCTAGACCTTGTGTAAAACTACATCGGCCGTTGTGAAAATACGTTGCGCGTGCGCATTGCGCTGCACGCGCAGAAGTGCCGGTTTTTTGCTTCATCGCTGCGCAACGAACATTTTCAGCTAGCGATCAACTCGGAATGACCACCAATATTCTAACCTGTTCCTGATAAACAATGGCCACTAACACTCCAGATATCACTCACACTTTGTATCAATTTACAGATCTGCTAGGTACACACTATACAATCTATTGTATGATGTATCCATCCGATGCAGATTGGAATAATATATCATACACATAGCATACTGTGTACCACCCCAGTTTGTCGTTTACGGCTGTCGTTCATTGAATCGGCCCATTGAATACACTGCACATCCAATGGGACACTGCCACGACTGACGCGGTATAGTTACATGCAGCCTATTTGATACATCGCGCTGTTGTACAGCGGTGTAATGTATAGTTACACTGCATAGAAACGTTGCACTGCCGGAAGGTTTGTACCCATCTTTATATAGCTAAAGTCAACCTACTGAGAAGAAAGGTTTATCCAGAATGTCTTTAAATCATACATCAACATGTTACCAGTATTGGAACGGCGAAATGGCAACACATTAGTTTTATTGAGATGGTTTGTTTCTATTGGTAGACGGCGACAGGCTCCGCCTTGTGGTACAATAACGTCCAGTCAGATCAGTGTGCCTAGGTCATAACTAGAGCATCATCTGAATGAAGAGCAGCTGCAGCGATTCAGTCAGGTGCCATATTAGCTACACAGCCTTCCACACATACGTTACAGCACTAAGGTAGAGGCACAATTGTGGATGGGGAAAAAAAACAAATCTTTCAGATTTTTAGTTCACCAATCTTGTGATTTTCTAAATAAAATGTACAGGCCACAATCCGTGTTGGAATTAGCATCCCTGAGTAGTACAGTGCCTGTACCAATAGATACATAGCCAGGGCACATTATTCAAAGCTGGGCTCCAAAAAACTACCTGGGGCCCATACATCACGGGGTCAGAAGGGCAGTACTTTGTAGTTGGATTAACAATCTTACCATCAATCACTTTCAGAAAGTTCCTGGCTGTCTCCATGTAGCCCACCCACTATCTCTTCTGTAATTCAACCACAAGCCTCTCCCTATTCATCCCTGCTTGTCAAAGCCTAATTCTGTCCCTCTGTGCAAGTCCATCAATGAAATCCACTTTCAGAGCAGAAAATTTTTTGAAGGAACACTAACGAAATAAAACTAAAACATTAAACAAGCCCCTATTTTCATGGTGAGCTTTGTTTAGCTCCAGAATAACGCTGTACTTTCACTAAAATAGATTACTATTTGTGAGTATTCTCCAGGTTAGGTATGATCGCATTACCCAATATATCACCGTTTTGTCATCCACAATTCTCTTCTATAGGCAGATGGGCCATGCATAAGAAATAGGTGGATATTGGATGTCCATAATAATATGCTGTGCATGATTACATACATTTATTACACACAAAACGTATATACATTTAGAACACATTTTAGCCACCGGAATACGTAGCTCAGCGCTGGGTGGCCATGCGATATCACACGAGAGTAAAGTCTTTGAAGTTGCAGAAGTATTTTAAATACATAGATTAGACCTAAGGGTAATGTGAGAAAAACAAGCTTCATATCGGCATTGAAAAAAAGAAAACAAGAGGAAGCAAACGGGATTGTAGGTGTAAAACAACCTCCCAAGCAGCTCCCAAGAGGCACCCAGGAACCTGGACTCCATTCTTCTTCCAGAGTTCTACAAAATTGAATTGCTCATAATGGACATCAGAGAGTCAAATTTTTAGCCCTGTCTGCCGGACACAGTGCTTATCGGTGTTCAGCTGCACCTCAGAAGAGACAACATTCTCCTGGCTATATTATCAGTGTTGACCACCAGACTGACGCACAACAGCTGCTCTCGGGCTCTTCCTCCTGGAAACTATTTTCTGAGTAAATTAATGTAATGCCTAAGACAAGCGCCCCCTCCCCCCGCCCCATTAAATGCTGATGAACGTATTTGCCCCATCTACTTAAACTTAAGTTTACATTTGTAGTTAACAAAAATTGTTTCCAATAGTCTTTTATTTCACAGATCAGAGGTTTCATTTACTCAGAAGAACGTAATCGTATAAATGAGGCAACAACTTTTATAAGACCTTTATAAGACCTTGACTAAGGGGTTTGTGTGTGATACACCGATTAAAATGAAATTCAAAGGGCCACATGCTTATTAATTTCACCAATAACACTGATCAATTTATTGGCAATCATATAAGAGTGGTTTTGGGGTAACTTTGTGGTGCTGATTCCGAGTAGGACATCAGTTTTGCCCGGAAACAAGAAAAACACAACAGAACTGGTCAACTGTAAATTGGTAGTGTCCGATCACTTATATACGGAGGGGGAATATTCTAGAATAGTGGTTCTCAACGGTGGTCCTCAAGTACCCCCAACAGTTCATGTTTTCCAGGTCTCCTCACAGGACTGCAAGTGAAATAATTAGCTCCACCTGTGGGTCTTTTAAAATGTGTCACTGAGTAATGAATACACCTGTTCAACTGCTCGGTGACCTGGAAAACATGAACAGTTGGGGGTACTTGAGGACCGAGGTTGAGAACCACTGTTCTAGAATGATTGTGGCGTGAACACCTAGAATATTTGCTTGTCTCACATTGTAGAATGTTCCAGTACATTCCCATATGCACGCATTATGGCTAAGTTCTCTATTAATTTAAAAAACTGACTTAGATTCAAGATGGCACCCATGTTCGGTACATACCCTAAAAGATAGCCTACCTCACCCATACCTTACTGGAGTATTAATTTTTTCCCATTTCCTGCACAGTTTTTGAAACAAAAGGGTGTACTGCGACTTTTGAATCACCCTGTACTTCAATTTTTTAATTCAACCACCCCAGAATATCCTAAATTCGTTCCAATATCCTCGATACTAAGAAAATATTCTGTTTCTGTTGGGCTGTGTAATCTATGTGAGTGATTATTCCATGAGGACAAATGTCAAACTGCTTGTGCATGGGTGCCTACCTGCAACAAGAAAAAAGAAAAGAAAGGGTGCATAATAAAGGGCAAAAGTTCCTTCCACCACTTCAGGTTCTGCCATCAGACAAGCAGGTGTCGTCTATATATTAAGTATACATGCGGTCAGGTGGCTAGGGTGCAAAAAGAGTTGGTTCTCGCTTCTTTAGCAACGCTCGCCAAAGGGGTTAAAGTGTACCCATTGCCTCCACAGTATAAACGGTTATTTTGGATAGTGCAGCCCATCTTCAAAATAATGGTTTATACTGTATGCAGGCAAAGCACTTCTACTAAATGATGGCATTACTGAGAATCAACTTACTGGGAAATGGTGACATCACTGAGAATGCAGCCTATCAATGTACTGGGTATGGTGACATCACTGAGAATGCAGCCTATCAATGTACTGAGTATGCAGCCTATCAATGTACTGGGTATGATGACATCACTGAGAATGCAGCCTATCAATGTACTGGGTATGGTGACATCACTGAGAATGCAGCCTATAAATGTTCTAGGAAATGGTGAATGAAGCCTACTGTAAAATGTACTAGGAAATGGTGACATCACTCAGCCACTAATGTATAGGCTACACAAAGGACGACTGCCATCACTTAACTGGCATGGTCAGATCACATGCGACCGCGCCGCCCCCACAAATCTTATTTTCTCTTACGTCCTAGAGGATGCTGGGGACTCCGTAAGGACCATGGGGATTATACCAAAGCTCCAGACCGGGCAGGAGAGTGCCGATGACTCTGCAGCACCGATTAAGCAAACATGAGGTCCTCCTCAGCCAAGGTATCAAACTTGTAGAATTTAGCAAAAGTGTTTGAACCCGACCAAGTCGTCGCTCGGCAAAGCTGTAATGCCGAGACGCCTCGGGCAGCCGCCCAAGAAGAGCCCACCTTCCTAGTTGAATGGGCCTTTACCGAATTCCGTAACGGCCATCCAGCCGTAGAGTGAGCCTGCTGAATCGTATTACAGATCCAGCGAGCAATAGTCTATTAAGAAGCAGGAGCGCCAACCTTGTTGGCTGCATAAAGGACAAACAGTGCCTCTGTTTTCCTAACCCGAGCCGTCCTAGCTACATAAATTTTTAAGGCCCTGACTACATCAAGGGACTTGGAATCCTCCAAGTCACCCGTAGCCACAGGCACCACAATAGGTTGGTTCATATGAAAAGATGAAACCACCTTTGGCAAAAATTGAGGACGAGTCCTCAATTCCGGTCTATCCACATGAAAAATCAGATAGGGGCTCTTGTGAGACAAAGCCGCCAATTCGGACACCCGCCTTGCAGATGCCAAGGCCAACAACATGACCACTTTCCAAGTGAGAAATTTTAATTCAACTGTTTGAAGGGGCTCAAACCAGTGATTTTAGGAACTGCAACACCACGTTAAGGTCCCATGGTGCCACTGGGGGCAAAAAAGGAGGCTGGATATGAAGCACTCCCTTTACAAAAGTCTGGACTTCTGGGAGAGAAGCCAATTCCTTCTGAAAGAAAATTAATAGGGCCAAAATCTGTACCTTAATGGAGCCTAACTTTAGGCCCATATCCACTCCTGTCTGTAGAAAGTGGAGAAAACGGCCCAGATGGAAATCCTCAGTAGGAGCATTCTTGGCTTCACACCAAGATACATACTTCTTCCAGATGCGGTGATAATGTTTCGCCGTCACCTCCTTCCTAGCCTTAATCAGAGTAGGGATGACTTCCTCCGGAATACCCTTCCCCGCTAGGATTTGGTGTTCAACCGCCATGCCGTCAAACGTAACCGCGGTAAATCTTGGAGCACGCATGGCTCCTGCTGCAACAGGTCCTCCCTGAGAGGAAGAGGCCACGGATCTTCTGTGAGCATTTCCTGAAGATCTGAATACCAGGCCCTTCGAGGCCAATCTGGAACAATGAGTATTGTCTGCACTCTTTTTCGTCTTATGATTCTCAGTATTTTTGAGATGAGCGGAAGAGGAGGGAACACATAGACCGACTGAAACACCCATGGTGTCACCAGGGCGTCCACCGCTACTGCGTGAGGGTCCCTTGACCTGGCACAATACCTCCGAAGCTTCTTGTTGAGGCGTGACGCCATCATGTCTATTTGTGGAAGTCCCCACTGACATGTTATCTCTGCAAACACTTCCTGATGAAGTCCCCACTCTCCTGGATGGAGATCGTGCCTGCTGAGGAAGTCTACTTCCCAGTTGTCCACTCCCGGAATGAAGACCGCTGACAGAGCGCTTACGCGATTTTCCGCCCAGCGAAGAATCCTGGTGGCTTCCGCCATTGCCACTCTGCTCCTTGTCCCGCCTTGGCGGTTTACATGAGCCACAGCTGTGACGTTGTCTGATTGAATCAGAACCGGTAGGTTGCGAAGAATATTCTCCGCTTGTCGTAGGCCGTTGTATATGGCCCTCAGTTCCAGTACGTTGATGTGTAGACAAGCCTCCTGGCTTGACCATAGTGCCTGAAAATGTCTTCCTTGTGTGATTGCTCCCCATCCTCGGAGGCTTGCGTCCGTGGTCATCAGAACCCAGTCTTGAATGCCGAACCTGTGACCCTCGAGAAGATGAGCACTCTGCAGCCACCACAGGAGAGACACCCTGGCCCTGGGGGACAGGCTTATTTTCCGATGTATTTGTAGATGGGACCCCGACCACTTGTCCAGAAGGTCCCACTGAAACGTCCTTGCATGGAACCTGCTGAAGGGGATGGCCTCGTAGGTCGCCACCATTTTTCCCAGTACTCGAGTGCATTGATGGACTGACACTCTTTTCGGTTTTAACAGGTCTCTGACCATGTTCTGGAGTTCCGTGTCCAGAAACCCTATTTAGTTCCGTGTCCAGAATCATGCCTAAGAAAGATAGCCGAGTCGTTGGAATCAACTGTGACTTTGGTAGCTTTAGAATCCAGCCATGCTGCTGCAGCACTCTCAGGGAGAGCGACACGCTTTTCTGTAGTTGATCTCTCGATCTCGCTTTTATCAGGAGATCGTCCAAGTACGGGATAATTGTGACTCCCTGTCTGCGCAGGAGCACCATCATTTCCGCCATTACCGTGGTAAAAAACCTCGGGGCCGTGGAAAGCCCAAACGGCAACGTCTGAAACTGGTAATGACAATCCTGTACAGCGAATCTCAGGTACGCCTAATGAGGGGGATATATGGGGACATGAATGTATACATCCTTTATGTCTAGTGACACCTTAAAATCCCCCCCCTTCCAGGCTGGAGATAACTGCCCGGAGCGATTCCATCTTGAATTTGAACTTTTTCAAGTACAGGTTTAGGGATTTTAAATTTAGAATGGGTCTGACCGAGCCATCCGGTTTCGGGACCACAAATCTCTTATGTAATAAAGACACATTTGCATTTAAAACATTCCACATATCCAGCCAATCAGGTGTCGGCGTTGCCGACGGAGACACCACAATCATCTGCTCCACCTCCTCCTTAGATGAGCCTTCCGCTTCAGACATGCCAACACACACGTACCGACACCCCCACACACTCAGGGATATATCTATATGGAGACAGTCCCCCAATAAGGCCCTTTGGAGAGACAGAGAGAGTGAATGCCAGCACACACCCAGCGCCACCGGACACTGGAATAAAATCCCAGTTAGTACAGCGCTTTTATATAAATATATAATCACACTCACTACGCCAATTAATGTGCCCCCCCCTCTTTTTTGCTCTCTGTAACCGTGTTCAGCAGGGGGTAGCCAGCTTCTCTGTAGTGTGCTGTGGAGAAAATGGCGCTGGTTAATGCTGGAGGATCAAGCTCCGCCCCCTCAGCGGTGGGCTTCGGTCCCGCTCAAATTATTTATACTGGCGGGTTTTTTTTTCAATATACCGCCTCTGCAGTATCCAATCTATATGCCAGTGTCCCTTGAGGTTAATATTGCTGCCCAGGGCGCCCCCCCTGCGCCCAGCACCTTTACAGTGCCCGCTGTGTGTGTATGTGTGGGAACAATGGCGCGCAGCGTTACCTCAGTGAAGATCTGAAGTCTTCTGCCGCCTTTGAAGTCTTCTTTCTTCTTAATACTCACCCGGCTTCTATTTTCCGGCTCTGTGAGGAGGATGGCGGCGCGGCTCCGGGACGAACGGCGAGGGTGAGACCTGCGTTCCGACCCTCTGGAGCTAATGGTGTCCAGTAGCCTAAGAAGCAGGGCCTATCATTTAAGTAGGTCTGCTTCTCTCCCCTCAGTCCCACGATGCAGGGAGCCTGTTGCCAGCAGTGCTCCCTGAAAATAAAAAACCTAACAAAAAGTCTTTTTCAGAGAAACTCAGGAGAGCTCCCCTGCAGTGCACCCCGTCTCCTCTGGGCACAGGATCTAACTGAGGTCTGGAGGAGGAGCATAGAGGGAGGAGCCAGTGCACACCCATTCTAAAGTCTTTAGAGTGTCCATGTCTACTGCGGAGCCCGTCTATACCCCATGGCCCTTACGGAGTCTCCAGCATCCTCTAGGACGTAAGAGAAATACTTTTTAAACTATATTAAATAAAAAATGTTTAAAACACAATGGCATGAACAGTTTCAAAGGGAAAAATCGTCAGTTAAGTGTTATGCTGTAACATTTAGGAGACAGTAACTTGCTGATGCATTTCCCACTCACCAAAAATTTGACTTCAGTGCTACCTCAATCTAAACAAGGGATTATTAAGCTTATGGTTAATCAATCATTTGTTCATTACAGGTCACAGGGAAGAATGAAAACAGAATGCAGTTTTTCATCAAGCGTGTCCGCGTCCTCAGTAGTGTCCAAGAGTCGCGTTTACCAATCCAAGCTTCTCAAATAACATTCTGTTTGCCCTTCTGGAACTGTAACATTCAGTGTATAATCCTTAATGCAATATACAGTACACTATCCACGCAGTGTGGCTCTGTTGTGGTTAAACATTCTTGTTATTAGGAGAAATAGGCTGCAGAAATATCATGCGATAGTCACTGAGTAATAGACGATAAAAGCAAAGATTATGTGTTGGTGTCATCATCATGAATGAAATGTACAAAACTGAAATGCAATTGAAATAAAATAAATAAAATACTTGACAACAATGTAAACCCCCCGAACTTGCCCTAGCTGTTTAATATAAAAGTAATGGTCAAACAAGCAGCAAGCTACCAATGGTAATGTGTTAATGTAATGAGTGCAGGCAACAGTAGCACCTAAGGCAGTGTTTAGACTTGGGGAAGAAGATATTTTGCAGTGGCATGCCACAAGGGGGCGTCACAATAATTCTGATGAGAGGCATCAGAGATACATTATGAGAACAGAAGAACAGCACAAGAAACAGGGAAATAACCTACTGTATTGCCTGGCTCATCTAATTCTGGCTACACAACTGGATATAAATTCTGCAGATCAGACACGGCAGAGCAATTATCACAATGGCCTGCACACGTATATACTGAGCATTTTTAAAGCTTGGTGTGTGCCATCTTCATATGTCTTCTACGGGAACGGGAGGTCAGAAAGGAGCAGGGCCCTTTAAACTTCTACGGGGCCTGGGAACTTAATGGGGTAGAGGAAGACATGACTATGCTCGCTCAGGAAAAACACATTGGAAAATACTCTGCGCTTCACAGAGAAGCGGCGCTGCGCGCTGCAAAGGGAGACATTCGTCCCCTCAGCAGCTGGCTTGGGCTGACACTGGGCTCCTTCAACTGGCCTGGGTAATTATTACCTCCCCCCTTAGCTTCCCTGGGAACGAGTTAGTGTTTACAGCACATCAGATCCCCAACCTCACCGTTGCACGAGCGCTTGAAGCTTCTGACCAGCTAATACTCCTGCACAGAAACAATTATCGGGCTAATAATAAAGTGATCAGCTGATCAGCCTGATAACTGTATTGTGTGTACCCTGCTCTGGTGGGAACAGATGTCAGAATGCAATCATGGATTAGCCTGCTATACAGACGGGTTGGGTATGCGTGACCGGCGGTCAGGAGCAGGCACAACATTATATCGCATTGGCTAGGTATATGAACTGCTACACTATGTATGGTGACCACCAACGGCTTAATTGGATTTTGTACCTGTACCTGCACTGGCTGTGCACACATTCAAGGAACCAGAAGCAAACAAATGTATCTGACCACGACCATGGAAGGCTTACAGTGTAATGGAGGCGTGCACAAACCGTTCTAACTATAAATGTTAAGGCATGCGGAGCAGTAAGAATAATGTGCAGAAGATCTAAAGCATTCATTCACCTTCTGCTCTGTGCCCTGGATGGTTGCCCCTGACACACAGCCCTAGTTACAGCCCTGCATGCACCCAAATGTCAATCTGAGTGCAGCTGCAGTAGCTTTGCATTGCTGCCGTCCATAGTACCTGACCTTCCTACAGGGGCGTAGGGAGGTCGGTTCCGGTGGAGCTCGAACTCCAGGCGCCCAAGACAGCACTGGGCACCGCAGCTAGACTCCGCCGGAACCTCCCTCCCGCAAGCAGCTCGCAACTGCAGCTGCATCAAGGCTCTCCCTCCCCTCCGGTCAGTGACTTGTGTGTGACGTCACACGGACGGACGGACGGAGATGTGGCCAGCAGCAGTGGGGAAGCAGGAGCGGACAGGTGAGTTTTTTTATTTATTTGTGTTTGAGGCGCTACCAGGGGGCACAGCTACAGGGGCATAATTACTCTGGCCAAATCTAGAGGGGGCACAACTACTGGTGGCAAATCTACAGGGGGCACAACTTCGCCGGGCACATCTACTGGGGGCAAATCTACAGGGGGCACAACTACTGGGGGCAAATCTACAGGGGGCACAGCTACTGGCTCCATAACTACAGGGGGCATAACTGTGGCCACTCCCCTTCCCTATGAAGCCACACTCCTATTTTTTGCTGTGCGCCTTTCACCCTGGATGCCACAAGGTCTAGAACCGGCCCTGGTGGCCACGCCCCCAATTCAGTACAGGGGAGGGGGGCGCCGAAATATACCTTGCTCCAGGCACCATGACACCTTTCTACGCCTCTGCCTTCCTAGTAACAGCACTCCAGAAAAAGAACATTAAATACTAGTCAAACGCAGATAACATTTAGCGAGCCACATAGTGTTACCACCACAGCTATATCATATATTTCAAGAAATAAAACACATTTAATACATATGTAGTAAGACCACAGATTTACATATATTCACCATACACTTTAATGGTTTCAAATCTTTAACCCGTCCTCTGTATATTCTAAAATGCCTGGGGAGGGGGAACAAAACGTTTAATAGCAGCTTATATGTTCCTATTTTCAGCCTGTAAACACTGCGGAGAGACTCTGGTTACATATTTTTTTTGGACACATACATTTCTAAATACGCAGGTTAAAGTCGATCAGGCAGCATTTACCAGGGGGTTAATATCAGCTTGCAATTTATAAATGTATGGTCTGAACTTGTGGCAGCCCAAAAGATGTTCCCAGATAAGGGGCTTCTTTATGACACATGCTGCACTATCCACTGAGCAATTGGGTCAATGCCTCTGGCCTGTTCTGCTGATGTTCTGCAGAACTGATAGTCCTCATCTGACTGCTGCAGATTAATTCCAGACGCTGACTGGGTCACTACAGTGTATTTAAGGTACAGATTTTACTTTGTTTGTGCAAGTCCAGGTTTTTCTTAAACGAACAGCGGTGTTAACATCTGGATTAAGTTATGCACTGAAAAGAATACCATAAACACATACATGCACGCAATAAAGACATGACGCTGCATAGCTTGTTGAATGGAAAGCTCTTAACACAACTGCACCACGACATACAATAGATATGTATGTACATGCATATAACATACATACAACAGCTAAATAAAGAATGTTGCCACTACCTATAAAAAATCTCCACCAGCCCTCCTCGGAGCACTAGGTTTCCGAGCTGCAGCTTTCATGAGAACAATAAATTATTATAATGTACTGTACTATGAAGTGGTAGCACATACAATGTAATGCTTTATTTAGATTTATAGTGTAATGGGACGTAAATACCAGGTGATCCAGAAAGAGATCTAAGTGCTAACAGTTGTCCTGTGAAAGACCATTCGTTATCCCCTTGCACAATGCTACAGAACACACTGGCACTCCAAGTAGAATTATGAAATCCTACAGTTAGAATATTTATAGTATATTGGGGGTCATTCCGAGTTGATCGCTCGCTAGCAGTTTTTAGCAGCCGTGCAAACGCTATGCCGCCGCCCACTGGGAGTGTATTTTAGCTTAGCAGAAGTGTGAACGAAAGGATCGCAGAGCAGCTACAAAGTTTTTTTGTGCAGTTTCAGAGTAGCTCAAAACCTACTCAGCGCTTGCGATCACTTCAGACTGGTTCCTGTTTTGACGTCACAAACCCGCCCAGCCACGCCTGCGTTTTAACTGGCACGCCTGCATTTTTCCCGAACACACCCTGAAAACGGTCAGTTGACACTCGGAAACGCCCAGTTCATGTCAATCACACTTCGGCCCCCAGTGCGACTGAAATGCTACGCTAGACCCTGTGCAAAACTACATCGTTCATTGTACTCGTACGACACGCGTGCGCATTGCACAGCAAGTGACTTTTTTTAGCCTGATTGCTGTGCTGCGAACAAATGCAGCTAGCGATCAACTCGGAATGACCACCATTGTGCAGGTCCTATCTTCGCATATTGGGCCCGATTCAGGTTGGCTCGCTAATCGCCATCCAACCGCAAAAATTACTAAAGTGATGTAGACGCATGCGCAACGCCCGTCCTGTGCATGTGCCCGCAGAAAATAGGATCAATCAGACAGAGGATGTCGCTGGGCGTGCGGGGGGGGCCGCAATGCTCCATTTCCTAGGCGGAGACGGAGCATTGCTGGGTCAGCGATCAGAAAGATGGTGGCGTGCCTCCTGCGGGCGCATGCTGGGCAGCCTTGCCCTGCCATGGACGGACCCCAGCATGCGATCACATGGATTGCAAATTCTGCTACTTTGCAATCCAACCTGAATCAGGTCCATTATACTACAATGAGACTAATGCCAGCTTTTAGGATTAAAAAATAGGAAACCAATAACAAAGGAAAACAAATATGATTTTAATTACCTACCAGTAAATGCTTTTCTCGTAGTCCGTAGGGGATACTGGGGTCCACATTAGTACCATGGGGTATAGACGGGTCCACTAGAAGTCTTGGGCAATTTAAGAAATCAATAGTGTGGGCTGGCTCCTCCCTCTATGCCCCTCCTACCAGACTCAGTCTAGAAACTATGCCCGAGGAGACTGACATATCCTGAGGAAGGATTTAACAGAACAGTGGTGAGAGTATACTAGGGTCCACATTAGTACCATGGGGATGTACCAAAGCTCCCAAACCGGATGGGAGAGTGCTGAGGTTCCTGCAGAACTGATTGACCAAACTGAAGGTCCTCAGAGGCCAAAGTATCGAACTTGTAGAACTTAGCAAATGTGTTCAAACCCGACCAAGTAGCTGCTCCGCAGAGCTGTAAAGCTGAGACACCCCGGGCAGCCGCCCAGAAAGAACCCACCGACCTAGTAGAGTGGGCCTGTACTTTAGGAACCGGCAATCCTGCAGTAGAATAAGCCTGCTGGATAGTAAGCCTGATCCAGCGAGCAATAGAATGCTTTGAAGCAGGACACCCAATTTTCTTGGGATCATAGAGAACAAACAGAGTCTGATTTTCTGTGACGAGCTGTCCGCTTCACATAGATCTTCAAAGCCCTCACAACATCCAAGGACTTTGAGGTAGCAGAGGTGTCAGTAAGCACCAGAACCACAATAGGTTGGTTGATATGAAACGCAGACACCACCTTAGGAAGAAATTGCTGACGAGTTCTGAGTTCAGCTCTATCTTCATGAAAAATCAAACAGGGGCTATTGTAAGACTACACCCCCAGTTCCGACACACGCCTTGCTGAAGCTAAGGCCAACAGTGTAACGGTCTTCCACGTAAGAAACTTGACATCAACGTCCTGTAAAGGTTCAAACCAGTCCGATTGCAGAAACTGCCATACCATGTTAAGATCCCAAGGTGCCGTACTAGGAACAAAGGGCGGTTGGATGTGCAGAACACCCTTCAAGAACGTCTGAACCTCAGGGAGGGAAGCCAATTGTTTCTAGGGGGAAAATGGAGAAGGACGAAATCTGGACTTTCAAGGAGCCCAAACGTAGGCCCACATCAACACCTGACTGTAGAAAAAGGAGAAAATGTCCCAGTTGAAATTCCACTGCAGGAAATTTCCTGGTTTTCACACCATGAAACATATTTTTTCCAAATATGGTGGTAATGTTTAGACGTTTGCCCCTTTCCTAGCTTGGATCAGGGTTGGAATAACCTTGTTCGGAATGCCTTTCCAGGCTAAAATCTGACGCTCAACTTCCATGCCGTCAAACATAGCCGCGGTAAGTCTTGATAGAAGAACGGTCCCTGTTGCAGAAGATCCTCTCGCAGAGGCCACGGGTCCTCCAGGAGCAACTCCAGTAGTTCCGCGTACCAGGCCCTTCTCGGCCAATCTGGAGCAATGAGAATTTCTTGAACTTTTTCCCTTTTTATTCTTTTGAGAATTCTTGGGATCAGTGGAAGAGGTGGGAACATGTAAACCATCTGGTAAAACCAGAGTCACCAGAGCGTCCACTGCCACTGCTTGTGGGTCCCTCGACCTGGAACACTAGCACTTTAGCTTCTTGTTGAGACGAGAGGCCATCATGTCTATTTGTGAAATTCCCCACCGACTTGTCAAGGACTCATGAAGGCCCCACTCTCCTGGGTGGAGGTTGTGTCTGCTGAGGAAGTCCGCTTCCCAGTTGTCTACTCCCGGAACGAAGATTGCCGACAGTGCCACCGCGTGTCTTTCTGGCCAGAGGAGAATCTTTGTTACCTCTGACATTGCTGCTCTGCTCTTCGTTCCGCCCTGTCGGTTTATGTACGTTACTGCCGTCACATTGTCCGGCTGAACCTGAATGGCTTGATCTTAAAGATGCAATGCCTGTAGAAGGGCTTGTAGATGGCCCTTAGTTCCAGAATGTTGATTGGAAGAATGGCTTCCTGACTTGACCATTTTCCTTGGAACTGTTCCTCTTGGTTGACTGCTCCCCAACCTCTGAGGCTTGCATCTGTGGTTAGCAGAATCCAATTTTGAATCCCGAACCGTCGACCCTCGGTCAGGTGAGAAGTCTGGAGCCACCACAGAAGAGAAATCCTGGCTTTTGGTGACAGACGTATCCTCTAGTGCATGTGAAGATGCGATCCAGACCATTTGTCCAATAGATCCAGTTGGAATGGCCTGGCATGAAACCTTCCGTACTGCAGTGCCTCGTAAGAGGCTACCATCTTCCCCAGAAGGCGAATGCACAGATGCACCGATATCCAGGTTGGTTTTAGGACATCCCGCACCATTGACTGGATTACCAATGACTTTTCCAACGGAAGGAACACCTTTTGTTCCTCCGTATCCAGGATCATTCCTGGGAACGGAAGCCTACGTGTTGGGTCCAGGTGTGATTTTTGCAGGTTCAGAATCCACCCGTGATCCTGGAGAAGTCTGGTTGAAAGGGCAATGTTGTCCAACAACCTCTCCCTGGAAGGCGCTTTTATCAGCAGGTCGTCCAGGTATGGTATGATGCTCACTCCCTGTTTGCGGAGGAGAAACATCATCTCTGCCATCACTTTGGTGAAAACCCTGGGTGCCGTGGAGAGGCCAAATGGCAGGGCCTGAAACTGGTAGTGACAATCCTGCAGGGCAAACCTTAGATATGCCTGATGCGGTGGCCAAATCGGAATGTGAAGGTACGCATCCTTGATGTCGAGAGACACCAGGAATTCCCCCTCTTCCAGACCTGAGATCACCGCTCTCAGAGACTCCTTCTTGAATTTAAACACCCGTAAGTACGGGTTCAGTGACTTGAGTTTTAAAATGGGCCTTACCGAACAGTCCGGTTTTAGTACTACAAACAGGTTGGAATAATAACCTTTGTTTCGTAGGTGTAGTGGAACTGGAACAATGACCTGAGTCTGTAACAGTTTTTTAGTTGCTGCCTGCAAAGTCAAACCTGCTTCTGGAGAAGCTGGTAAGTCGGATTTGAAGAATCTGGGAGGTGGGAGTTCCTGAAACTCCAGTCTGTATCCCTGTGCGATAAGATCTTTGACCCAGGGATTGTAGCATGATGTCACCCATGTGTGACTGAAATAACATAACTGGGCTCCCACCTGCCTGTCTTCCAGGCAGTGCGGTCCACCGTCATGCTGAAGGCTTTGACGAAGCAGATTCGGAGGTCTGTTCCTGAGAGCCTGCAGCAGCGGGTATTCTGGGTTTACTTTTACCGCCTCTGAAGGTTGTAGAAGAACGCTTGGATTTTCCTTTAAATGTTGCTGTCCAAAAGGACTGCAGAGTTGGAGAAGAGTAGGTTTTCCTAGCTGGGGTTGCTGCGGAAGGAAGGTATGTAGACTTGCCCGCTGTAGCTTTGGATATCCACGTATCCAGTTAATCTCCAAAAAGAGCCTCACCCGTGAATGGTAGGCTTTCCACACCTTTCCTGGAATCCGCAGTCCACTGGCGTTGCCACAAGCCTCTGCGTTCTGACACTGCCATGGCAGTGGTGCGTGCGTTGACCAAAATTTCCTTTAAGGCCTCCACCATAAAGTTAGCAGAATCCTGAATATGCTGTAGGAGTAAAATAATCTCGCCCCTAGGTAAGGAATCTAAGCCGTCAATTAGGTTACCTGACCACTTAGCAAAGGTCCTAGTGATTCATGCACAAGCAATAGTGGGTTTCTGGGCCACCCCAGCCGCAGTGTATCAAGATTTGAGAGTGGTCTCAATCTTGCGGTCAGCTGCGTCCTTTAAGGACGCTGCCCCCAGAAGAGGTAAGACTATCTTATGCGACAACCTAGACACCGATGAATCCACAATCGGCAGGTTTTCCCATTTCTTCCTATCTTCCAGAGGAAATGGAAAGGAAGAAATTAACCTTTTAGGGATCTGAAATTTTTTGTCAGGGTTTACCCAAGTCTCTTCAAACAGGGCATTCAATTCTTTAAATGCAGGAAAGGTAGCCGAGGATATTTTTTTCGTATTAAAATAAGATTCCGCTTCCACCTCCGCAGCCTTGTCAGGAATGTGCAGGACATTTCTGATGGCCTCTATGAGGGCCTGTATTCCCTGTGAGAGGGCAGCATCCCTGCCACTCGCATCCACTTCACCCTCCTCCAGATCTGATGTATCCGGATCAGTATCATCCTGCATGATCTGGGCCAGAGTACGCTTTTGTGGGCAAATGGCGAGAGTTTGAGACACAGGGATAGGAGCTGAATCTCTATTCATCAGGTCATCCATAGACTGTATTATGCATTGTGTCTCCTTTTCATTATTAGATATTTTTGTAGAAATATTAGATATCATCCCTTTAATGGAAGCTAACCATGGGGGTTCTGCCCCACTGGCCTGAGAATGAGCACTATCCTGAGAACAGGGTAGTGTCTCTCCAGGAGAGGAAAGACACTCTGCTGTGCATGAAACGTATTCCCTGGACATGGTTGTCAAGGGACACCCACACACACACACAAGGTGAAACACAGTTTAATATACAGAGTCAACAGGGAGACACAGAAGCCTGAGCCAGGCACACAGAGCACCTTTAGCGTAAGCAAAACTCAGCTGGGTCGCGAGAACTAAGCACCTTAATAGGGCTTAGTATCCTAACACTGCTCCCACCCACCCCCCTCACTAAGACCCCTTGGTATCGCTGAGAAGTGGCGTCCTTGTGGAGGTGCTGCGTTTACCTGTAGATCCTGTCAGTCTCAGCTGCAGAGAGAAAATGACGCTGGTAAGCTGCTGGATCCGCTCAGCATGAAGCCCCGCCCCCTTAATGGCGTGCGGCTTCCCGCACTACTTATACTGGCCTGAGGTATAATTTGTATAACAAAGGGTTAAAACCCCTGATATGATGTGTTAGCCAGTGTGGGTATCAACGGTGGCTAGGCGCACCCCTCATCAGCGTGACACACAACACCGCATGTCCTGTGAGCCCCCTGGAGCGCAGCCTGTACACAGAGTTGCGCTCCTACCCTTGTGCCGCCATTCCCGCCGGTGATCGACTAACCAGGACGCCGGCGCTGTACTCACCACTCTTCTGTCTTCTGGCTCTGTTAGGGGGCGGCGTGCTGAGGGAGGGTAGGCTGCGCCGTGGTGTGGCTTGCGAATGGCTCCCACAGGAGCTCAGTGTCCTGTCAGCAGAAAAACTGGACCATTAACTCTCCAGGAAGTTGGGCGGTTCTCCCCCCTAAGTCCCACGAAGCAGACAGGCTGATGTCTAACAGCACTGTCTGAAAATAACAAACAGAAAAAATAAATGTAGAAAACTCTTCAGGAGCTCTCCAAAGCGCGAGCGGCTCCTCCGGAGGAGCCAGTGCACACTATTGATTTCTTAAAGTGCCCAAGGCTCCTAGTTGACCCGTCTATACCCAATGGTACTAATGTGGACCCCAGTATCCTCTAGGACGTAAGAGAAACTTTGATTGCGTAATCAGGCTTAAAATTAGATGGTAATTCAATATGACTAATTTACCCGATATATATGGTCTTACTTGGGCTGATGACTGCAATTTGCTCTCACACGGCATGGTACTCATGCAGAATGTCCATTTTCCAGACAGCTCTTTTTGAAGCCACATGGCCAATATCAGTGCCAGGTTTGTACCAATCTATACATATAATAACACTGTAGGGGTTGTGTCTGTACATAGCAATTTTTTTGGGGAGAAATATACTTTTAGGGACTATTGTATAGCTTATACCGCTTTCACACCGCAAACACAGGTCGCACCCAGGAGTTGTACACAGGTCCTTCCCGGCTGCGACCCGTCATGAGACCCCTTTCAGACTGACAATGTGACCCGGCAATAAGCTAGGTCGGGTTGCCATCGGAGGTGGAGCTGGCATCATTGAGGGTGGGTGCAGAGGCCACGCTTAGGAGATGAGATCATCTCCATGCTGCCTCCCCCATAGTGTGAACGGGTCCCGGATCGCATTGACCTGGGTAACCCATTCACACCGCACCTGACCCGGGAATAACTGTGCTTTATTCCCGGGTTGAAATGCCAGATCAGGGGACCCGGGAATTCGGGACTTACCCCTTTCATACACTACATCAACCCGCATCGAGTCGGCAATATACTAGGTTATTTGTGCAGTGTGAAAGGGATAATAGTGACCTAGAAGGAAATTGAGGTATGTATAATATCGATGTGACATCAAGGATAGGCAGTACGGATGGTGTAGTGGTTAGCATTACTGCCTGACAGCACTGAGATCATGGGTTTGATTCCCACCATAGCTCTACCTGTGTGGAGTTTGTATATTCTCCCCGTACTTGCGTGTGTTCCTCGGGTACTCCGGTTTCCTCCCACAATCCAAAAATATACTGGTAGGTCAATTGGATCCCAACAAAAATTAACCCTAGTATGAATGTGTGCGCATGTACACGTGGCAGGGAATATAGATTGTAAGCTCCACTGGGGCAGGGACCGATGTGAATGGCCAAATATTCTCTGTAAAGCGCTGCAGAATTTGTGTGCACTGTATAAATAACTGGTAAGAAATAAATAACTAAAGGAAAAACCAGATGCCTGATAGTGCACTGAAAGTTGTTGTCCTGACAATGCTTCTACGGAACTTGACTCCGCCCAAGTTATGCAATGGAATCCGTCCTAAAGTGACTTCTCTGCAGAGGAACCTAACTGAGGCAGAAATTCTAATGGGATGCGTTTATATCACATATACCCCTTTATCCCCAACAATTTTCCTTTTCTACTCAAGCGCCTGCAGTTTCCTGTAAGCGTCTGCTTCACTATGAGGATTAACAAGTCGCAGGGGCAAATGCTCAGGACCAGCTGCTTCTCCCATGTGCTTTACATGGCTTGCTCACGAGTTAGTAGCCCCAAGCATTTTTGTGTGTTAATTCCTTAAGGAAAATTTCCAAATATTGTTTATAAAGAAATTTTGTGGTCAATGTGTACAATATAAAATATATATCACAATATTAGATGGTACTACTGTCTTTGTAAAAGGAGTTCCTCTGAGCAATAACAGAAATCCACACGAGCAAAGCCACGGCAAAACACTAGTGTAAATTTATAACTTCAATTTGCACAAATGTTAGAGCGCCACCACGTTTATAAAAGAGATTCTGCTCTATTACTAGACAGACGTTACTCTCCGTATGTACTTTCTTCATGGGGATTATCATTACCAGATCTCAGGCGCTGAGTGTCACAGATCATAGAGAACTTCCATGAGCTGGATATTTAAATTCCCATAGTCAGTAAATGGCATTTGCTGGTCCTTGAGCAGTTGGGTCCTGAAGCAGTAACATGTGTAGGTGTGTGATTGCGGTCTAATTATTAGTTGTTTCACTGGAATACAACAAAGGCAAATATTTTTGAGATTAATTAAGGTAGATGAACTTTATCAAAGAAAATTACTAACTTGTATGTTCACTACAAAAAAGAAACCTGGAAATCTATCTTTCTAAAAAGCTTTAATGTGGACTACTATGATGTTCTGGGTCATGATCTAGGTGACTCTATAGGAGTCACAGAACATGAAGTCACGAATTGGCATGGAAGCCAGGGGCCCTCTAGTGACTATCATTGAAACTGGTAGATTGCATGATTATCCTTCACAAGCAAAAACATTCTTCAACATATGGAAGTGGTGTAAGGGAAGAGGTTGACGGGTTAATTGGAGGCATACTTGACCTTACCGGCAAACTCCTGATGCTCAAGCCAGATTTACCAGAAGCTCTTACTACTCTTGTCACTGACAATTAAAATGATCGTAACTGTCTCAGCGGTGTGTGACCTTTGCTAGGCAGGTATCTCAAGAGGCAGTTCTCAATAAAAAGTACTGCATATCAAAATATTGAGAGTGGGGTGTAGCCATAAGCTCCTAAACCACAAGTTGCACTCCTCTATTACATGCTCTTCAAGGCTCAGTTCTTTTTTCCATTTTCAACTCCCACTGTTACTTTAATTGTTTAGGTGGCCTCTAAACTGCCCTGGTCTTGTATAGCCCCCAAAAGAACATTCAAAATCTGGACTGATCAGCCAGACCGTAAATCTGAGAGGTTAATGAGCCCAATTTGGGAAGTACAAAGAACAACTTTTAGATCCAACTGTTGTATCTGGAACTTTTAAATAAATGTGGTTTGACAAGGGGTCATGTTGCTTAGATATCTGGTCAGTAGGCAGCCAAAATGGCCACTTCTACCTGTAAGGAGGCACCACTGAATTTGTACCAGTGAATTCAGATTACCGTTCTTACATTTCCGCGTAGGGTGATATCATGGTAGCATCTCCTGGGATTACTATCTTAATCTAGAACTCCCAAGACACAATCGAACTTAACACAGGTACCCCACCATGTCATAACAAAATGTTTTATAAGAGTAATGGGGTTGTCAAGATGATAATATATAATATTTCCAAAACGTATAAACTGAGAAAACAGGACTCAAGAAAATCAAAATGGAAAAACATACGTTATGGTAAGAACTTACCGTTGATAACGGTATTTCTCCTAAGTCCACAGGAAACACAGGATAACAATGGGATATGATGAAGCGACAGCGGATTTGCACCAATCGGTCAAAGCTTTCCAGCCTCCCAGCATGCAACGGGCCCGTCCATATATCCCCGCCTCCTGGCTCAGGTAAATCAGTTGTATTCCAAAGCTCAAGGAAGGCGCATCATAGATAGCCCTAATCAGGCGATAAGAACACACATGCACACCCTTCTGTACAAGAAGGAAGAGGTTAGTGAGTAAAAGGATCCTCAAATCAGGTGCACCAGGGTGGGATCCCTGTTGACTTAGGAGAAATACCGTTATCAATGGTAAGTTCTTACCATAAAGTATATTTATCCGGCAGGGTCCACAGGTTATCCACAGTATAACAATGGGATTTCCCAAAGCAATTTATTGGTGACGCACCTGATTGGACAGGAGAATCCTTCGCCCGAATTCAGCATCATGAGAAGCAAAGATATCCATGGCATAATGTCTAATGTATGTGTTAATGGAAGACCATGTGGCTGCCTTACATATCTGTTCTCCTGAAGCACCACGTTGTGCTGCCCATGATGGACCTACCTTACGAGTAGAGTGAGCAGAGACATTAGCTGGAACAGGGAGATCAGCTTGAGAATATGCTTCTGAAATAGTCATCTGAAGCCATCTTGCCAGTGTCTGCTTATCACCAGGCCATCCTCTCTTGTGAAATCCATAGAGAATGAAAAGAGAACCTGTCTTTCTGATGGCACTGGTACGATCCACGTAGATCCTTAATACACGTACCACATCAAGCAATGCATCTCCCGCAGAAAGGCCCGGTACCTGGAAAGCCGGGGACTACAATTTCTTCATTAAGGTGGAATTTAGACACCCCCTTCGGAAGTTACTCATATCTAGTTCTGAGAACTGCTTTATATGGATTAAAAAAAATCAGAAATGGGGAACGACATGATAATGCCCCTAAGTCTGATACTCTTCTAGCTGACACAATAGCCAGTAGAAAGAGAACTTTAGCTGTCAACCATTTAAGATCCACTTTATTAAGTGGCTCAAATGGGGAAACTTGAAGGGCTTTCAGGACTAGACTTAAGTCCCAAGGCACTGTAGGAGGAACAAAAAGGAGGTTGAATGCGCAGCATTCCCTGGAAAAAAGTATGCATATCCTGTAAGTTGGCAATTTTCTTTTGGAACCATACAGTCAATGCTGACACTTGCACTCTCAAGGAAGCCACCTTCAAACCTTTATCCATTCCTGCCTGAAGGAATGCTAAGACCCTGGAAACTCTGAAAGACTTCGGGTCCATTTTCTGTTCACTGCACCAATGAATATAGGTTTGCCATATTCAGTGATAAATGCGAGCTGAGGAAGGTTTTCCTTGCTCTGAGCATAGTGTGAATTACCTGTTGTGAGAATCCTCTTGACTTCAGGATAGAGGTTTCAAGAGCCACCCCGTCAAAGACAGTCGATCCAGATGTCTGTGATAACAAGGACCCTACATCAGTAGATCTGGACGTTGAGGGAGCAGAAGTGGAGCATCCATCAACATCCTCTGCAGATCTGTGTACCAATGTCTTCTGGGCCAAGCCGGAGCTATAAGTATAACGGACCCTTTCCCTTGCTTTATCTTTCTCACCACCCTGGGTAATAGGGTGATTGGAGGAAACACAAGCCAGATGAAAATCCCATCTCACCGACAGGGCATCCACAAAGATCGCTCTGGGATCCTTTGTTCTTGACCCGTATGCGAGAACTTTGCTGTTCAGACGGGACGTCATGAGATCTATCTCTGGCAAACCCCACTTGTCTACTAGAGTCTGGAAGAGCTCCGGGTGTAGAGCCCATTCGCTTGCCTGAATGGCATATCGACTGAGAAAGTACACTTCCCAGTTTAGGACTCCCGGAACGAACACTGCGGACAAGGCTGGATGATGAAGTTCTGCCCTCTTTAGTATGTGACTTACCTCTTTCATCACTTTTCGGCTGCGAGTTCCTCCCTGATGGTTGAGGTACGCTACTGCCGTCGCATTGTCCGAGCGGATCTGGACTGGTTTTCCCCCGAAGAATGTCCTTTGACTGAATCGGTGCCATGTTCTGTATATGGGCCGAAGTTCCAATATATTTATTGGCAGGCAACCTTCTTCCTTGGTCTATTGCCCCTGGAAACACAACCATCCTGACAATGCTCCCCGGAGACTGGCATCAGTCGTCAGAATTTCCCAATCTGATATCCAAAAGGGTCTCCCCTTGTCCAGATGGGATGTCTGTAGCCACCAGGCTAATGACCACCTTACTTCTATCGTAAGAACCATAGTCTATGTTTTTATCGTCTGATGCAACCCATTCCATTTGGCAAGAATCAGACGCCTCAAGTGGAATTGTGCATACTCTACCATGTCGAATGTTGACACCATCAAACCCATCACATGCATTGCTGCGTGAATGGATACCTCTTGACTGTGTAGCAAGTCATGAATCCTTGACTGTACCTTGGATATCTTGTTTAGAGGTAACATTACTCTCTGAAGACTTGAATCCAATACAGTACCCAAGTGAGTTATCTGCTGTGATGGAACCAGAGACTATTTTGCCCAATTTATGAGCTACCCATGCTTCAGCAGACACGTTATTGTCTGTTGCAGATGACATAGGAGCAATTCCTGCGACTGTGCCAGGATTAAAAGATCTTCGGGGTATGGAAAAATTCTTATCCCCTGCTGCAGAGATACTGTAAGCTGCCATTACCACCATAATCTTGGAAAATACTCTGGGGGCTGTGGCTAACCCAAAAGGTAGGGCCTGGAACTGAAAATGCTGTTGGAGGATAGCGAACCTGAGATAGCACTGATGGGACAGTGCTATAGGAACATGTAGGTAAGCATCCTGTATATCCAGGGATACCCTATAATCCCATGGCTCCATGGCCAAAATGATGGAACGTAAAATCTCCATGTGAAACCGAGGTACTCAAATGTATTTGTTCAGCACTTTGAGATTGAGAATGGGCAGAAATTACCCATTTGGCTTCTGAACTAAAAACAGGTTGAAGTAGAACCCCTGTCCTCGTTGTGCATGAGGAACTGGAATGACTACTCCTGAGTGAAGCAATTTCTGAACTGCCTCTTGCAAAGCCCTGGCCTTCGTCTCTACCCGAGACGGGCTGATACATAAAAACCTTAGAGGAGGGTTGCTTCTTGAAGGGAAAAGCAAAACCTAGAGATACCGCTTCCTGCACCCAGGCATCTGTTGTAGACTGCTGCCAGATCTGTGCAAACTGAAGAAGTCGGACCCCCACCCTGGGATCCCCCAGGTGAAGGCCCGCATCGTCAGGCTGATGGCTTATCTGTCTTACCAACCGGTCCTCTGGTAGCTCAATGCTTTTCAGTCTTACCAGATTTGTATTGGAACTGCCTGCTATCACTTTTACCTTTAGCTTTTCCTTTAGACTGAAAGGTCCGAAAAGCCGGAACTTCAGGTATGAAATTGTATGTGGAAGGAGACTTTACTTTCTTGGAGTCTGCTTCTGACTCCAAAATATTTGTCAATTCTTTACCAAAAAGAATATCTCCAGAAAAAGGCAAAGATTTCAAAACTTTCTTAGATTCTGAATCAGCTTTCCACGTACGTAGCCAAACTGCTATTGTTGAAGCTGATGCCCTGGAGGCAATAGTACCCATATCCAATGCTGCTTTTTCCAAGAACATTGCAGCCTGTTTTATATGTGCTATATGGGATTTTTGCCCTCTAGATGCTATTGAAAAATCCCTCTCCAATGCATCAGCCCGGGCAGCCACTGCCTTTGCCATCCAAGCTGAAGCCATGGCTGGCCTTATGACTGCCCCAGACAGGGAAAAAATGTTTTTTACAAAACCATCCACTCTCCTAACCGTGACATCATTTAATGATGTTGAAGGCAAAGGTAATGTAGATTTTCGCACTAATCGAATCACATGCGTATCTAATTTAGGAGCCACCTCCCTTTTTAAACAATCCCCAGCTGGAAGAGGATAATTGGAATTCCATTTCTTAGGAATTCTAAACTTATTAGGCATAGCCCAAGCCTCTTCCATGATTTCCGTCAGCTGATCTGATCCTGGAAACTCAGTCTTAACTGTTTTGGGACGTTTAAACACAGGTGCCTTGGTTTTTAACACAGGCTCCGCTGAATCCTCTAAGGATAGAATGGCTTTCATTGCATTAATCAACTCAGCTATATCCACTGAGCTGAGACCTTCCTCCTCCTCTTCGTATGCTGAAGTAGAATTAATTGAGCTTTCATCCTCCGATGAATCCTCATCTGAACCATGTGTAGCCTGTGAGGATGAAGATTTACTTACCACCGGCTTATCAGCCTGATTCTTTTGAGAGGCAGCTGCTGGAAGTGATACACCACAGGTGGGAAGCTGCATGTAAGGGTTAATCGTGTAACCTTCCCCGGTACAGGAGTTGGAGGAATTATCCTTTCAGTTATACTGGATAAAGTCTGTGCAAACATAGCCCAAGGTGTATCAACCTGCACCTGAATCTGCCTTGTATTTTTCAAGAACGCCTGGTGAAAGCTAAAACAATTTGCACACAAACCATCCTGAACCAGATCCTGAGAGGATAACACAGCTTTGCAAGACAAACATCATATGAGTGTTGGTGTTGCTGTGACCTTTCTCACCTTTGCCGCTCTTAGACATGATAAATAATCAACACTTCCACAGTGTACTACACAATTTGTGACTATAATCACTAAGCTTTTTAAAGTGAAATACAATCCGACCCTACCCATGCACCAGCATTGAGGATCGGAAAAGAACAAAACTAACAGAATATAGTAAAGTCAGCAATCACACTAGCAGTCAGTCACATGTAATACATTAGCATAATAAGCAATATGAGCACATCATCAACTACATTTCAAGTATGTAGGAGAACATATTACTGAATCATGATTAAACAGATATACCGTATTAAGACGCATTGCGAAAGAAACAGAAAGTGTAAACAGACTCATATGCAATAGGCACTTACCTAACTATTCATACTCAAAAAGGCAGAGACTTAGTGCTGTATTACCCGTACTCAGTAGAGAGGGATACAGGGAGACTCACCTCGCTTCCAGGACCGATCAATACGTTAGTGAACGCTGAGTGGATCCAGACGCTACTAGAGTACACACTGCCGCTCCATGAACCTATAGTGAACACAGACGCTCAGTGAACACAGATGCACCAGTCACACAGCCGCCTATGCTGCAACTAGGTCCCCTTCGTGTACAGCATCTGAGACGGAAGCGGGAAACAGTTCATGGTGGGAGACTCAGAGGAAACTGGTTATAAACCAGGGGGAGGGGCGACCAGGAGAGCATCTGACTCCCCACTGCTGGCATCAACCCTAGGGATCGTGGCCTCATACTATTCCTGTAGCCTATGATCCCCTAAGGCCTAGCGCTGGTGCACCCGAGGTGGCAGCCGGGTCAGTGACTGTTTGGTAGTCTCCTCCCAAAACAGTGTGGCTGTGTCCGTATTGCCCTTCTAAGTGGAACCGATGCCTTACCTTCTCCCCGTGCTCCGGCCACAGCCTGGTAACGTCTGCTGGACCTGCTAGTAAAAAATAAAATAAGAAAGCTTAGGGCTCCTAAAAACCAGCAGCCATCTGACCATGGTCCAGCTCCTGCCGCACCAAACAAAAAAAATGATTTGTCTGAGCCAGGAGGCGGGGATATATGGACGGGCCCGTTGAATGCTGGGAGGCCGGAAAGCTTTGACCAATTGGTGCAAATTCGCTGTCGCTTCATCATATCCCATTGTTATCCTGTGGATAACCTGTGGACCCTGCCGGAAAAATATATTTGGTAGCCTAAAAATAAATGTTTATTACACTTTGATGTAAAAACAAACAAACAAACAAACAAAAAAAACATTTAGTCTCATGCAATCATGTAAAAAGTATTTGATCTATTAATCTTGTGACAGCCAATTCTGCCCCTAAAATGATAAAAAAACAAAACCTCAAGGTGCAGTCTGTTCAGTGTAAACAAAAAGACTAAACAATGAAAATGTTTTATTAAATAGGATTTTAATACCTACCGGTAAATCCTTTTCTCTTCGTCCGTAGAGGATGCTGGGGACTCCGTAAGGAACATGGGGTATAGACGGGATCCGCAGGAGACATGGGCACACTATAAGACTTTGATTGGCTCCTCCCTCTATGCCACTCCTCCAGACCTCAGTTAGAAACTGTGCCCAGAGGAGACGGACATTTCGAGGAAAGAATTTATTGTTTAAACACAGTGAGTGTCATACCAGCTCACACCACGAACATACCGCAAAACGTGGCATTCCATAGAATACCAGCCAACGGCATGAAAAAATATACAGCCACATGCTGAGAGAATATGTAACACAACCTGTGTGTCAACACAACCAATAATAAGACACCGCATGCCATGGCATAAACAACATCAGCAACAGCTGTGGCGCAATGACGTATGCACAATCATGTGACTTAAGCTGAGCTCCGGATAAGAACAATGTGTCCGTATAGAGGAAGCGAACACGTAACTGTAACAAACGATGGAGCCTCTTTTTAATCACGTGACCGGACTATGGGAACCGCTCTACACTCTGATTGGAGAACTCGGGAAAGTGTCATATGAAGGCGTTCCTTTTGATCATGTGACCGGACTATGGGAGCTGCCCTCCGCTCTGATTGGAGACTTGGGAAGGCGTCATAGAGAGGTGTTCCTGGCACACAAGTGTCAAAGACTATTAGGAATCATTGTGTATAGTGACCAGCTGTGCCGGGACCAATTGGAATAGAGAGAGGGATTTTTAAACCAGATTGAGAGATAGGGAAGGCATTCACAAAGGGAGCTGACCTTGAAAAAGACCCAGGCAGGGTCGGAACGCGTGGGTGCCCCGGTGGACTTACCTGTTAAAGGAGGACGTGGTACGATCGATGCCAAACCAGGGAGGAGGACGGACACCAGATTAACTCTCCTGCTGCAGCTGGAAAGCCTGATATCTACACGCTTGTGGAACTGTTTCATGCCAGTTTCTACCTGCATTTGGTAATTACCCATTGCCCTTATCTATACAGGATTCAGTCCACCATTGAATGGCAATACAACAACTGCTGTGTAACCGCAGTGATAGAAAGTGGTTCATTTTAGTCAACCACCATTTTATTGTACTCTTTTAATTGTTCTGTGTAATATGATACTGTGATATTAAATTTGTTTTAATAGAAGGTACTGCACTATGTTCTTCTACATTTCCTCTTTTTTTTTGGGTTCATTGAGTCAAAAGAAGGAAACTGCAAGAATACGAATGTATTGACCTCCACACAGCGCTGGTTCAGTGGTATCCTATATGTTTGTTTTTGTCTATTTGGAATTAGAGGGTGGAGAAACCCCCTTGTAGTTTACCCAATTAGCAGCTGTGAGTAGCGCACGGTCACCTTTCTACCTTGCATAGTGTACCATGGGGTTTATACCAAAGCTCCAAACCGAGCGGGAGAGTGCGGATGACTCTGCAGCACCGATTGAGCAAACAAAAGGTCCCCATCAGCCAGGTTATCAAACTTGTAGAACATAGCAAAAGTATTTGAACCCGACCAATCAGCCGCTCGGCAAAGTTGAACCGCCGAGACTCCTCGGGCATCCGCCCAAGAAGAACCCATCTTCCAAGTAGAATGGGTCTCCACCGACTTCGGTAATGACAATCCAGATGTAGAACGAGCACGCCGAATCGTATCACAGAACCAGTGTGTAACAGACTGCATAGACGCAGGCGCATACCAGACAAACAGAGCCTCTGTTTTCCCAATCTGAGCCAAATTGGCGACCTAAATATTCAAAGCCCTGACTACGGCGAGAGACTTTGAATCAGCTAATGCCTAAGTAACCACCGGCATCAAAATAGGCTGATTTCTGTGAAACCCAGAAACCACATTTGGCAGAACTATTATCAGAGTTCTCAAATCCTCTCTATCCACACGGAAGATCAAACAGGGCTCTTGTGAGACAAGGCCGCTACTTCGAACACCCGCCTTGCAGATGCCAAAGCCAATAGCATGACCACTTTCCCAAAATATTTTTTTTAACACAACCGTTCACAAAGGTTCCAAACAGTGTGACACAAGAAAACGCAACACCACGCCAAGGTCCCACTGTGCCAACGGGGGCACAAATGGAGGTTGGATGTGCCGTACTCCCTTCACGAAGGTCTGAACTTCCGGAAAGGTTGCCAATTCTTTCTTGAAAGAAAATTTATAGGCCAAAAACGCACTTAAATGGAGCCTAACTTTAGGCCTGCACCCACACCTGCTTGCAACGCATGGAGAACGACGACCCATCTGAAAGACTTCCGTAGTAGCCTTTTCGGATTCACACCAAGACACATATTGTCTCCAAACATGGTGGTAAGGCTTTGCCGTTACTTCTTATCTAGCCTTACGAAGTGTGGAAATGACTTACCTGGGAATATGATATGGCGTTGAACCGCCACGGTAAATCTTGATACACGCCTGGATCTTGCTGTAACAGTTCCTCACGTAGAGGAAGAGGGCATGGATCTTCTATGAGTAAATCTTGAAGAACTGGATACCAAGCCCTCCTTGGTTAGACCGGAACAATGAGGATTGCCTGAACCTTTGTTCTTCTTACATTTATCACCTTCCGAAGAGTGAAAACGGAGGGGACACATAGACCGACTGAAAACACCCAAGGTGTCCCGAGGACGTCCCCTGCTATAGCTTCAGTGTCCCCCGACCTGGAACAATATCCCCGAGGTCTCTCGTCGAGGCGAGACGCCAACCTGTCCAATTGAGGCACTCCTCAACGACTTTGTCACTTCAGTGAAAACTTCCCGATGACGACTGTATTTCTCCTGGATGGAGACCGCGTCTGCAGAGGAATCTATTTCTCTGTCGTTCACATCCGGGACGAAGACTGCTAACATAGCTTTTTACCAGTCTTTCCACCTAGCGGAAAACCTTTTCGGCTTCTGTCTTTGCCACTTTGCTCCTTGTTCCGCCCTAGCGGCTTACTTACACCACTGCTGTCAAGACGTACGACCGAATTAACACTGGCAGATCACGAAGCATATGTTCATTGAAAATAGCTCTGAACTCAAGAAAGCTTATTGCAGACAAGCTTCCCAGCTTGACCTTTTCCTCTGGAAATACTTCCCTCGCAAGGACTGCTCCCCAGTCTCGGAGATCTGAATGCATGGACACCAGGATCTCATCTTGGATTCCGAACCGTCGTCCCTCTAGGAGGTGAGAACTGAGCAGACACCACAGGAGCGATATCCAGGCCATTAGGAATATATTCCGGTGCATGCGCAGGTGAGACCCGGACCACATTTCTAAGTGACCCCGTGAAAACCACTCTGGCATTTGACCTGCTCACCGAAAAAGGCCTCTTAGGCTACACCCATCTTCTTCATCGACGGAACATATTGATGGATTGTCACTGCAAATCTGATCCGACTCCGGATCCTCAGACCTCTTTCCACAGGAACACAGAGAACTTCAACCGTTTCGTATCTACTCAGATACCCGTCTGCGACGTTGGGAGTAACAGTCTTCCCCTGTGTTGAAAAACAGTCAGAGAGAAAACAACGATTTGCACCACTTGTGTCTTGACCTCACCTTAATCAGGAGAGTGTCCCAGTACAGACTAACAATGGTCTTACTATTGAAAGAATACCATCCTACTGTCATCACTCTGGTGAAATAGCAAAGACAATCCTGGATATCCACCCAGGTAATCTGAATGCGGAGAACAACGCATTTAACATCTAGTCCTATTTTTATTTTATTTTTTACCAGGGACAGCAGGACAATGCACTGAACCTGACGTACCTCTGGTATGGCGTCGCGTACTACCTCCCAATCCAGAAGGGAACGGCAAGATCTATTAGAAAAATCAGTGAGGGGAAACATCTGTAACACCAGAATGTCCCCCTTAGGGTTCTATAATTAACTCACAGGTCCTAGTGTATTCCCGACTGAAAAGTAGTAGACAAGTTTCCACCGGAGTGGGCTCCAGCCAGATAGACTCAGCGAGATGTAGTGGATGTGGTAGGAACAGAAAACGACATCCGCTTCTGCGAACCTAACAAGGCTGTAGAACTCTTACCTTTTCACCTTCCACTGTCTGCACAGAAAAGGAAAAAAGAGCGGTATCGAACCGGTTAAAACGACTGCATCCCACAAAAGAATGCGTCACTAACCGTCGTGAAGGAGTCTAACGTACGAAGCTAGATTTACCAGTGGTATCTGCAGAGATTGACTGAACTGAGGCATCCCCAAACAGCATTACCAGTATCTTCGAAAACATCCTCAGCATTTCCCCGGCCACACCACCTGCCGTCACGCGGCAGCCTGCTGCAATGTTATAGAGTAGAATCCACATAAGAGACCTTACCCACTCTCTTTAGGGTAATTCTATCGGATGCCTCCCCCATGTGCATGCAATGCAAAGAAGTCCAAAGTATAGAAATAAAAATAAGAATTTACTCACCGGTAATTCGATTTCTCGTAGTCCGTAGTGGATGCCGAGTACTCCGTAAGGACCATGGGGAATAGACGGGCTCCGCAGGAGACTGGGCACTCTAAAAGAAAGATTAGGTACTATCTGGTGTGCACTGGCTCCTCCCTCTATGACCCTCCTCCAGACCTCCGTTAGGGAAACTGTGCCCGGAAGAGCGGACACTACAAGGAAAGGATTTGGAATCCAGGGTAAGACTCATACCAGCCACACCAATCACACCGTACAACTCATGATAACTATACCCAGTTAACAGTATGAATAACAACTGAGCCTCACTGAACAGATGGCTCATAACAATAACCCTTTAGTTAAGCAATAACTATATACAAGTATTGCAGAAAATCCGCACTTGGGACGGGCTCCCAGCATCCACTACGGACTACGAGAAATAGAATTACCGGTGAGTAAATTCTTATTTTCTCTGACGTCCTAGTGGATGCTGGGTACTCCGTAAGGACCATGGGGATTATACCAAAGCTCCCAAACGGGCGGGAGAGTGCGGATGACTCTGCAGCACCGCATGAGCAAACTCAAGGTCCTCCTTAGCCATGGTATCAAACTTGTAGAACTTTTAAAACGTGTTTGACCCTGACCAGGTAGCAGCTCGGCAAAGTTGTAATGCCGAGACCCCTTGGGCAGCCGCCCAAGAGCCTCCTTCCTTGTGGAATGGGCTTTTACTGATTTAGGATGCGGCAGTCCAGACGCAGAATGTGCAAGTTGAATCGTGCTACAGATCCAGCGAGCAATAGTCTGCTTAGAAGCAGGAGCACCCAGCTTGTTGGGTGCATGCAGGATAAACAGTGAGTCAGTATTTCTGACTCTAGCCGTCCTGGAAACATAGATTTTCAGGGCCGGACTACATCCAGCAACTTGGAGGCCCCTCCAAGTCCCGAGTAGGCGCAGGCACCACAATAGGTTGGTTCAAATGAAACACTGATACCACCTTAGGGAGAAATTGGGGACGAATCCTCAATTCTGCCCTGTCCCTATGGAAGATCAGATAAGGGCTTTTACATGACAAAGCCGCCAATTCTGACATACGCCTAGCTGAAGCCAAGGCCAAATATATATGACCACTTTCCACGTGAGATACTTCAACTCCACGTTCTGAAGTGGCTCAAAACAATGTGATTTTAGGAAATCCAACACTACGTTGAGATCCCAAGGTGCCACTGGAGGCACAAAAGGGGCTGAATATGCAGCACTCCTTTAACAACGTCTGAACTTCAGGTAGCGTCTTTCCTAGCCTTTAACAGCGTAGGAATCACTTCATCTGGAACGCCCTTTTCCGTTAAGATCCGGCGTTCAACCGCCAAGCCATCAAACGCAGCCACGGTAAGTCTTGGAACAGACAGGGCCCCTGCAGTAACAGGTCCTGTCTGAGAGACAGAGGCCATGGGTCCTCCGAGATCATTTCCTGTAGTTCTGGGTACCAAGTTCTTCTTGGCCAATCCGGAACTACGAGTATAGTTCTTACTCCTCTCTTACTTACTATCCTCAGTACCTTGCGTATGAGAGGAAGAGGAGGGAACACATAAACCGACTGGTACACCCACGGTGTTACTAGTGCGTCCACAGCTATCGCCTGAGGGTCTCTTGACCTGGCGCAATACTTTTTTAGCTTTTTGTTGAGGCGGGACGCCATCATGTCCACCTGTGGCCGTTCCCAACGGTTCACAATCTGCGTGAAGACTTCTGGATGAAGTCCCCACTCTCCCAGGTGGAGGTCGTGCCTGCTGAGGAAGTCTGCTTCCTAGTTTTCCACACCCGGAATGAACACTGCTGACAGTGTTAGCACGTGATACTCCGCCCATCGGAGAATCCTTGTGGCTTCTGCCAACGCCATCCTGCTTCTTGTGCCGCCTTGTCGGTTTACATGGGCGACAGCCGTGATGTTGTCAGACTGAATCAGCACCGGCTGGTTTTGAAGCAGCGGTTCTGCTTGCCTTAGGGCATTGTAAATGGCCCTTAGGTCCAGAATATTTATGTGTAGGGAAGTCTCCTGACTCGACCATTGTCCTTGGAAGTTTCTTCCCTGAGTGACTGCTCCCCAACCTCGGAGGCTTGCATCCGTGGTCACCAGGACCCAGTCCTGAATGCCGAATCTGCGGCCCTCGAGAAGATGAGCACTCTGCAGCCACCACAGCAGAGACACCCTGGCCCTCGGGGACAGGGTGATCAGCCGATGCATCTGAAGATGCGATCCTCACTTGTCTAACAGGTCCAACTGAAAGTTCCTTGCATGGAACCTGCCGAAGGGAATTGCTTCGTAAGAAGTTACCATCTTTTCCAGGACTCGCGTGCAATGATGCACCGACACCTGTTTTGGTTTCAGGAGGTCTCTGACCAGAGATGACAACTCCTTGGCCTTCTCCTCCAGGAGAAACACCTTCTTCTGTTCTGTGTCCAGAAACATGCCCAATATCAGCAGACGCGTCGTAGGAACCAGCTGCGACTTTGGGATATTCAGAATCCAGCCGTGCTGTTGTAGCACTTCCTGAGATAGTGCTACTCCGATCAACGACTGCTCCTTGGACCTCGCCTTTATAAGGAGATCGTCCAAGTACGGGATAATTATAACTCCCTTCTTTCGAAGGAGTATCATCATTTTGGCCATTACCTTGGAACACACCCTCGGTGCCGTGGACAGACCAAACGGCAACGTCTGGAATTGGTAATGGCAGTTCTGTACCACAACCTTGAGGTACTCCTGGTGAGGTAGGTAAATGGGGACATGTAGGTAAGCATCCTTGATGTCCAGTGATACCATGTAATCCCCCTCTTCCAGGCTTGCAAAAATCGCCCTGAGCGATTCCATTTTGAACTTGAACTTCCTTATATAAGCGTTCAAGGATTTCAAATTTAGAATGGGTCTCACCGAACCGTCTGGTTTCGGTACCACAAACATTGTGGAATAGTAACCCCGTCCCTGTTGAAGGAGGGGAACTTTTATTATCACCAGCTGGAGGTACAGCTTGTGAATTGCCGCCAGTACTACCTCCCTGTCCTGGGGAGTAGCTGGCAAGGCTGATTTGAGGTAACGGCGAGGGGGAGACGTCTCGAACTCCAGCTTGTATCCCTGTGATACCACTTGTAGAATCCAGAGATCCACCTGTGAGCGAACCCACTGATCGCTGAAGTTCCGGAGACGGGCCCCCACCGCACCTGGCTCCACATGTGGAGCCCCAGCGTCATGCGGTGGACTTAGTGGAAGCAGGGGAGGATTTTTGTTCTTGGGAACTGGCTGTATGGTGCAGCTTTTTCCCTCTACCCCTGCCTCTGGGCAGAAAGGACGCGCCTCTAACCCGCTTGCCTTTCTGAGGCCGAAAGGACTGTACTTGATAATACGGTGTTTTCTTAGGCTGTGAGGGAACCTAAGGTAAAAAAGTCGACTTCCCAGCTGTTGCTGTGGATACGAGGTCCGAAAGACCGTCCCCAAACAATTCCTCACCCTTGTAAGGCAAAATTTCCATGTGCCTTTTAGAATCAGCATCACCCGTCCACTGCCGAGTCCATAATACTCTCATGGCAGAAATGGACATCGCATTAATTCTAGATGCCAGCCGGCAAATGTCCCTCTGTGCATCTCTCATATATAAGACTACGTCTTTAATATGCTCTATGGTTAGCAATATAGTGTCCCTGTCAAGGGAATCAATGTTATCAGACAGGGAATCAGACCACGCTGCTGCAGCACTGCACATCCATGCTGAAGCAATAGCAGGTCTCAGTATAGTACCTGAGTGTGTATACACAGACTTCAGGATAGCCTCTTGCTTTCTATCTGCAGGCTCCTTTAAGGCGGCCGTATCCTGAGACGGCAGTGCCACCTTTTTTACTAAGCGTGTGAGCGCCTTGTCCTCCTTAGGGGATGTCTCCCAGCGTAACCTATCCGTTGGCGGGAAAGGGTACGCCAGTAGTAACCGTTTAGAAATTACTAGTTTCTTATCTGGTGAACCCCACGCTTCTTCACACAATTCGTTTAACTCATCAGATGGGGGAAAAGTCACTGGCTGCTTTTTCTCCCCAAACATAATACCCTTTTTTGTGGTAACCGGGTTAATGTCAGAAATGTGCAACACATTTTTCATTGCCGTAATCATGCATCGGATGGCCCTAGTGGATTGTATATTTGTCACATCCTCGTCGACACTGGAGTCAGACTTCGTGTCGACATCTGTGTCTGCCATCTGAGGTAGCGGGCGTTTTTGAGCCCCTGACGGCCTCTGAGATGCCTGGGCAGGCGCGGGCTGAGATGCCGGCTGTCCCAAAGCTGCGTCATCTAACCTTTTATGTAAGGAGTTGACACTGTCGGTTAATACCTTCCACATATCCATCCACTCTGGTGTCGGCCCCGCAGGGGGCGACATCACACTTATCGGCACCTGCTCCGCCTCCACGTAAGCGTCCTCCTCAAACATGTCGACACAGCCGTACCGACACACCGCACACACACACAGGGAATGCTCTGACTAAGGACAGGACCCCACAAAGTCCTTTGGGGAGACAGAGAGAGAGTATGCCAGCACACACCACAGCGCTATATAAACAGGGATTTACACTAACAAAAGTGAATTTTCCCTATAGCTGCTTAATATACTCAGTTTGCGCCTAAATTTAGTGTCCCCCCTCTCTTTTTTACCCTTTGAGCCTGGAAACTGCAGGGGAGAGCCTGGGGAGCTGTCTTCCAGCGGAGCTGTGAAGAGAAAATGGCGCCGGCGTGCTGAGGGAGATAGCCCCGCCCCCTTCTCGGCGTACTTCTCCCGCTTTTTTATATACTTTTATGGCGGGGGATTATGCACATATACAGTTTATTAGACTGTATTATGTGCTTTTTGCCATGTAAGGTACTCTACTTGCTGCCCAGGGCGCCCCCAGCGCCCTGCACCCATCAGTGACCGGAGTGTGTGGTGTGCATAGGGAGCAATTGCGCACATCTGCAGTGCTGTGCGCTACCTTAATGAAGACCGAAGTCTTCAGCCGCCGATTTCCTCCGGTTTCTTCCGTCTTCTGGCTCTGCAAGGGGGACGGCGGCGCGTCTCCGGGAACGGACGATCAAGGTCGGACCCTGTGTTCGATCCCTCTGGAGCTAATGGTGTCCAGTAGCCTAGAAGCACAAGCTAGCTGCAAGCAGGTAGGTTTGCTTCTCTCCCCTCAGTCCCACGTAGCAGAGAGTCTGTTGCCAGCAGATCTCACTGAAAATAAAAAACCTAACAAATACTTTCTTTTCTAGAAGCTCAGGAGAGCCCCTAGTGTGCAACCAGCTCAGGCCGGGCACAGATTCTAACTGAGGTCTGGAGGAGGGGCATAGAGGGAGGAGCCAGTGCACACCAGATAGTACCTAATCTTTCTTTTAGAGTGCCCAGTCTCCTGCGGAGCCCGTCTATTCCCCATGGTCCTTACGGAGTACCCAGCATCCACTAGGACGTCAGAGAAATATCACTTAGCTTCCTGTGTATGATCCTTTATGACAGGGCTCCGCGTCGACCAGGAGTTGACTTTCACAGTATTCTATCCTCATCGGGAAAAGAATAAACCTTCGGACTCCTTGCGAGGATCTGAGACCAACTCGTCACGACCGACCTAGAGCTTTATCAACAGAGCGACCAGCACATGAGAAGGAATACTATTACTTCAGCATTCATTATAAATCAGAATATGAATATATAAAATGTAATACACCATTACACACACATAACATACATATAAGCGGATTGTCCGAAGCCTTCTGGTCCCTAGTGACATTAATGTGTTCTGAATGTGTATGATCATGTACTGAATGCCCCAGTTGAGGATCTACCAGGAAACATTATAGTCGACAGAAAACCTAGTCTTCGTCGACAGCAGGGAGTAGTAACCAGGTAAAATAACATTCTTGCGACCCCGAGGGGTCCGAAGGAAGTATACATATAATCTTAATATCGCTCCCTCACATATACTACCACGGCTGTGCACGAGCTACAGGCCCACAGAACCGTACCACACCTATACATAAAAATATACACACAGGGATAAGTTAGTTACAGCATGTCCATTTACACTGGTAATAACGGTTGGTGCCGACAGGGTCACCCACAAACTACTGTGCCTCCCATACCTTGTTTTCCGTTAACAAGCATACCACTACCGACCTGTTGACTCAGCATCTACTGTATAAAGTACCAAACAGGTTTCGACGATGCCGACAGTGAACCTCATAGGTGTTTGTGTCGACACAAGTGAATTATAGAGGGTATATCTGACAGGGAACTCTCAGAAAAGTCGGCTAAGTCGACTGTGATCCGCATAAATGACAGAGCACTCACCTATCGACCTAAGTCGACTAAACTGTGAGTGCCGTTGGTGTGTGGGAGCATGGAGCGCAGCGCGACCGCTGCGAGTTACCTCCGTTACTGAAGTCTTCTGTTCTTCACATACTCACCCGGCTTCTTTCTTCTGGCTTCTGTGAGGGGGGGTTGACGGCGCGGCTCCGGGAACAAACAGCTAGGCGAACCAAGTGATCGAACCTTCTGGAGCTAATGGTGTCCAGTAGCCTAAGAAGCAGAGCCCTTGAACTAAGAAGAAGTAGGTTTGACTTCTCTCCCCTCAGTCCCACGATGCAGGGAGCCTGTAGCCAGCAGGTCTGCCTGAAAATAAAAAACCTAACATAAAGTCTTTTAGATAAACTCTGTAGAGCTCCCCTAGTGTGTGTCCAGTCACCTCTGGGCACAAAGTCTAATTGAGGTCTGGAGGAGGGGCATAGAGGGAGGAGCCAGTTCACACCCATTCAAAGTCATATAGTGTGCCCATGTCTCCTGCGGATCCCATCTATACCCCATGGTCCTTACGGAGTCCCTCTAGGACGTATGAGAAATGAATAATATAAAAACAGAATTATGTTAAATGATGTGGCGTCATCTATTATTTAAAAACAAAGAGCTTGGATTCCTTAACCACTTGGCTGGCATGGTCGCATCAGATGCGACCATACCTGCAAGTGCTCTATCTGACTTGGTCGCACAGGATGCGACCAGTCAGATAGAGAGTGTTTAGCAGTGACAGGGAAGATAAACTTCCCTCCGCTGCTGCTGTCAGAGGGACCGGAAGCTCCCTCTGCCTCCCTGCACTCTCCCCCTGTGTCTGCCGTGCTGCCGATCGGTCAGCATGGCAGGATACCCCCCTCCAGCGGCTGCAGACAATGGCAGCCGCTGGGGAGAGGAAATGAACCCTCCCAAGCCACCTCCTGACCCCCCCTGCATACCTGCAGGCTGTCCCAGCTTTCAAAATGAAAGCCGCGATAGTCGCGATGTTCCTGAACTATGTTTCGATGTTTGGAAAAAATATTTAAAATAAAAAAAATATTTTTTCCTTTTTTTTTATTTTTTTTAACAAATCATTTGGGTTAGGGTTAAAGTCATGTTCTTCACTTAATTCACTCATAAAAAAACCTGTCAATTTCAGAGCCGTTTTCGGCGAAATAAATCGTCAGTTAAGTGGTTAAAGTATGCAAGGAAACTCATGTCGGACATATTGATAATACACAAATATTCCAATATATAAATGAAAAGAATTGAAAAGAATAATAATTCCATTTAATAGAATTAAATATCGGTAGAGTATTCATAGAGCTACCTAAAGCAAGAAGTAATTTGTACCAAAATGGAAAATACAATAAATGTAAAAACATTTGAAAAACTGAACAATAAAACTAAACACTAAACAACTGAAGGCAGACTACAATGATCGCATGCAAACAAAGTGCACAAACAAGAAAAAGTGGGGGTGATTCTATTGGCGCTGGTCCTGAATCCGTGACCCCACCCCTTTTATTCTGGGTGTGAGTGTGGCAATAAATGATGCGAGTGTCTGAATAGACGGGTGGTCAACGTAAAAAAATGTACAGATTTATTACACAATACTGACACAGACTTACACATTTAAACCCACACAAAGGGGTGGAGTCACGGATTCAGGACCAGCGCCAATAGGAGAAATCACCCCCACTTTTTCTTGCTTTGCATTAGGCAGCTCTATAGGAGAGCTCCAGATTTTCTCCTGGGCCAGCTTAAAGTTTGTTTGCCCAGCTATTTCATCTCACTTTCTACAAAAGAAAGTGCACAAAAGCTGTTGTATAAAACCAATGGGCACAAAATGAAATAACTAAATTGTACACTTTTATACAAATTCTCTTACATTATTCCTTGTAACAAATGCTGGAACCTGTTCTCTAGATTCTCCCCCAGTCTATAACATGGTTACTACGCAGGTCGTAATTTAGTGTGGGGGAGTGGAGTGTGTTCTAGAAGTGGAACAAATGCCTGGAGTGACAGTTTTTGATTATTTATCCACAGCAACAGGTGCGCTTTAGGGTATTTGGAATGTTGTGAACGATACGCAAGGTAAGAGGGCTGGCAGTCCTTTGTGGGGAGTGAAATGTACAAAAGGCCACTGGTTGCGTAACTCTCAATCTGCAGGTACTGTACTGACACATTGCAGCAGTGCAGGGAACATGCTGCTACCAATAAATCAGCTGCTTCCTTTCTCTGCAGACGCTCAGTACTAGTGGATTATGAGGTTACATGAACTTGGCCTCTGCCCTTTGCCGTCACAAATCCACTTGCTGCTTACACATCAAGCACATGCCTTACAGAATGACTCTTATTTGATGTCTACAACCAAATCCGATACATAAAACTTAAACACAAAACAAAACAGTAATAAATTAAATTATAGTCTAGGCACAAAATAATTTCTAACGTCCTAAACGTATAATCAGATGTTTAGTAAACAATAAGTATGTATGTTGTACATCCGGAAGCCATCCTTTGTGTAATCTATCTACAGGAAAACCAAGATTATTATCTTACCAAAAATCGTGTTACTTTGTTTAACCATAGCTGTATCGCTTCTCCGAATGGCGTGGATCGGAACGATACATCGTATACGTCATATATTGAGTACCCCCAATCCATTGTTCACTGAATTGTTTGATTGGATGCGCTGCATGTCCAATGGGATGGTTCCACGGCTGACACGGTGATGTTACATACAGCATGTAACGATACATCATGCCATTGTAATGCGGATTGTTTAGTGTGCATGGTGGATATGATGTATCTTTACAGTGCAATGTGGCATGGTGTGTATCCAGCTTTAAGTGGTGCTCTATACAGTAAAGAAATGCAAATAATAATGGTAACAATTGAAATATTGTATTCTATACGTACGTGGCACCGTAAAAAATGAAACATTTCCGTAACAATGACAATTTCTAAATCCAAAGCTATAAAGTAGACTACATGGGAAATATTCAAATTTTAAAGCGCAACGGAATATGCTGCGCTATAAAAACTGTAAATAAATAAACATGTTGAAAGACAAGACACACATACGTATTCAAGGCTTCACTTAGTTACTCATTTGTTTTAATAATTATTTATACATTTTGCCAAATGAAAGACCCATCACAAAGCAGAATTTGAGCAGAGAAAGGAGCCCAGCGAATGATTTCCCGCCGCCCTTGTGACGACCTCTGTCCTGACCTGTGGGGACCACCCTCTTCTCTCTGGTCATTATGTAAGCTGTGTGCCTTCACTATACAAAAGTCTACAAAGTTTGGGACAGCTCAAAGGACACGGTGCATTAATAATATGTCACTGTGCTTGTGTCCGAGCAGACAACCACTTTCTCCATCACTACCTCCCACAAACCATCTAGTGTGCAGATCTGTGACTCATTGCCCCCTGGCAGGATCCACATAACATAACAGGGGAAGGGTGAGATGTGGCAATCTTTCCACTCCAAGGGCAGCAAAAGGAGAGAGGGAACAGTATTCTGCCACATAGGACAACATTTTCCAAGGAAACCCTTTAGGGCTCATTAGCAGGAAGGTGGCAAGGACTTTGTAAAGTACCCAATGAAGAGGATCATTTCTTATCACGTCATTACTGCTAAGTGTTCTGCTGGGTCATCCAAGGATGAACAGCCTTTGGGGTATATTCACTTGAAGTCGAAAGCTGCTGTCTGTCGAAAAAGATGACAGTTTTCGACTTTTTTGGGTCGGAAGGGGTTCCGACCTATTCAATCTAACCCCAAATTAGCTGTAGCGCTGCTCTCCCCCGTCTGCCCGTGGCTCTCCCCTGTCTCAGCTCCCGCATCTCAATTCGACTTCTTTAAAAGTCGAATTGAGATGACATTGAAAAGCCCAGGTCGGATCCATTCCGACAAATGAATGTCGGAATGGATCCGACTTCAATTGAATATACCCCTTTATCTCACTATAAGTTCCCAGCTTTCCATTCAGCTGAAAGATTGATATATCAATGTAACAACTACAGTGTGAGAGGACCACAGTGACCTACAATAAAATAAACCAGACATAACAAATTATGTTTAAAAGAAACACTTGGGGCCCCATATAACAATGATGCTTATTATCCGTGCCATATTTGATTTAGCATTGTAGTGATACTAATGAATATGTCGTTAGTATTTAACATTACTTAGCTCTCCGACAAGTTCCAGCGACAACCCCCATCTTGGCAGCAACCTCCTCTCTGTTGCTGCCAGCACACTGGCTTCTCTGTCATGTGCATGCACGAGGGCTATTTTGCAGTGCATGATACTTTCAACCGGCAGGAACCTGGTAGTGTATGGAAGTCTTTGATGAAGCCGGAATGGTTGCTGCTGGGTCCCCATTGCCGGCAATGGGAACTGTATCACTATTGTCATGTATAGATGGTGTAATCAGTACAGTGAAAAACTGCGGTAAGATAAGTGCTAAAGGGGTTATATGTAGTTGTTATATGGGCCCCATAATCCTCACAGAGTGAACACACAGGCCCGCCATCAGGGGGGTGCTGCGGGTCCGGGCCAGGCCTCTCTAACATAGAGGAGAGGGCCTGGGCCGCTCATGCTGCCGTCCGCCCGCCGCGATGCTCCGCCCCCTTTTCATTACAGAGTTCTGGCACTGTCAAAGGAGGGGGAGAGGACGCTGCAAGCTTCTATTGTAAACGTCCCTCCAAAAATGGCCGCTGCCTCAGAGGACAGTTATAGATACTAGAGGAGGCTCCTCTAGTATCTTTAATAACTGTCTCCTCTGAGGCGGTGGCCATTTTGGCAGAGATTTTTCAATAGAAGCTTGCAGCGTACTCTCCTCTCCAGTGACAGATCTCCGTCATGAAAAGGGGTGGAGCTACATGAAATGGAGGGGGCGGAACTACACGGGACCAGGCTGCTACAGGGCCGGCCAGCCTGTGATAGGCAAGTGTGTGTGTGTGTGTGTGTGTGTGTGTGTGTGTGTATATATATATTTTTCTTTCACTCACACCTTGACAAAGGGGTTGAACTCCCCGAAACGTTGGTGCGCTGTTTATGTGATTGACAACTAATACACTTTTTCATAAGACCCTGAGTGCCGCAGCAATTTGTTCCACTATTGATTAATCTCTCTGAGGGCACCGGGAGTGCTGGGCTACACGATTCTTTATATATATATATATATATATATATATATACACACACACACACACAAACAAAAAACCCAGCACTCACCAAAGTAAGCTCACTTATCCTCAACAATTCAATAAAAATGTGTACCCTGCTTTTGTGGTGGAGACTGCTGTGTTACATGCACCCCACCCTGTGAGTGGTAAGTGCATAGCTGTACCCCGCTTCTGGGGTGGCGAGTGCTGTGGTTTTTTCTCTGTGTGTATATATATATATTTTTTATTTTTTTATTATTATTTATATATATTAGTAGGTGAACTGATTTCTGCGGGGGGAAAAAAACCTAGAGTGAGTGAGTTTAGGCCCACACACACTAGAAAACTTGAAATATTTGAAAGATGAGCGATTTCCCTTGAACTCCCTGACAAACGATACTGAGTGTACACACTGAGCGATTTTACAAACGATCTGAGCGACGAACGATCTGCTCTGCTGGGATTGAGGGGATTGAGCTGCATGCATGGAAGACTGATGACATGCTTCAAACAAGCGCAGGTGTGCATGTCATTCGTTGTTCACTGTGTACACACTACACTATTTGAATGATAGATCGTTCAGAATAGTTGTTATAACTTAAATCAATGGAAAAAATCTTCTAGTGTATGGGCCTTTAGTGAGTGAGTGAGTGAGTGAGTGTGTGTGTGTGTGTGTGTGTGTGTGTGTGTGTGTGTGTGTGTGTGTGTGTGTGTGTGTGTGTGTGTGTGTAAGAAACTGCAGAATGTGTGTACGCTACATAACTGGTAATAAATAAATAGTATAAATGCAAACAAAACTCACAACGAAAAAATAATACAGATGGAATTTTTAAAACAATGCTTATAAATGCCAGCTCAATAAAAAAAAAAAAATACCCACCCAAAAGAAAACCATATTTGATCTAAAAATAAAATTCACTATGGTAAGTAAATTAACAAATTTGTTAACCTGCATTTAACAAGGCCAAAAGCATAAAATAAATTGCTGTTTGTTCACAAAGCTTAAATTATTAAGTATAAAAACAAAACATTAAGGGGGTTAATATTTTTGTACATTTTAGTAGCCAATGAAATGTAAAAAAAAAAAAAAATTATACTCTGGTCAATTCTGTAAATTGTAGGGTTGACCTAGTAGCGACCTGAAAGATTATCGATGTTTTAAATTAGGGCCAACGTGAGGAAAGCAAAGCTCACCTCACAGCAGGTGGCAATGTTAGGAAAGTGTTGACACTTTACCGGTTTAAGAAAATAAAATAAAAGGTACTCAATTAACTGTCAGATTGGATAATGGTCGCATAATGGGATTCTACGCATTAAGGACAACACTCCATTTGCATTTTAAACTTTCCCTCTGTTTATCCAATTAAAAGAGATCTGTTACCGGTCTCACTGTACGTCTTGATGAATAAACACATTAACTCTCACAAACAAGGAGGCAGTAAAACAAAGGAGCAATACAAGGAACCACGGGATGTACACATTGTAAATTACTGTAACTTGTCTCACGCATATTACACTGCTGTGCCGTTACTGCTCTATATAAACGGGACAAGTTCTTTCTGCTACGTCTCCTCAACAAAACATTTGAAAACAAGGAAAGCTTTACAGAAAATGAAATTTCTTCTACAACCTACCATACATTAAATGAGCAATACGTGATTTCAGTGATTGAGCTGGGCGCTGATAATTAACATTTGGCGAGCCATGAAATTTTAAGTCGACAATTAGGTGTGAAATCTGCAATCTCTCATTTAGCCATGGTAAAAGGCAGAATCTTAAACTGAAGCCCCAAGTCTAGACTGGTCTCACCCACACCCACCAAGCACGCTGGAAACAGGATGGTTATGTGTGTACAAGTAATCATATATTAAATGCATATTAAAAATATAAAACCCACAGGGGGGAATTCAATTCGCCATGATGTGTCACTAAACAACGCCATGCAGTTTGCAGATAGAGTATTAGATTTGGTATTTTCCACTAACAAAATGGATCCTTAAGCACGGACATAAGTGAACCCACTTTTCACACTGGCACCAATTGCAAAGCTTTGCGACATATCTACTCGCCCTCTAGTGGCCAAGAACACTCAGGTATCAAAAGTTCAAACTTTATTTGATTCAGTTTTTGCAAACAAGTAAAAGTACAACCATTGGATAAACAGATAAAAGCATTTCCATGGTAAAATAGATATTTTCAAAAGTGACAAATTAAAAATAAGATTTTACTCACCGGTAAATCTATTTCTCGTAGTCCGTAGTGGATGCTGGGAACTCCGTAAGGACCATGGGGAATAGCGGGCTCCGAAGGAGGCTGGGCACTCTAGAAAGATTTATGACTACCTGGTGTGCACTGGCTCCTCCCACTATGACCCTCCTCCAAGCCTCATTCAGGACACTGTGCCCGGACGAGCTGACATAATAAGGAAGGATTTTGAATCCCGGGTAAGACTCATACCAGCCACACCAATCACACCGTATAACTCGTGATACTATACCCAGTTAACAGTATGAATATAACTGAGCCTCTCAACAGATGGCTCAACAATAACCCTTTAGTTAGGCAATAACTATATACAAGTATTGCAGACAATCCGCACTTGGGATGGGCGCCCAGCATCCACTACAGACTACGAGAAATAGATTTACCGGTGAGTAAAATCTTATTTTCTCTGACGTCCTAGTGGATGCTGGGAACTCCGTAAGGACCATGGGGATTATACCAAAGCTCCCAAACGGGCGGGAGAGTGCGGGTGACTCTGCAGCACCGAATGAGAGAACTCCAGGTCCTCCTCAGCCAGGGTATCAATTTTGTAGAATTTTGCAAACGTGTTTGCCCCTGACCAAGTAACAGCTCGGCAAAGTTGTAAAGCCGAGACCCCTCGGGCAGCCGCCCAAGATGAGCCCACCTTCCCTGTGGAATGGGCTTTCACTGATTTAAGATGCGGCAGTCCAGCCGCAGAATGCGCCTGCTGAATCGTGTCACAGATCCAGCGAGCGATAGTCTGCTTAGAAGCAGGAGCACCCAGCCTGTTGGGTGCATACAGGATAAATAGCGAGTCAATTTTCCTGACTCTAGCCGTCCTGGAAACATAATTTTTCAAGACCCTGACTACGTCCAGTAACTTGGAATCCTCCAAGTCCCTAGTAGCCGCAGGCACCACAATAGGTTGGTTCAAGTGAAAAACTGATACCACCTTAGGGAGAAACTGGGGACGAGTCCTCAATTCTGCCCTATCCATATGGAAAATCAGATAAGGACTTTTACATAACAAAGCCGCCAATTCTGATACACGCCTGGCCGAAGCCAAGGCCAATAACATGACCACTTTCCGCGTGAGCTATTTTAGATCCACGGTTTTTAGTGGTTCAAACCAATGTGATTTTAAGAAACTCAACACCACGTTGAGATCCCAAGGTGCCACTGGAGGCACAACCGGGGGCTGAATATGCAGCACTCCTTTCACAATGTCTGAACTTCAGGTACTGAAGCTAATTCTTTCTGGAAGAAAATCGACAGCGCCGAGATCTGTATCTTAATGGAGCCTAATTTTAGGCCCATAGACACTCCTGCTTGTAGGAAATGCAGAAATCGACCTAGTTGAAATTCCTCTGTTGGGGCCTTTTGTGGCCTCACACCAAGCAACATATTTCCGCCATATGCGGTGATAATGTTTTGCAGTTACATCTTTCCTGGCTTGAATCAGCGTAGGAATGACTTCCTCCGGAATGCCCTTTTCCTTTAGGAACCGGCGTTCAACCGCCATGCCATCAAAACGTAGCCGCGGTAAGTCTTGGAACAGACAGGGCCCCTGCTGCAGCAGGTCCTGTCTGAGCGGCAGAGGCCATGGGTCCTCTGATATAATTTCTTGAAGTTCTGGGTACCAGGCTCTTCTTGGTCAATCCGGAACCACGAGTATCGTCCTTACTCCTCGCCTTCTTATTATTCTCAGTACCTTTGGTATGAGAGGCAGAGGGGGGAACACATAAACCGACTGGTACACCCACGGTGTTACCAGAGCGTCCACAGCTATCGCCTGAAGGTCCCTTGACCTGGCGCAATATCTTTTATAGCTTTTTGTTGAGGCGGGACGCCTTCATGTCCACCTGTGGCCTTCCCAATGGTGTACAATCCTTTGGAAGACTTCTGGATGAAGTCCCCACTCTCTCGGGTGGAAGTCGTGTCTGCTGAGAAGATCTGCTTCCTAGTTGTCCACTCCGGGAATGAACACTGCTGACAGTGCTAACACATGATTTTCCGCCCATCGGAGAATCCTTGTGGCTTCTGCCATCGCCATCCTGCTTCTTGTGCCGCCCTGTTGGTTTACATGGGCGACTGCCGTGATGTTGTCTGATTGGATCAGGACCGGCCGGTTTTGAAGCAGAGGCCTTGCCTGACTCAGGGCATTGTAAATGGCCCTCAGTTCCAGAATATTTATGTAGGGAAGTCACCTGACTTGACCAAAGTCCCTGGAAGCTTCTTCCCTGTGTGACTGCCCCCCAGCCTCAAAGGCTGGCATCCATGGTCACTAGGACCTAGTCCTGTATGTCGAACCTGCGGCCCTCTTGAAGATGGGCACTCTGCAGCCACTACAGTAGAGATACCCTGGTCCTTGGAGACAGGGTTATCAGCCGATGCATCTGAAGATGTGATCCGGACCACTTGTCTAACATGTCCCCCTGAAAAGTTCTTGCATGGAACCTGCCGAATGGGATTGCTTCGTAGGAAGCTATCATTTTTCCCAGGACTCGCGTGCAATGATGCACCGATAACTGTTTTGGCTTCAGGAGGTCTCTGACTAGAGATGACAGCTCCTTGGCTTTCTCCTCCGGGAGAAACACTTATTTCTGGTCTGTGTCCAGAACCATCCCCAGGAACAGTAGACGTGTCGTAGGAAACAGCTGTGTCTTTGGACTGTTTAGAATCCAACCGTGCTGTTGTAGCACTTTCCAAAATAGTGCTACCCCGACTAGCAACTGCTCCTTGGACCTCGCCCTTATAAGGAGATTGTCCAAGTACGGGATCATTAAAAACTCCCCTTTTTCGAAGGAGTATCATCATTCCGGCCATTACCTTGGTAACACCCTCGGTGACATGTACAGTCCAAACGGCAGAGTCTGGACTTGGTAATGGTAATCCTGTACCACAAATCTGAGGTACTCCTGGCGAGGATAGTAAATGGGGACATGCAGGTAAGCATCCTTGATGTCCCGGGATACCATGTAATCCCCCTCGTCCAGGCTTGCAATAACCGCCCTGAGCGATTCCATCTTGAACTTGAATTTTTTTATGTATGTGTTCAAGGATTTTAAATATAAAAAAGGGTCACACCGAACCATGCGGTTTCGGTACCCCAAACCGTGTGGAATAGTAACCCAGTCCTTGTTGAAGTAGGGGCACCTTAAGTATTACCTGCTGGGAATACAGCTTATTAATTGCCTCTAGCACAGCCTCCCTGCCTGAGGGAGTTGTCGGCAAGGCATATTTGAGGAAACGGCAGGGAGAAGACATCTCGAATTCCAGCTTGTACCCCTGGAATACTACTTGAATGAAACAGGGATCCACCTGTGAGCGAGCCCACTGATCGCTGAAATTTTTGAGACGGCCCCCCACCGTACCTGGCTACACCTGTGGAGCCCCCGCGTCATGCTGTGGACTCAGAGGAAGCGAGAGAAGAATTATGATTCTGGGAACAGGCTGACTGGTGCAGCTTTTTCCCTCTTCCCTTGTCTCTGTACAGAAAGGAAGCGCCTTTGACCCGCTTGCTTTTCTGAAGCCGAAAGGACTGTACCTGATAATACAGTGCTTTCTTAGTCTGTGAGGAAAACTGAGGTAAAAATATTTCTTCCCAGCTGTTGCTGCGGATACGAGGTCCCAGAGACCATCCCCAAATAATTCCTCACCCTTATAAGGCAGAATCTCTATGCGCCTTTTAAAGTCAGCATCACCTGTCCAGTGACAGGTCTCTAATACCCTCCTGACAGAATGGACATTACATTCATTTTGGATGCCAGCCGGCAAAATATCCCTCTGTGCATCCCTCATATATAAGACGACGTCTTTAATATGTTCTCATGTTAGCAAACTAGTATGTTTGACAGGGTCACCGACCACGCTGCAGCAGCACGCTCTGCAGGTTTCAGTCTAGTACCTGAGTGTGTAAATACAGACTTCAGGATAGCCTCCTGCTTTTTATCAACAGGTACCTTCAAAGTGGCCGTTCCTAAAACGGCAGTGCCACCTATTTTGACAACCGTGTGAGCGCCTTATCCACCCTAGGGGATATCTCCCAGCGTAACTTATCCTCTGGCGGGAAAAGGTACGCAATCAGTAACTTTTTAGAAATTACCAGTTTCTTATCAGGGGGAACCCACGCTTTTCACACACTTCATTCATTCATCTGATGGGGGAACAAAACACTGCCTGCTTTTTCTCCCCAAACATAAAAACCCATTTTTAGAGGTTAATGTCAGAAATGTGTAACACATTTTTTATTGCCGGGATCAAGTCACGGATGTTCCTAGTGGATTGTGTATATGTCTCAACCTTGTCGACACTGGAGTCAGACTCCGTGTCGACATCCGTGTCTGCCATCTGAATGAGCGGGCGTTTTTGAGCCCCTGATGGCCTTTGAGACGCCTGGGCAGTCGCGGGCTAAGAAGCCGGCTGTCCCACAGCTGTTACGTCATCCACCCTTTCATGTAAGGAGTTGACACTGTCGGTTAATACCTTTCACCTAACCATCCACTCTGGTGTCGGCCCCACAGGGGGCGACATCACATTTATCGGCATCTGCTCCGTCACTATATAAGCCTCCTCCTCAAACATGTCGACACAGCTGTACCGACACACCGCACACACACAGGGAATGCTCTGACTGAGGACAGGACCCCACAAAGCCCTTTGGGGAGACAGAGAGAGAGTATGCCAGCACACACCAGAGCGCTATATAATGTGGGGATTAACACTATAACTGAGTGAATTTTCCCCCATAGCTGCTTGTATATAGAATATTGCGCCTAAATTTAGTGCCCCCCTCTCTTTTTAACCCTTTGAGCCTGAAAACTACAGGGGAGAGCCTGGGGAGCTTTCTTCCAGCTGCACTGTAAAGAGAAAATGGCGCCAGTGTGTCTGAGGGAGATAGCTCCGCCCCTTTTCAGCGGCCTATTCTCCCGCTTTTTTCTGGATTCTGGCAGGGGTATTTACCACATATATAGCCTCTGGGGCTATATATTGTGGTATTTTTGCCAGCCAAGGTGTTTTTATTGCTGCTTAGGGCGCCCCCCCCAAGCGCCCTGCACCCTCAGTGACCGGAGTGTGAAGTGTGTATGAGGAGCAATGGCGCACAGCTGCAGTGCTGTGCGCTACCTTGGTGAAGACTGATGTCTTCTGCCGCCGATTTTCCGGACCTCTTCTTGCTTCTGGCTCTGTAAGGGGGACGGCGGCGCGGCTCCGGGACCAAACACCAAGGACTGGGCCTGCGGTCGATCCCTCTGGAGCTAATGGTGTCCAGTAGCCTAAGAAGCCCAATCCGGCTGCAAGCAGGCGAGTTCGCTTCTTCTCCCCTTAGTCCCTCGCTGCAGTGAGCCTGTTGCCAGCAGGTCTCACTGAAAATAAAAAACCTAAATCTATACTTTCTTTCTAAGGGCTCAGGAGAGCCCCTAGTGTGCATCCAACCTCGGCCGGGCACAAGATCTAACTGAGGCTTGGAGGAGGGTCATAGTGGGAGGAGCCAGTGCACACCAGGTAGTCATAAGTCTTTCTAGAGTGCCCAGCCTCCTTCGGAGCCCGCTATTCCCCATGGTCCTTACGGAGTTCCCAGCATCCACTAGGACGTCAGAGAAATATATATATTTACATGTTGAATGGTCTACTCACGGACTGTGTCTTAATCATGCACTATGTATATTACCTTGACAAAATCAAATCACAATACCAGAGTTGACTTCTGTGCACAGCTAGATAGATAGATAGATAGATAGATAGATAGATAGATAGATAGATAGATAGATAGATAGATAGATAGATAGATAGATAGGAAGGCGTCTGGATCGGCACTCCATTCAAAGCTGACATGTTGCCTGCTTGCCCTTGGTAACTATTGACTATATACATCTTGCCAGTTATTTATACAGGACATACACATTCTGCGGCACTTCACAGAGGATATTTGGCCATTCACATCAGTTCCTGTCCCAGTGGAGCTTACAATCTATGGTCCCTACCCCATGTACACGCACACCCGGATAGACACATTAGGGTTCATTTTTTGTTGGAAGCCAATTAACCGACCAGTATATTTTTGGTGTGTGGGAGGAAGAACACTCAAGCACAGGAAGAACAAACAAACAACACACACAGGGCTGAGATGGGAAATAAGCCCACATTGTCAGTGCTGTGATGCAGCAATGCTAACCGTTATGCCAACTGTGCTTTCCAAATAATAATAATAATAATAATAATAATATATTTATTTATTTATTTCCATTCTTTCCCACTGTACAGAGCTGTAGACTTATGCAAGACCTTATAAATGATTGAAAAAATTTATAAAAGTGGTAAAACAGAGGTGGTAAGGAGCATTGATGACCCCCAGTGGAACAACTTGCGATTATGAGGCCGTGTGAGAAACAGCCATCAGCACTGCGGTGCTTCCATCCTTATACTAAGGCATGCGGGGAGGGGGGGTCTACACTTTAAAGTTTACTTAATTGGGGTCAATAACTCCTTTTAAAACTTTATCATTTTTCATGTCCAGATCGCCCAGCAAGGAACACTATATTGCTAAGCGCATTTGAGAATTTACTATGTACAGATGTGTCCTCTTACATCCGTGTTGCAGTCACGCTAATTAGCCCTTGAAGTTGCGGCATGCCGTGGCGGGACTCTGTAGCACCGAGCATCTTTTTGTGCATTTTTCCCTGCAAAAATGTGTCTTAGACGCACAGTAATGTCCTATTACATTACTGTTAAAAAAAAAAAAAAAAAAAGGCAAAAAACGATGCTCTGCGCTACTGGCATATGGCACTCATGCGTTGTGTGTAACGCGATTTGTAGCGCATGGAGCAAAGTCGTAAGAGGTCACGTCTGTATATAAAAAATTTTTTTCCCATATAACTATATAGGAAATCTAAAAGCAGAAAATAAGAATTTACTTACCGATAATTCTATTTCTCATAGTCCGTAGTGGATGCTGGGGACTCCGTAAGGACCATGGGGAATAGCGGCTCCGCAGGAGACTGTGCACATCTAAAGAAAGCTTTAGGACTATCTGGTGTGCACTGGCTCCTCCCCCTATGACCCTCCTCCAAGCCTCAGTTAGGATACTGTGCCCGGACGAGCGTACACAATAAGGAAGGATTTTGAATCCCGGGTAAGACTCATACCAGCCACACCAATCACACCGTATAACCTGTGATCTGAACCCAGTTAACAGCATGATAACAGAGGAGCCTCTGAAAGATGGCTCACAACAATAATAACCCGATTTTTGTAACAATAACTATGTACAAGTATTGCAGACAATCCGCACTTGGGATGGGCGCCCAGCATCCACTACGGACTATGAGAAATAGAATTATCGGTAAGTAAATTCTTATTTTCTCTAACGTCCTAAGTGGATGCTGGGGACTCCGTAAGGACCATGGGGATTATACCAAAGCTCCCAAACGGGCGGGAGAGTGCGGATGACTCTGCAGCACCAAATGAGAGAACTCCAGGTCCTCCTCAGCCAGGATATTAATTTTGTAGAATTTTACAAACGTATTTGCTCCTGACCAAGTAGCTGCTCGGCAAAGTTGTAAAGCCGAGACCCCTCCGGCAGCCGCCCAAGATGAGCCCACCTTCCTTGTGGAGTGGGCATTTACAGATTTTTGGCTGTGGCAGGCCTGCCACAGAATGTGCAAGCTGAATTGTACTACAAATCCAACGAGCAATAGTCTGCTTAGAAGCAGGAGCACCCAGCTTGTTGGGTGCACACAGGATAAACAGCGAGTCAGATTTCCTGACTCCAGCCGTCCTGGAAACATATATTTTCAGGGCACTGACAACGTCTAGCAACTTGGAGGCCTCCAAGTCCCTAGTAGCCGCAGGCACCACCAATAGGTTGGTTCAGGTGAGACGCTGAAACCACCTTGGGGAGAAACTGAGGACGAGTCCTCAATTCCGCCCTGTCCGAATGGAAAATCAGATAAGGGCTTTTTCAGGATAAAGCCGCCAATTCTGACACGCGCCTGGCCCAGGCCAGGGCCAACAGCATGACCACTTTCCATGTGAGATATTTTAACTCCACAGATTTAAGTGGTTCAAACCAATGTGACTTTTGGAACCCAAAACTACATTGAGATCCCAAAGTGCCACTGGAGGCACAAAAGGAGGCTGTATATGCAGTACCCCTTTTACAACGTCTGAACTTCAGGGACTGAAGCTAGTTCTTTTTGGAAGAAAATTGACAGGGCCGAAATTTGAACCTTAATGGACCCCAATTTCAGGCCCATAGACACTCCTGTTTGCAGGAAATGTAGGAATCGACCCAGTTGAATTTCCTCCGTCGGGCCTTACTGGCCTCGCACCACGCAACATATTTTCGCCAATTGCGGTGATAATGTTTTTGCGGTTACATCCTTCCTGGCTTTGATCAGGATAGGGATGACTTCATCCGGAATGCCTTTTTTCCTTCAGGATCCGGCGATCAACCGCCATGCCGTCAAACGCAGCCGCGGTAAGTCTTGGAACAGACAGGGTCCTTGCTGGAGCAGGTCCCTTCTTAGAGGTAGAGGCCACGGATCCTCCGTGAGCATCTCCTGAAGTTCCGGTTACCAAGTCCTTCTTGGCCAATCCGGAACCACGAATATAGTGCTTACTCCTCTCCATCTTATCAATCTCAGTACCTTGGGTATGAGAGGCAGAGGAGGGAACACATACCCTGACTGGTACACCCACGGTGTTACCAGAGCGTCTACAGCTTATTGCCTGAGGGTCCCTGGACCTGGCGCAATACCTGTCGAGTTTTTAATCATGTGGAAGACTTCTGGGTGAAGTCCCCACTCTCCCGGGTGGAGGTCGTGCTGAGGAAGTCTGCTTCCCAGTTGTCCACTCCCGGAATGAATACTGCTGACAGTGCTATCACATGATTTTCCGCCCAGCGAAGAATCCTTGCAGCTTCTGCCATTGCCCTCCTGCTTCTTGTGCCACCCTGTCTGTTTACGTGGGTGACTGCCGTGATGTTGTCCGACTGGATCAACACCGGCTGACCTTGAAGCAGAGGTCTTGCTAAGCTTAGAGCATTGTAAATGTCCCTTAGCTTCAGGATATTTATGTGAAGTGATGTCTCCAGGCTTGACCATAAGCCCTGGATATTCCTTCCCTGTGTGACTGCTCCCCAGCCTCGCAGGCTGGCATCCGTGGTCACCAGGACCCAGTCCTGAATGCCTAATCTGCGGCCCTCTAGAAGATGAGCACTCTGCAACCACCACAGGAGGGACACCCTTGTCCTTGGTGACAGGGTTATCCGCTGATGCATCTGAAGATGCGATCCGGACCATTTGTCCAGCAGGTCCCACTGGAAAGTTCTTGCGTGGAATCTGCCGAATGGGATTGCTTCGTAGGAAGCCACCATTTTACCCAGAACCCTTGTGCATTGATGCACTGAGACTTGGCTCGGTTTTAGGAGGTTCCTGACTAGCTCGGATAACTCCCTGGCTTTCTCCTCCGGGAGAAACACCTTTTTCTGGACTGTGTCCAGGATCATCCCTAGGAACAGAAGACACGTCGTCGGAACCAGGTGCGATTTTGGAATATTGAGAATCCAATCGTGCTGCCGCAACACTACCTGAGATAGTGCTACACCGACCTCCAACTGTTCCCTGGATCTTACCCTTATCAGGGAATTGTCCAAGGAAGGGATAACTAAAATTCACTTCCTTCGAAGGAATATCATCATTTCGGCCATTACCTTGGTAAAGACCCGGGGTGCCGTGTACCATCCATACGGCAGCGTCTGAACTGATAGTGACAGTTCTGTACCATAAACCTGAGGTACCCTTGGTGAGAAGGGTAAATTTTGACATGAAGGTAAGCATCCTTGATGTCCCGAGACATCATGTAGTCCCCTTCTTCCAGGTTCGCAATCACTGCTCTGAGTGACTTAATCTTGAATTTGAACCTCTGTACGTAAGTGTTCAAAGATTTTAGATTTAGAATCGGTCTCACCGAGCCGTCCGGCTTCGGTACCACAACAGTGTGGAATAATACCCCGTTCCCTGTTGCAGGAGGGGTATCTTGATTATCACCTGCTGGGAATACAGCTTGTGAATGGCTTCCAAAACTGTCTCCCTGTCAGAAGGAGACATCAGTAAAGCCGACTTTAGGAAACGGCGAGGGGGAGACGTCTCGAATTCTAATTTGTACCCCTGAGATATCACCTGAAGGATCCAGGGGTCTACTTGCGAGTGAGCCCACTGCGCGCTGAAATTCATTGAGACGGGCCCCCCACCGTGCCCGATTCTGCTTGTAAAGCCCCAGCGTATACTGAGGGCTTGGCAGAGGCGGGAGAGGGTTTCTGTTCCTGGGAACTGGCTGATTTCTGCAGCCTTTTTCCTCTCCCTCTGTCACGGGGCAGAAATGAGGAACCTTTTGCCCGCTTGTCCACGAAAAGACTGCGCCTGATAATACGGCGTCTTCTCATGTTGAGAGGCGACCTGGGGTACAAACGTGGAATTCCCAGCTGTTGCCGTGGCCACCAGGTCTGAAAGACCGACCCCAAATAACTCCTCCCTTAATAAAGCAATACTTCCAAATGCCGTTTGGAATACGCATCACCTGACCACTGACGTGTCCATAACCCTCTACAGGTAGAAATGGACAACGCGCTTAGACTTGATGCCAGTCGGCAAATATTCCGCTGTGCATCACGCATATATAAAAATGCATCTTTTAAATGCTCTATAGGCAAAAATATACTGTCCCTATCTAGGGTATCAATATTTTCAGTCAGGGAATCCGACCACGCCAACCCAGCACTGCACATCCAGGCTGAGGCGATTGCTGGTCGCAGTATAACACCAGTATGTGTGTAAATACCTTTTAGGATACCCTCCTGCTTTCTATAAGCAGGATCCTTAAGGGCGGCCATCTCAGGCGAAGGTAGAGCCCTTACAAGCGTGTGAGCGCTTTATCCCCCCTAGGGGGTGTTTCCCAACGCACCCTAACCTCTGGCGGGAAAGGATATAATGCCAATAACATTTTAGAAATTATCCGTTGTTATCGGGGGAAACCCACGCATCATCACACACCTCATTTAATTTCTCAGATTCAGGAAAACTACAGGTAGTTTTTCCTCACCGAACATAATACCCCTTTTTTTGGTGGTACTCGTATTATCAGAAATGTGTAAAACATTTTTCATTGCCTCAATCATGTAACGTGTGGCCCTACTGGAAGTCACATTCGTCTCTTCACCGTCGACACTGGAGTCAGTATCCGTGTCGGCGTCTATATCTGCCATCTGAGGTAACGGGCGCTTTAGAGCCCCTGACGGCCTATGAGACGTCTGGACAGGCACAAGCTGAGTAGCCGGCTGTCTCATGTCAACCACTGTCTTTTATACAGAGCTGACACTGTCACGTAATTCCTTCCAACAGTTCATCCACTCAGGTGTCGACCCCCTAGGGGGTGACATCATTATTACAGGCAATCTGCTCCGTCTCCACATCATTTTTCTCCTCATACATGTCGACACAAAAGTACCGACATACAGCACACACACAGGGAATGCTCTGATAGAGGACAGGACCCCACTAGCCCTTTGGGGAGACAGAGGGAGAGTTTGCCAGCACACACCAGAGCGCTATATATATACAGGGATAACCTTATATAAGTGTTTTTCCCCTTATAGCTGCTGTATAGTTAATACTGCGCCCAATTAGTGCCCCCCTCTCTTTTTTTAACCCTTTCTGTAGTGTAGTGACTGCAGGGGAGAGACAGGGAGCTTCCCTCCAACGGAGCTGTGAGGGAAAATGGCGCCAGTGTGCTGAGGAGATAGGCTCCACCCCTTTTTCGCTGACTTTTCTCCTGCTTTTTTATGGATTCTGGCAGGGGTTAAATGCATCCATATAGCCCAGGAGCTATATGTGATGCATTTTTTTTGCCATCCAAGGTGTTTTTATTGCGTCTCAGGGCGCCCCCCCCCCCCAGCGCCCTGCACCCTCAGTGACCGAAGTGTGAAGTGTGCTGAGAGCAATGGCGCACAGCTGCAGTGCTGTGCGCTACCTTGTTGAAGACAGGACGTCTTCTGCCGCCGATTTTCCGGACCTCTTCTGCCTTCTGGCTCTGTAAGGGGGCCGGCGGCGCGGCTCTGGGACCCATCCAAGCTGGGCCTGTGATCGTCCCTCTGGAGCTAATGTCCAGTAGCCTAAGAAGCCCAATCCACTCTGCACGCAGGTGAGTTCGCTTCTTCTCCCCTTAGTCCCTCGATGCAGTGAGCCTGTTGCCAGCAGGTCTCACTGAAAATAAAAAACCTAATCTAAAACTTTCACTAAGAAGCTCAGGAGAGCCCCTAGTGTGCACCCTTCTCGTTCGGGCACAGAGATCTAACTGAGGCTTGGAGGAGGGTCATAGGGGGAGGAGCCAGTGCACACCAGATAGTCCTAAAGCTTTCTTTAGATGTGCCCAGTCTCCTGCGGAGCCGCTATTCCCCATGGTCCTTACGGAGTCCCCAGCATCCACTTAGGACGTTAGAGAAAATAAGATTTTACTTACCGATAAATCTATTTCTCGTAGTCCGTAGTGGATGCTGGGACTCCGTCAGGACCATGGGGAATAGCGGCTCCGCAGGAGACAGGGCACAAAATTTAAAAGTTTGACCACTAGGTGGTGTGTACTGGCTCCTCCCCCTATGACCCTCCTCCAAGCCTCAGTTAGGATACTGTGCCCGGACGAGCGTACACAATAAGGAAGGATTTTGAATCCCGGGTAAGACTCATACCAGCCACACCAATCACACCGTACAACTTGTGATCTGAACCCAGTTAACAGTATGACAAACGTAGGAGCCTCTGAACAGACGGCTCACAACAATAACAACCCGATTTTTTTGTAACAATAACTATGTACAAGTATTGCAGACAATCCGCACTTGGGATGGGCGCCCAGCATCCACTACGGACTACGAGAAATAGATTTATCGGTAAGTAAAATCTTATTTTCTCTGACGTCCTAGTGGATGCTGGGACTCCGTCAGGACCATGGGGATTATACCAAAGCTCCCAAACGGGCGGGAGAGTGCGGATGACTCTGCAGCACCGAATGAGAGAACTCCAGGTCCTCCTTAGCCAGGGTATCAAATTTGTAGAATTTTACAAACGTGTTCTCCCCTGACCACGTAGCTGCTCGGCAGAGTTGTAATGCCGAGACCCCTCGGGCAGCCGCCCAAGATGAGCCCACCTTCCTTGTGGAATGGGCCTTGACAGATTTAGGCTGTGGCAGGCCTGCCACAGAATGTGCAAGTTGAATTGTGCTACAAATCCAACGAGCAATCGTCTGCTTAGAAGCAGGAGCACCCAGCTTGTTGGGTGCATACAGTATAAACAGCGAGTCAGATTTTCTGACTCCAGCCAGCCGTCCTTGAAATATATATTTTCAATGCTCTGACAACGTCCAGCAACTTGGAATCCTCCAAATCGCTAGTAGCCGCAGGCACCACAATAGGCTGGTTCAGGTGAAACGCTGAAACCACCTTAGGCAGAAAGTGAGGACGCGTCCGCAGTTCTGCCCTGTCCGAATGGAAAATCAGATATGGGCTTTTATACGATAAAGCCGCCAATTCTGACACTCTCCTGGCTGAAGCCAGGGCTAGTAGCATGGTTACTTTCCATGTAAGATATTTCAAATCCACCGATTTGAGTGGCTCAAACCAATGGGATTTGAGAAAATCCAAAACTACATTAAGATCCCACGGTGCCACTGGGGGCACAACCGGGGGCTGTATATGTAGTACTCCTTTTACAAAAGTCTGGACTTCAGGAACTGAAGCCAATTCTTTCTGGAAGAAAATCGACAGGGCCGAAATTTGAACCTTAATGGACCCTAATTTGAGGCCCATAGACAATCCTGTTTGCAGGAAATGTAGGAATCGACCCAGTTGAAATTCCTCCGTCGGGGCCTTCCTGGCCTCACACCACGCAACATATTTTCTCCAAATGCGGTGATAATGTTGTGCAGTCACCTCCTTCCTGGCTTTTACCAGGGTAGGGATGACCTCTTCCGGAATGCCTTTTTCCCTTAGGATTCGGCGTTCAACCGCCATGCCGTCAAACGCAGCCGCGGTAAGTCTTGGAATAGACACGGTCCCTGCTGAAGCAGGTCCCGTCTTAGAGGTAGAGGCCACGGATCTTCCGTGAGCATCTCCTGAAGTTCCGGGTACCAAGTTCTTCTTGGCCAATCCGGAGCCACGAGTATCGTTCTTACTCCCCTTTGCCGTATAATTCTCAGTACTTTTGGTATGAGAGGCAGAGGAGGAAACACATACACTGACTGGTACACCCATGGTGTTACCAGAGCGTCTACAGCTATTGCCTGAGGGTCTCTTGACCTGGCGCAATACCTGTCCAGTTTTTTGTTGAGGCGGGACGCCATCATGTCCACCATTGGTCTTTCCCAATGGACCACAATCATGTGGAAGACTTCTGGATGAAGTCCCCACTCTCCCGGGTGCAGATCGTGTCTGCTGAGGAAGTTTGCTTCCCAGTTGTCCACTCCCGGGATGAACACAGCTGACAGTGCTAACACATGATTTTCTGTCCAGCGGAGAATCCTTGCAGCTTCTGCCATTGCCCTCCTGCTTCTTGTGCCGCCCTGTCTGTTTACGTGGGCGACTGCCGTGATGTTGTCCGACTGAATCAACACCGGCTGACCCTGAAGCAGAGGTTTTGCCAGGCTTAGAGCATTGTAGATTGCTCTTAGCTCCAGTATATTTATGTGAAGAGACGTCTCCAGGCTTGACCACACGCCCTGGAAGTTTCTTCCCTGTGTGACCGCTCCCCAGCCTCTCAGGCTGGCATCCGTGGTCACTAGGACCCAGTTCTGTATGCCGAATCTGCGGCCCTCTAACAGATGAGCACTCTGCAACCACCATAGCAGAGACACTCTTGTCCTTGTGGACAATTTTATCCGCTGATGCATCTGCAGATGCGATCCGGACCATTTGTCCAGCAGATCCCACTGAAAAGTTCGTGCATGGAATCTGCCGAATGGAATCGCTTCGTAAGAAGCTACCATTTTTCCCAGGACTCTTGTGCATTGATGCACAGATACTTTTCCTGGTTTTAGGAGGTTCCTGACTAGATCGGATAACTCCCTGGCTTTCTCCTCCGGAAGAAATACCTTTTTCTGAACAGTGTCCAGAATCATCCCTAGGAACAACAGACGTGTCGTCGGGATCAGTTGGGATTTTGGAAAATTCAGAATCCACCCGTGTTGTTGGAGCACTACTTGGGTTAGTGCTACTCCGACCTCCAGCTGTTCTCTGGATCTTGCCCTTATCAGGAGATCGTCCAAGTAAGGGATAATTAAGACGCCTTCTCTTCGAAGACGGATCATCATTTCGGCCATTACCTTGGTAAAGACCCGGGGTGCCGTGGACAATCCAAACGGCAGCGTCTGAAACTGATAATGACAGTTTTGGACCACGAACCTGAGGTACCCTTGGTGTGAAGGACAAATTGGAACATGAAGGTAAGCATCCTTGATGTCCAAGGACACCATAAAATCCCCTTCTTCCAGATTCGCTATCACTGCTCTGAGTGACTCCATCTTGAACTTGAATTTTTGTATGTACAGGTTCAGAGATTTTAGATTTAGAATCGGTCTTACCGAGCCGTCCGGCTTCTGTACCACAAATAGCGTGGAGTAATACCCCTGTCCCTGTTGTAGGAGGGGTACCTTGACTATCACCTGCTGAGAATACAGCTTGTGAATGGCCTCCAATACCGTCGCCCTGTCGGAGGGAGACGTTGGCAAAGCAGACTTTAGGAAACGGCGAGGAGGGGACTTCTCGAATTCCAACCTGTAACCCTGAGATACTACCTGCAGGATCCAGGGGTCCACCTGCGAGTGAGCCCACTGTGCGCTGAAATGTTTGAGGCGACCCCCCTCCGCCCCTGAGTCTGCTTGTAAGGTCCCAGCGTCATGCTGACGCCTTTGTAGAAGCCGGGGAGGGCTTCTGCTCCTGGGAAGGAGCTGCTTGTTGCAGTCTCTTACCCTTTCCTTTGCCTCGGGGCAAATAGGAATGTCCATTTGCTCGTTTGTTCTTATAGGAACGAAAGGACTGCGGCTGAAAAGCCTGCGGCTTTTTCTGCTGGGAGGTGACCTGGGGTAAAAAGGTGGATTTTCCGGCCGTTGCCGTGGCCACCAGTTCCGATAGACCGACCCCAAATAATTCCTCCCCCTTATACGGCAATACTTCCATATGTCGTTTGGAATCCGCATCACCTGACCACTGGCGCGTCCATAAACTTCTTCTGGCAGATATGGACATCGCACTTATTCTTGATGCCAGAGTGCAAATATCTCTCTGTGCATCTCGCATATAAAGAAATGCATCCTTTAACTGCTCTATAGTCAGTAAAATACTGTCCCTATCCAGGGTATCAATATTTTCAGACAGTGACTCCGACCAAGCCACGCCAGCACTGCACATCCAGGCTGAGGCGATTGCTGGTCTCAGTATAACACCCGTATGTGTGTATATACTTTTTAATGTATTCTCCAGCCTCCTATCAGCTGGATCCTTGAGGGCGGCCGTATCAGGAGACGGTAACGCCACTTGCTTTGATAAGCGTGTGAGCGCCTTATCCACCCTAGGAGGTGTTTCCCAGCGCGCCCTAACCTCTGGCGGGAAAGGGTATAATGCCAATAACTTCTTTGAAATTAGCAGTTTTCTATCTGGGGTAACCCACGCTTCATCACACACTTCATTCAGTTCCTCTGATTCAGGAAAAACTATCGGTAGTTTTTTCACACCCCACATAATACCCCTTTTTGTGGTACTTGCAGTATCAGAGATATGCAAAGCCTCCTTCATTGCCGTGATCATATAACGTGTGGCCCTACTGGAAAATACGTTTGTTTCTTCACCGTCGACACTGGATTCAGTGTCAGTGTCTGGGTCTGTGTCGACCGACTGAGGTAAAGGGCGTTTTACAGCCCCTGACGGTGTCTGAGACGCCTGGACAGGTACTAACTGGTTTGCCGGCTGTCTCATGTCGTCAACCGACTTTTGTAGCGTGCTGACACTATCCCGTAATTCCATAAACAAAGCCATCCATTCTGGTGTCGACTCCCTAGGGGGCGACATCACCATTACAGGCAATTGCTCCGCCTCCACGCCAACATCGTCCTCATACATGTCGACACACACGTACCGACACACAGCAGACACACAGGGAATGCTCTGATAGAAGACAGGACCCCACTAGCCCTTTGGGGAGACAGAGGGAGAGTTTGCCAGCACACACCCAAGCGCTATAAATATATATAGGGACAACCTTAATAAGTGTGTTCCCTTTATAGCAGCTCAAATATTATAAATATCGCCAATAAGTGCCCCCCCTCTCTGTTTTTACCCTGTTTCTGTAGTGCAGTGCAGGGGAGAGTCCTGGGAGCCTTCCTCGCAGCGGAGCTGGGCAGGAAAATGGCGCTGTGTGCTGAGGAGAATAGGCCCCGCCCCCTTTTCGGCGGGCTTCTTCTCCCGGTTTTTTTGGAACCTGGCAGGGGTTAAATACATCCATATAGCCCCAGGGGCTATATGTGATATATTTTAGCCAGAATAGGTATATTACATTGCTGCCCAGGGCGCCCCCCCCAGCGCCCTGCACCCTCAGTGACTGCTGGTGTGAAGTGTGCGGAGAGCAATGGCGCACAGCTGCAGTGCTGTGCGCTACCTCATGAAGACTGAGACGTCTTCTGCCGCCGGTTTCTGGACCTCTTCTCTATTCGGCATCTGCAAGGGGGTCGGCGGCGCGGCTCCGGTGACCCATCCAGGCTGTACCTGTGATCGTCCCTCTGGAGCTAGTGTCCAGTAGCCTAAGAAGCAAATCCATCCTGCACGCAGGTGAGTTCACTTCTTCTCCCCTAAGTCCCTCGTTGCAGTGAGCCTGTTGCCAGCAGGACTCACTGAAAATAAAAAACCTAACAAACTTTTTCTAAGCAGCTCTTTAGGAGAGCCACCTAGATTGCACCCTGCTCGGACGGGCACAAAAACCTAACTGAGGCTTGGAGGAGGGTCATAGGGGGAGGAGCCAGTACACACCACCTAGTGGTCAAACTTTTAAATTTTGTGCCCTGTCTCCTGCGGAGCCGCTATTCCCCATGGTCCTGACGGAGTCCCAGCATCCACTAGGACGTCAGAGAAAATGTTTAATATAACTGGACGTAAATGGTCACATGGATATTTTATATCTCTGTCTTGCGTTCCAATACATTAAAAGCCTTTGTTTTGGATGGGAAGAGTACCTTGTTTAATATCAGGGGAATGTAGCTATTTATTAAGATGAACTATTACAGTTATAACAATATAATTCATCACGTTTTATTTCACTTATGCATGTGAAATAAATGTCACTTTTAGAGGCTATTTTAGCTAAAAATACAAAGCAATTTCTGCCTTCTAAATGACATTTTTCAGGGAGAAATGCCTTCTTACAGTGCCAAATGTCTGACTTGCTCAATTATATGGCCATTAAACAATTTCCTTCTTTATTTTAATTTCATCGAGCGGTGTAGTCTGTCTGCATTCAGTCTATTCAGCTTTCAAGCCAGACAAGTGTTTGCAAGTAAAAAAATTATTTTTGGGCAGGAGGAAATGCCATATTTCCACGGCTTATTATTACACTGTACGGCACTGCAGCCTGCTCTCGGTGATGGCAAATTCTTTGATGTAAAAAGTAAAATGCTGCTCAGTCACTAAAACATAAAAAACCTACTGTCTGCTCTTCAAAGACAGATATTCTTTGACCCAGTGCTCTAGACTGCAGCCTTGAAACTTTTTTTTTTTTTTCCCTTTTTGCAAAGAATGCTGCGTGAGGGGAGCCCAGACAAAACAGACACTTGAGATGCTGGGGGGGGGGGGGGGGGGAGTGGCACGTCCTTAATCTCACACCACTCCTTCCAAAGAAAAACTGAACACCGCCATCACTACTAATGCAAATGTCAGACTGGTGTCACTATAGCCACAAAAATTGATTTAGGCACACAAAAACTTGGCTTTTTTACCTATTTACTTTTAAGTTTTCTGCCTATTGAACAAAATCCTATAGAACAGCAAAGACCTAAATGGAAAGATACCAAAATGTGCTAATCTGGAGGAGGCAGATGTCATTAATGCAAGGGTGCCGCCATAAATTATATTGCTGGTAGCCATGACCGCTTTTGCATGGAAGCACGATCTTTACAAGGTCTATAAAAGGTTTACAAGTGATAATAGATCCAGTGGTTTGTGCACTCGTTCTGTCAACATAGTTAGAAGAGCTCCCACCTCTGTAGCTGCTGGATTACTCTGTGCCTGCAGACATTCAGCGCTGTTCTCTATCCGGGGTCCTGTCTGCTCGCCCCACAGCATGCTTAATCAAACAGTAATTACTGACAAAGAGCAAGTAGCGGCAAACACTGGAGGCAGAGGGATGCATTACTGCAACAAAGTGGATTAAATACCTACCACGAGATGCAAATGAATAGAACTGTGCCAAACGCACTTGTGAACAAACTTGTAAAGGGCACAACATAGGGAAGCCAAGTACAAATCAGCCCAAAAGGAAAATACTCACAATAAGTTACCAATAACCTTTGGGTAAAGGGTTTCATACAAAAAAAAAAAAAAAAAAAAATATACCAACTCCTTTGGGTAGAAGCTGGTAGACCATCTATTGGTGACTTCCTATGTAAAGGAGAGCCACAGGGCAGGCATTCTAGCAGTTTAATAAGGAAGATTCCACTTGCTATGCCACAAGCATTTGACACAAGAACTTATAGTGAGCAGTCTCAATTTAAGGCCAGGTACCGCTGGGGTTTGAATAACACAAGTTCAAAAAAAGCCAGTGAAACTATACGGCAAATGCCAATACATTTGACATGTGGTTAACGTGCTGTTTTAATTTCATTTCAGATGTCAGTGGAGGTCACTCCAGATTCCTCAGTAAGTTTAAATTGAGTTCAATATATTGGGGTGCATATATTTAGCTGCAAACGTTTGTTGGAGCCTCATACACTAATTCTATGCTGATTATCAGGGAAGGAAGACCTTGCTTGTTAATGCTCAGGTGCCATAGATTGGAAACCAAAAGACAGCAAGGGTTTTCCCTGGCAGCAACCCGGCATATGGTTGACGGAACCTTGTGAATAACTGAAGCTACCCCACTGAGTGGAGCAAGCAGCAATCCAAACCACAAAACTGCTGCAATGATCCCGACCACCAGCTGTATCACAAGTATTGGCTTCTTTACTAACAAAGGATTGCCTTGCAGCCCAACTTTCATGCATTGTACTAATGGTAAAAATGGAGCCACTGACAATCTGTCCACATAAGTGTCAACATATGTAATCTACATATGAAATGCAGACGGCAATGGAAAATGTCATTCTAATGGTACCGTAATGCATAGTGATAGGCGGAATTAGGCGACCACAGCGGTTTGTTTGAGTGCAGGTGGTTTGCGAACAGTTAAATACTGAGAAAGTAAAAAGCTGCGATAAAAGTGTCTAAAACACACAATAGTGAGAGATGAGTCACAAAACAAGACCATGAGAAAGTGCAGACCAGCATAAATGGACTAAACAGCATTACACACAAGCTTGTACTAAGAAGTAGCAAGAAGATGGCAAACATCAGTTTTGTTATCTAAATGATAATGCCTACACATAACATGGGAACTGCTGATATAACAGAAGCCTTCACAATACAGTACACCAGAAAGGTTGTGGAAAACTGGCTGCTTTGGCTAAAGCACTTGTAAAGGATGCAGCTGCCAGCTGACTTCAGATCATCACAACGGCCGTGCAATTTTCAGGGCACGTTGAGTGATTTATAAAGCTGAATGCCAGCTTCATGTAAGCTCTTAGGACAATATATGTTCTAGTTATTTAAGACTTTAAAAGTATTGACTGATTGAGGTAAGACTGGAATAACTCCCAGGTGCAGGAAAATCTTTCAGATATCCGGCACTTTTCTATTATTTGTTTGTGAACATATTTCCAGGGTTTAGAATATTTATCGATTCAAAGATATATATTTATAATGATTGTTAAGTGATCTAGTACAACATTGCACAGTGTCTGTTTCATAAAAAAAAAATCACTGCAACGTGCACTGGTCGCTGATCCGGGTTAAGATCTGAATAGGAACGTTCAGGTGTCAACTAGGACAGCTGTTAATTTGGCTAGACAACAAGCGAATTGGATGGTGTAGACAGAGTACATGCTTTGGGTGCCAGCTGCAGCGGGTGGGGTCGACAACTGCGGATAGGCGTGCAGTGCCTGCTGGCAGGTCGGTCAATGCTTAGACTGCAGCACTTCTTTTGACTTCATAAGTACAGCATTACTACTACCGTATGTAACACATTCGCTAGACAGATAGGCTGGCGCTTGCTTCAGGCGTTGCTGTGTTATGCTACGCTTCCTGGCAGTGCGTATTGACATTCAATGGGGTACTAACGGTAGATAATCTTCCAGCAGCCGCCAATCTCAGAGGGACCTTCCGGCTCCTCTGCACGCTTGGATCCTGCTATATTGTATGCCGATCAAAGCATCAAGCTGTGTCAGTCTATACATGGGGACTTCAGAGAGGCGCAGACACTAAGGAAACTTAAATTAGGCAGCGCTTAACCCAATCCCATCTCCTATGTATACCTTGCATCAGCAGAGAGAAGCAGCCACCGGGAACATAGATACATGGCGTCGCCCCAGCCTCCATTAAAATTATTGATGGCTATCGATTTCCCGATATGCCGAGAAAAAAAAGTTTTATATCATCATTAATTTAAAAATATTAGTATTCCTACGAAAGCTAATTTCGTGGATAATTTTGATTATGGTGATCCTGTATTGAGAAAGAATTTTGATGCAGGACACGAGACAAGGGGGAGGAGGGGCACGGAAGCCATTGATTGGGTTTGCACTTTCACCCTGGCTCCTAGATTTTCTAAAAAATTGTCAAGCTCTGGTCTATGCGCGGAAGCAAGTGTTTTGCCATTGCTGGTTGGTCAGGAAGTGCTGTCAATGTGCATTACGTAGAACACAAATAAAATGATGGCACTAAAACGAGGATAGAGTTACATAACAATTTGAAAATCTGCTATGAGTAAATATTTATTTAAACCAAGTTGTGTGTGGTTACTGTAACGCCGCGTGATTCACTCGGCACATGTCAGAAGAGTAAGTGTTAATAAGGGGAAAACAGCTCTAAAAACAAACAAACAGTGGGTAACTGTATCTATAGCAGGACCCAGACATATTTGACTTCAGTAAAATGACAGGACGCTCTAATCCTCTGCACTATATGCCAGTCAGCAATTTACAGGCAATGAATTTGTCATTCTCTATGTACTGGATACATCAAATGGGGCATGATGTATAGCGGGCCGGAAGGCTGACATGTCATTCAGCAGCATATCATAAATACAGTGCGTCTGGACCTCAGACTTTGATGTCCCTCTCGTGGCAGCTTAGCTGCATTGCTAGATGGTGTTGAATGACTGCCAAAGATGTGGTGTGCTTTACAGAGACATGGAAGTCATGACAAAGTAGATCTGATCGCTGAATGAATCTTAGTATGTTTTGTTACAGCGCGCATTTCTATTTCAATTTACCAAGTCCTCTAATTGTATTTTTTTTATATTTAAAATGATTAAACATGAATACTTAAGCATTAGGATTGGCTTAATTTAGCATATATGTAATCTGCACATTTAATCATGATAAAGTATCTTTTTTTTTATAAATTTACTTGGAGGGGGTGATGGAAAAATAAGAATTTACTTACCGATAATTCTATTTCTCGGAGTCCGTAGTGGATGCTGGGGTTCCTGAAAGGACCATGGGGAATAGCGGCTCCGCAGGAGACAGGGCACAAAAAGTAAAGCTTTAGGATCAGGTGGTGTGCACTGGCTCCTCCCCCTATGACCCTCCTCCAAGCCTCAGTTAGGTACTGTGCCCGGACGAGCGTACACAATAAGGAAGGATTTTGAATCCCGGGTAAGACTCATACCAGCCACACCAATCACACTGTACAACCTGTGATCTGAACCCAGTTAACAGTATGATAACAGCGGAGCCTCTGAAAGATGGCTCACAACAATAATAACCCGATTTTTGTAACTATGTACAAGTATTGCAGATAATCCGCACTTGGGATGGGCGCCCAGCATCCACTACGGACTCCGAGAAATAGAATTATCGGTAAGTAAATTCTTATTTTCTCTATCGTCCTAGTGGATGCTGGGGTTCCTGAAAGGACCATGGGGATTATACCAAAGCTCCCAAACGGGCGGGAGAGTGCGGATGACTCTGCAGCACCGAATGAGAGAACTCCAGGTCCTCCTTAGCCAGGGTATCAAATTTGTAGGATTTTACAAACGTGTTTGCCCCTGACTAAATAGCCGCTCGGCAAAGTTGTAAAGCCGAGACCCCTCGGGCAGCCGCCCAAGATGAGCCCACCTTCCTTGTGGAATGGGCATTTACATATTTTGGCTGTGGCAGGCCTGCCACAGAATGTGCAAGCTGAATTGTATTACACATCCAACCAGCAAAAGTCTGCTTAGAAGCAAGAGCACCCAGTTTGTTGGGTGCATACAGGATAACAGCAAGTCAGTTTTCCTGACTCCAGCCGTCCTGGAACCTATATTTTCAGGGCCCTGACCACATCTAGCAACTTGGAGTCCTCCAAGTCCCTAGTAGGCGCAAGACACCACAATAAGCTGGTTCAGGTGAAACACTGACACCACCTTAGGGAGAGAACTGGGGACGAGTCCGCAGCTCTGCCCTGTCCGAATGGACAAACAGATATGGGCTTTTTTGAGAAAAAAACCACCAATTTGACACTCGCCTGGTCCAGGCCAGGTCCAAGAGCATGTTCACTTTTCATGTGAGATGCTTCAAATCCACAGATTTGACTGGTTTTAAACCAATGTGTTTTGAGGAATTCCAGAACTACGTTGAGATCCCACAGTGCCACTGGAGGCACAAAAGGGGGTTGTATATGCAATACTCCCTTGACAAACTTCTGGACTTCAGGAACTGAAGCCAATTCTTTCTGGAAGAAAAATCGACAGGGCCGAAATTTGAACCTTAATGGACCCCAATTTGAGGCCCATAGACACTCCTGTTTGCAGGAAATGCAGGAATCGACCGAGTTGAAATTTCTTCGTGGGGCCTTCCTGGCCTCACACCACGCAACATATTTTCGCCACATGTGGTGATAATGTTGTGCGGTCACCTCCTTTCTGGCTTTGACCAGGGTAGGAATGACCTCTTCCTGAATGCCTTTTCCCTTAGGATCCGGCGTTCCACCGCCATGCCGTCAAACGCAGCTGCGGTAAGTCTTGGAACAGACATGGTACTTGCTGAAACAAGTCCCTTCTTAGCGGCAGAGGCCATAAGTCCTCTGTGAGCATCTCTTGAAGTTCCGGGTACCAAGTCCTTCTTGGCCAATCCGGAGCCATGAGTATAGTTCTTACTCCTCTACGTCTTATAATTCTCAGTACCTTAGGTATGAAAAGCAGAGGATGGAACACATACACCGACTGGTACACCCACGGTGTTACCAGAACGTCCACAGCTATTGCCTGAGGGTCTCTTAACCTGGCGCAATACCTGTCCCGTTTTTTGTTCAGACGGGACGCCATCATGTCCACCTTTGGTAATTCCCAACGGTTTACAATCATGTGGAAAACTTCCCCATGAAGTTCCCACTCTGCCGGGTGGAGGTCGTGCCTACTGAGGAAGTCTGCTTCCAAGTTTCCATTCCCGGAATGAAACACTGCTGACAGTGCTATCACATGATTTTCCGCCCAGCGAAAAGTCCTTGCAGTTTTTGCCACTGCCCTCCTGCTTCTTGTGCCGCCCTGTCTATTTACGTGGGCGACTGCCGTGATGTTTTATCCCACTGGATCAATACCGGCTGACCTTGAAGCAGAGGTCTTGCTAAGCTTAGAGCATTATAAATTTACCCTTAGCTATATTTATGTGGAGAAAAGTCTCCAGACTTGATCACACTCCCTGGAAATTTTTTCCTTGTGTGACTGCTCCCCAGCCTCTCGGGCTGGCCTCCGTGGTCACCAACATCCAAAACTGAATGCCGAATCTGCGGCCCTCTAGAAGATGAGCACTCTGTAACCACCACAGGAGAGACACCCTTGTCCTTGGATATAGGGTTATCCGCTGATGCATCTGAAGATGCGATCCGGACCATTTGTCCAGCAGATCCCACTGAAAAGTTCTTGCATGAAATCTGCCGACTGGAATTGCTTCGAAGGAAGTCACCATTTTTTTACCATGGCCCTTGTGCAATGATGCACTGATTTTAGGAGGTTCCTGACTAGCTCGGATAACTCCCTGGCTTTCTCTTCCGGGAGAAACACCTTTTTCTGGACTGTGTCCAGAATCATCCCTAAGCACAGGAGACTTGTTGTCGGGATCAGCTGCGATTTTGGAATATTTAGAATCCACCCCTGCTGTTGTAACAGTATCCGAGATAGTGCTACTCCGACCTCCAACTGTTCCCTGGACTTTGCCCTTATCAGGAGATCGTCCAAGTAAGGGATAATTAAGACGCCTTTTCTTCGAAGAAGAACCATCATTTCGGCCATTACCTTGGTAAAGACCCGGGGTGCCGTGGACAATCCAAACGGCAGCGTCTGAAACTGATAGTGACAGTTCTGTACCACGAACCTGAGGTACCCTTAGTGATAAGGGCAAATTTGGGACATGGAGGTAAGCATCCCTGATGTCTCGGGACACCATATAGTCCCCTTCTTCCCGGTTCGTTATCACTGCTCTGAGTGACTCCATCTTGATTTGAACCTTTGTAAGTGTTCAAATTTTTTTAGATTTAGAATAGGTCTCACCTAGCCTTCTGGCTTCAGTACCACAATATAGTGTGGAATAATACCCCTTTTCTTGTTGTAGGAGGGGTAATTTAATTATCACCTGCTGGGAATACAGCTCGTGAATTGTTTCCCATACTGCCTCCTTGTCGGAGGGAGACCTTGGTAAAGCAGACTTCAGGAGCCTGCGCAGGGGAAACGTCTCGACATTCCAATCTGTACCCCTGGGATACTACTTGTAGGATCCAGGGGTCCTGTACGGTCTCAGCGTCATGCTGAGAGCTTGTCAGAAGCGGTGGAACGCTTCTGTTCCTGGGAATGGGCTGCCTGCTGCAGTCTTCTTCCCTTTCCTCTATCCCTGGGCAGATATGACTCTTATAGGGACGAAAGGACTGAAGCTGAAAAGACGGTGTCTTTTTCTGCAGAGATGTGACTTAGGGTAAAAAACGGTGGATTTTCCAGCAGTTGCCGTGGCCACCAGGTCCGATGGACCGACCCCAAATAACTCCTCTTCCTTTATACGGCCATACACCTTTGTGCCGTTTGGAATCTGCATCACCTGACCACTGTCGTGTCCATAAACATCTTCTGGCAGATATGGACATCGCACTTACTCTTGATGCCAGAGTGCAAATATCCCTCTGTGCATCTCGCATATATAGAAATGCATCCTTTAAATGCTCTATAGTCAATAAAATACTGTCCCTGTCAAGGGTATCAATATTTTTAGTCAGGGAATCCGACCAAGCCACCCCAGCTCTGCACATCCAGGCTGAGGCGATCGCTGGTCGCAGTATAACACCAGTATGTGTGTATATACTTTTTATGATATTTTCCAGCCTCCTGTCAGCTGGCTCCTTGAGGACGGCCCTATCTATAGACGGTACCGCCACTTGTTCTGATAAGCGTGTGAGCGCCTTATCCACCCTAAGGGGTGTTTCCCAACGCGCCCTAACTTCTGGCGGGAAAGGGTATACCGCCCATATTTTCTATCGGGGGGAACCCACGCATCATCACACACTTCATTTAATTTATCTGATTCAGGAAAAACTACGGTAGTTTTTTCACATCCCACATAATACCCTCTTTTGTGGTACTTGTAGTATCAGAAATATGTAACACCTCCTTCATTGCCCTTAACGTGTGGCCCTAATAAGGAATACGTTTGTTTATTCACCGTCGACACTGGATTCAGTGTCCCTGTCTGTGTCGACCGACTAAAGTAAACAGGCGTTTTAAAACCCCTGACGGTGTTTTTGAGACGTCTGGACCGGTACTAATTGTTTGTCGGCCGTCTCATGTCGTCAACCGACCTTGCCGCGTGTTGACATTATCACGTAATTCCCTAAATAAGCCATCCATTCCGGTGTCGACTCCCTAGAGAGTGACATCACCATTACAGGCAATTGCTCCGCCTCCTCACCAACATCGTCCTCATACATGTCGACACACACGTACCGACACACAGCACACACACAGGGAATGCTCTGATAGAGGACAGGACCTACTAGCCCTTTGGAGAGACAGAGGGAGAGTTTGCCAGCACACACCAAAAACGCTATAATTATATAGGGACAACCTTATATAAGTGTTTTCCCTTATAGCATCTTTTTTATATATTTCTAACGCCAAATTAGTGCCCCCCCTCTCTGTTTTAACCCTGTTTCTGTAGTGCAGTGCAGGGGAGAGCCTGGGAGCCTTCCCTCCAGCCTTTCTGTGAGGGAAAATGGCGCTGTGTGCTGAGGAGATAGGCCCCGCCCCTTTTTCGGCGGCCTCGTCTCCCGCTCTTAACGGATTCTGGCAGGGGTTAAATATCTCCATATAGCCCCCGGAGGCTATATGTGAGGTATTTTTAGCCAAAAATAGGTTTTCATTGCCTCCCAGGGCGCCCCCCTTCCAGCGCCCTGCACCCTCAGTGACTGCCGTGTGAAGTGTGCTGAGAGGAAATGGCGCACAGCTGCAGTGCTGTGCGCTACCTTAAGAAGACTGAGGAGTCTTCATGCCGCCGATTCTGGACCTTCTTCTTGTTTCAGCATCTGCAAGGGGGCCGGCGGCGAGGCTCCGGTGACCATCCAGGCTGTACCTGTGATCGTCCCTCTGGAGCTAATGTCCAGTAGCCAAAGAAGCCAATCCATCCTGCACGCAGGTGAGTTCACTTCTTCTGCCCTAAGTCCCTCGTTGCAGTGATCCTGTTGCCAGCAGGACTCACTGTAAAATAAAAAACCTAAGCTAAACTTTTCTAAGCAGCTCTTTAGGAGAGCCACCTAGATTGCACCCTTCTCGGCCGGGCACAAAAATCTAACTGAGGCTTGGAGGAGGGTCATAGGGGGAGGAGCCAGTGCACACCACCTGATCCTAAAGCTTTACTTTTTGTGCCCTGTCTCCTGCGGAGCCGCTATTCCCCATGGTCCTTTCAGGAACCCCAGCATCCACTAGGACGATAGAGAAAAAATAAATTAGGAGTTCATAAGAGTTCACGCAATTAGAACAGATAATAATAAGAATTTACTTACCGATAATTCTATTTCTCGTAGTCCGTAGTGGATGCTGGGGACTCCGTCAGGACCATGGGGATAGCGGGCTCCGCAGGAGACAGGGCACATCTAAAAAGCTTTTTAGGTCACATGGTGTGTACTGGCTCCTCCCCCTATGACCCTCCTCCAAGCCTCAGTTAGGTACTGTGCCCGGACGAGCGTACACAATAAGGAAGGATCTTGAATCCCGGGTAAGACTCATACCAGCCACACCAATCACACCGTACAACTTGTGATCTGAACCCAGTTAACAGTATGATAACAAAACGAAGTAGCCTCCGAAAAGATGGCTCACAACAATAGTAATAACCCGATTTTTTGTAACAATAACTATGTACAAGCATTGCAGACAATCCGCACTTGGGATGGGCGCCCAGCATCCACTACGGACTACGAGAAATAGAATTATCGGTAAGTAAATTCTTATTTTCTCTAACGTCCTAGTGGATGCTGGGGACTCCGTCAGGACCATGGGGATTATACCAAAGCTCCCAAACGGGCGGGAGAGTGCGGATGACTCTGCAGCACCGAATGAGAGAACTCCAGGTCCTCCTTAGCCAGAGTATCAAAATTTGTAAAATTTTACAAACGTGTTCTCCCCTGACCACGTAGCTGCTCGGCAAAGTTGTAATGCCGAGACTCCTCGGGCAGCCGCCCAGGATGAGCCCCCTTCCTTGTGGAATGGGCATCCACATATTTCGTCTGTGGCAGGCCTGCCACAGAATGTGCAAGCTGAATTGTACTACAAATCCAGCGTGCAATAGACTGCTTAGAAGCATGAGCACCCAGCTTGTTGGGTGTATACAGTATAAACAGCAAGTCAGACTTTCTGACTCCAGCCGTCCTAACTATATATATATATGGACTTTTTTAAACTTTTACAGATCAACGATTTTAATCTTTCATTTACCTGTAATTTAAACAAAACATCCATTGAATTCCTGGACCTGATTTTAACCGGAGAACAAGGTACGGTTTCCACCAAAAACTACATCAAACCTGTTGATAAGAACAGCTATTTACACTACAAAAGTAATCATTCAAAAAGATGGAAAGATAATATACCTTATTCTCAATTTCATCGAATCAAGAGGAACTGCAACCAAACTAGAGACTGTGAAGAACAATTGGGAATATATAGGAAAAGGTTCGAGGAGAAGAAATACCCCAAAGCGATTCTGGACAAAGCAATCAGTAAGACGAGTAATCTGGAGAGAAAAAATCTGCTGATATATAAGGATAAGACAGAGAAGAAGGAAGCGGTCTCATTCATAACGACCTACAGCAACCATGAACATGCCATCAGAACTTCATTAAGAAATCACTGGCCCATACTCCTTATGGATCCCATCCTTAAGGAAATCCTCCCGACCCAACCAGAACTCGTGTTTCGAAAATCAAGAAACCTTAAGGACATCCTTGCACCCAGCATGTTACGGGAATTACCTACTGAAAATAACCTATTTACCTTACCCAAATGTACTGGATCCTACAAATGTGGACACTGTAATATCTGCAAATATCTCAACCCTAACAGAAAAACCTTTAGCACAACAGACGGCACCCAGGAGTTCAAAATTAAACAGTTTATGAATTGCAACATTACATCGGTAATATACTTAATAGAATGCACATGCCACAAAAAATATGTGGGAAAGACAAAAAGAACTCTCAAGATCAGAATACAAGAGCACGTGAGGAGTATCAAGAATAAACTGGAAACCCACCTACTTTATAGACATTTCCTACTTGAACACAACTCAAATCCAGAAGAGATGTCCTTCAAAGCCATCGAACACGTGACCAGTGGCGATAGAGGTGGAGACTTGGCCAAGAAACTCTCCCAAAGAGAAATGTTCTGGATTTTTCAACTAAAAACTACACATCCTCTTGGCTTCAATGAAGGATACGAAATCGCACCCTTTTTGTGAAGAAGGCGTTGACAAGCAAGCAATATGGATGTGTATAGTACATTTTACTTTATTCCACTTGGCACCTTGCACCTTGTTAATTCATAAGATAGAGTGTCATATATTCCTAATAAAAACCTGTTACTGTGTGAATAAGTCATTTCGCCAATGAATACAGTCACACCGCACTGGCACACGCCCAATCTCGTCCGATCTTGGAAGCTAAGCAGTGTTGGGCCCAATCAGTACCAAGTGGGTAACCACTTGAGAAGATTGGGTACTGTATAAGGGCAGACCAGAGAACTCGTAACGGCAATATTATAAGGGAATATTGACATATGTATATTCACACTTCACAGTACTGTAATATTTATTATACCAGTTTCACCAAAGCCATATACTCCTCACTTTTATTATTATTATATATTTTTTTTTTTTTATATTTATTATATATATATATTTTTATTATATATATATTTTTTATACACCACCTTCACACCTCGTATCCACCATCACAGGAGTTTTCAAAAAAAGTTTACTCCAAACCCCTCCCCCTCTCACTTATTACAATCATGTATTCCCAATCACTTTGCACCAGCTCATCAATTTATTATATTTATTTACTTTAAATCTTTGGTATATATTCATGTAATATCCTACAATAAATACTCACTTTTTACCTAAAATATCCCTAAATATGCTATGTGTCTAAATGAAAGGTCCAAATAATATTTAATAGATAATACTCTCTGCATAAGTAATACTAAGGTTTATTAGCATCCAGAAAACAATAACAGCACTAAAAGTTTAGTCTGAGTATAAAACATGTCAATCGTTTTTGTCCACCACGCAATTTACATATCCATATGGATTACCCTTTTTTTAGAATTGTCTTTTTAAGCTAAGTATATATACAAATATTAACATGTGCGTTTTGTGTTTATTTTTATTTATTCTGAGCTGCTTGCGCACTCCAAATAAGAGGATGTGTCCGCTATCCAAAGGCCCCTCAAAGATGGCGACAGTAGGAGCTGAAAATATATACAAAATCACTCCAAAGATGGCCGCCGCATCACTGCAGCTTAAAACTACAAATCACCATGGAGATGATGGAAGCAGCCGTGACAAGACCTCACAGACCCGCCCAGCCGGAAGATTGGCAAAAGGATTCCCACGCCCAACCGGATGAAGGGCAAGAACTATGTAACTCTGTGGACTTTGTTTCCGGAAGCGGCGCCCGATGCGCATGCGCAGTGGGACGGAAAGGACACAGGAAGTGGGGCGGAAGTGACGCGGAATGCGTCCTTTACGAGTTTTATAATGTTATCAACATTTCTCCATGTACAGTTCTCGTTTTGCACTTTAAAAACACATTTTAACTTATTACAAGTAACAGCATCCATTCCCTATATTTGTAACAACATTTTGTGTCAGAATTTTTAATGTTAAACACTAACAGGAAGTGATGTCATAGACATCCTTCCTTAATGACCACTGGTATAAATAGAAGTGTTCGCACACTAGTCCTCCACCCCTTGATGAAGTCTGAGGACGAAACGCGTTGGGTACACCTCCACTGATCCTCCATTCTCAAAGATAAGCATCATTGTTTATTTTTTACATACTTTTATCAGTAGAAAATTGTTTTTACTGATTTTAGGTGTTCTAGGGTTCTAGCACAACTGCATTTATTTTTAGGGTACACCTCCACTGACCCTCCATTCTCAAAGATAAGCATCATTGTTTATTTTTTACACACTTTTATCAGTAGAAAATTGTTTTTACTGATTTTAGGTGTTTTAGGGTTCTAGCACAACTGCATTTACTTTCATATATAATCTTTTTTATATTTTTTTATTGCTCCTACTATCCAGCTTTTATATCCATTTTTTATCCCTGTATTTTATTCTAAATTGTATAAATAAATTTGTTATTCTTTTTTGGGAAACCGTATCCTGCTATATTCTTCATATTTATTTTCATTTTCATTAGACACTGTAAGTCGCTGGTACCCCTATCCCCCCCTTCCACATATATATATATATATATATATATATATATATATATATTTTTAGGGCCCTGACCACGTCTAGTAACTTGGAGTCCTCCAAGTCCCTAGTAGCCGCAGGCACCACAAGAGGTTGTTTCAGGTGAAAACGCTGACACCCCTTTATGAAGAAACTGGAGACGAGTCCCAGTTCTGTCCTGTTCAAATGGAAAATTTTAATATGGGCTTTTGTAAGACAAAGCCGCCCATTCTGACAATCGCCTGGCCGAGGCCAGGGCTAACAACATGGTCACTTCCCATGTGAGATATTTGTCAACAGCATGGTCACTTTCCATGTGAGATATTTCAAATCCACAGATTTGAGCGGTTCAAACCAATATGATTTTAAGAAATCCCAACACTATGTTGAGATCTCACGGTGCCCCTAGGGGCACAAAAAAACTGTATATGCAATACATCCTTTACAATCTGGACTTCAGGAACTGAAGTCAATTCTTTCTGGAAGAAAATCTACAGGGCCGAAATTTAAATGTTAATGAACCCCAATTTGAGGTCCAAAACACTCCTGTTTTCAGGAAGTGTAGAAATCGACCTAGTTGAATTTCCGTCGTGGAGCCTTCCTGGCCTCACCCACGCAACATATTTTCACCACATGTGGTGATGACGTTGTGCGGTCACCTCCTTCCTGGCTTTGACCAGGGTAGGTATGACCTCTTATGGAATGCCTTTTCCCCTCAGGATCCGGCATTCAACCGCCATGCCGTCAAACGCAGCCGCGGTAAGTCTTGGAATAGACATGGTACTTGCTGAATCAAGTCCCTTCTTAGCTCCCCAGGCCCTTAGTCCTCTGTGAGCATTTCTTGAAGTTCCGGGTACCAAGTCCCTCTTGGCCAATCCGGAGCCACTAGTATAGTTCATACTCCTCTATGTCTTATAATTCTCAATACCCTGGTTATGAGAAACAGAGGAGGGAACACATACACAGACTGGTACACCCACGGTGTTACCAGAACATCCGCAGCTATCGCCTGAAGGTCTCATGACCTGGCGGAATACCTGTCCCGTTTTTTGTTCGGGCGGGACGCCATCATGTCCACCTTTGGTCTTTGCCAACGGTCCACAATCATGTTGAAAAACTTCCCTATGAAGTTTCCACTCTCCCGGGTGGAGGTCATGCCTGCAGAGGAAGTCTGCTTCCCAGTCGTCCACTCCCGGAAAGAACACTGCTGACAGTGCTATCACATGATTTTCCGCCTAGCGAAAAATCCTTGCAGTTTTCACTGCCCTCCTGCTTCTTGTGCCGCCCTTCTGTTTACGTGGGCGACTGCCGTGATGTTATCCCACTGGATCAATACCGGCTGACCTTGAAGCAGAGGTCTAGCTAAGTTTAGAGCATTATAAATTTGCTCTAAGCTTATTTATGCGGAGAGAATTCTCCAGACTTAATCACACTTCCCTGGAAATTTTTTCCTTGTGTGACTGTTCCCCAGCCTCTCAGGCTGGCCTCCGTGGTCACCGGCATCCAATCCTGAATGCCGAATCTGCGGCCCTCTAGAAGATGAGCACTCTGTAATCACCACAGGAGAGACCCCTTTTCCTTGGATATAGGGTTATCCGCTGATGCATCTGAGGATGCGATCCGGACCATTTGTCCAGCAGATCCCACTGAAGAGTTCTTGCGGAAAATCTGCCGAATGGAATTGCTTCGTAATAAGCCACCATTTTTACCAGGACTCTTGTGCAATGATGCACTGACACTTTTCCTGGTTTTAGGAGGATCCCGATTAGCTCGGATAACTCCCTGGTTTTCTCCACTGGGAGAAACACGTTTTTCTGGACTGTGTCCAGAATCTTCCCTAGGAACAGTAGACGTGTCGTCGGAAAAAGCTGCGATTTTGGAATATTTAGAATCCACTCGTGCTGTCGTAGAACTACTTAAGATAGTGCTACTCCGACCTCCAACTGTTCTCTGGACCTTGCCCTTATCAGGAAAGCGTCCATGTTTCTTATAAGAAAAATCCTCATTCCGGCCATTACCTTGGTAAAGACCCGGGGCGCCGTGGACAATCCAAACGGCAGCGTCTGAACTGATAGTGACAGTTCTGTACCAGGAACCTGAAGTACCCTTGGTGAGAAGGGCAAATTTGGACCTGTAGGTAAACGTCCCTGATATCCAGTGACATCATATCGTCCCCTTCTTCCTGGTTCGCTATCACTGCTCCGAGTGACTCCATCTTGATTTGAACGCTTGTATGTAAGTGTTCAAATATTTCAGATCTCACCGAGCCGGTTGGCTTCAGTACCACAATATAGTGTGGAATACTACCCCCTTCCTTGTTGTAAGAAGGGTACTTTGATTATCACCTGCTGGGAATACAGCCTGTGAATTGTGTGAGGGGGAGACGTCTCGAATTTCCAATGTACACCTGGGATATTACATGTAGGATCCCGGAGTTCCCTTGCGAGTGTTGCTGAAACTCTTGAGATGACCCCCTACCGCACCTGAGTCCGCTTGTACGGCCCCAGCGTTATGCTGCGGACTTGGCAGAAGCCGTGAGGAGCTTCTGCTCCTGGGAATGAGCTGCTTGCTGCAGTCTTCTTCCCTTTCCTCTCCCCCTGGGCAGATATGACTGGCCTTCGCCCGCCTGCCCGTATGGGGACGAAAGGACTGAGACTGAAAAGACTGTGTCCTTTTCTGCCAATATGTGACTCGGGGTAACAAAAGGTGGATTTTTCAGCTGTTGCCATAGCCACCAGGTCCAATGGACCGCCCCTTTATACGGCAATACTTCCATATGCCGTCTGGAATCTGCCTCACCTGACCACTGTCGTGTCTTCGTCTGGCAGATATGTACATCACATTTACTCTTGATGCCAGAATGCAAATATGCCTCTGCGCATCACACATATATAGAAATGCATCCTTAAAATGCTCTATAGACAATAAAATCCTGTCCCTGTCAAGGGTATCAAAATTTTCAGTCAGGAAATCCGACCAAGCCCCCTCAGCGCTGCACATCCAGGCTGAGGCGATTGCTGGTCGTAGTATAACACCAGTATGTGTGTATATACTGTTATGATATTTTCCAGCTTCCTATCAGCTGGCTCCTTGAGGGCGGCCGTATCTGGAAACGGTAACGCCATGTTTTTTATAAGCGTGTGAGCGCCTTGTCCACCCTAAGGTGTGTTTTCCAACTCGCCCTTACTACTGGCGGGAAAAAGGGTATACCGCCCATAACTTTCTGTCGGAGGAACCCCACGTATCATCACACACTTCATTTAATTTATCTGATTTAGGCAAAACTACAAGTAGTTTTTTCCCACCCTACAAAATACCCTTATTTGTGGTACTTGTGGTATCAGAAATACGTAACACCTCCTTCATTGCCCTTAACATGTAACTTGTGGCCCTAAAGGAAAAATACGTTTGTTTCTTCACCGTCGACACTGGGGTCAGTGTCCGTGTCAGTGTCTGTCGACCGACTGATGTAAATGGGCGTTTTTACAAGCCCCTGACGGTGTCTGAGACGCCTGGACCGATACTAATTTGTCCGCCGGCTGTCTCATGTCGTCAACCGGCTTGCAGCGTGTTGACATTATCACGTAATTCCATAAGTAAGCCATCCATTCTGGTGTCGACTCCCTAGAGAGTGACATCACCATTACAGGCAATTTTCTCCGTCTCCTCACCAACATTTTCCTCATACATGTCGACACACACGTACCGACCTACAGCACACACATACAGGGAATGCTCTGATAGAGGACAGGACCCACTAGCCCTTTGGGGAGACAGAGGGAGAGTTTGCCAGCACACACCAAAAGCGCCATAATGTATATAACAACCCTAGAAGGTGTTGTTTCTATATATGGGCTCTTAATATATAATTATATCGCCAATTTATGCCCCCCTTCTCTTTAACCCTGTTTCTGTAGTGCAGGGGAGAGTGGGAGCCTTCCTCACCAGCGGAGCTGGTCAGGAAAATGGCGCTGAGTGCTGAGGAGAATAAGCTCCGCCCCTTTCACGGCGGGCTTTTCTCCCGGTTATTAGGAAAACTGGCCTGGGTTAAATACATACATATAGCCTTAATGGCTATATGTGATGTATTTATTTGCCTCTAAGGTACTCTATATTGCTGCCCAGGGCGCCCCCAGCAGCGCCCTGCACCCTCCGTGACCGAGATCCGTGAGCCGTGTAGCAACAATGGCGCACAGCTGCAGTGCTGTGCGCTACCTCTATGAAGACTGAAGTCTTCTGCCGCCTGTTTCCGGACCTCCGTTCTGCCGTTCTTCAGCGTCTGTAAGGGGGATCGGCGGCGCGGCTCCGGGACGAACCCCAGGCTGACCTGTGTTCCGACTCCCTCTGGAGCTCAGTGTCCAGTAGCCTAAGACTTCAATCCTCCTGCAGGCAGGTGAGTTGCAAGTCTCTCCCCTAAGTCCCTCGTTGCAGTGCTCCTGTCGCCAGCAGGAGACACTGATTAGAAACCTAAAAAAAAACTTTTCTAACTAGCTCTTTAAGAGAGCCACCTAGATTGCACCCTCTCGGACGGGCACAAAAACCTAACTGAGGCTTGGAGGAGGGTCATAGGGGGAGGAGCCAGTACACACCATGTGACCTAAAAAGCTTTTTAGATGTGCCCTGTCTCCTGCGGAGCCCGCTATCCCCATGGTCCTGACGGAGTCCCCAGCATCCACTAGGACGTTAGAGAAAAGCTATAATGTACTGTTTTATGGGAAAGGTAAACTCAGCTCTGATGTAAGATGAATATACTGTAAAGGGGAGTACACACGGAGAGATGTATGCTGAATTTCTAAGCAATATGACTAGATTGCTTAGAAATTAAGCACGGATCTTTCTGTGTGTATGCCCCATAGCGATAGCGGTGTGTCGCTATCGCCGACTCTAGATTGGCCTTCATGCAGGCCAAATCTAGTTAGATCGCTCACTTCACTGCTGTGTGAAGTGAGCGCCCCTTCCCCCTTCACATCGTGCTGTGTGCTGAGCGGGACAGAGATGTGTGCTGAGCGTTCTGTGATAGATCACTCAGCACACATCTCTGTACACATTGGTACGTGTGGATGGCCCTTATCACTTGCCAGTTACATGCTGTAACAGTTATTTAAGCATCGTCAATTGTTACCGACATAAGTCAAATGTAATTATTTAAATACTAAAAAGCACGCGGTACAATTTATGTATTTTTATTTTTTTTACTTTGGTTGTCTGACATAAAAGTTTAGAAAACTGTAAATGGTTACCCAAATTTCAAAGAAAAAAAATAAATCTTCTAGTCTAGATCAATATGTAATCAATGCAACTGCAGAGACAGACGAGCAACAATGTAATTACAGTTATAGAGTATATATGAAAAGGAAACTATGTTCTATACATTACATCAGCTGCTGTAACATCCTCACGCTCCATGCACATAACGTCTACAGATGGAGTACAAAGTTACCTCTGAGGGATTATTCATCTGTATGCAGGCTGGCAGATGTGGCAACAAGACAGGTGGGACTGGTAGAGAAGGATTTGCACCTGTAGCTCAGCCAAACAGGCCCTTGATGTATGAATTGCAATATGCGCTTTCACCGTAGTCTATAGAATTGACTGTTTTACATCTGAAAAACTTTTGATAGGATTGCGTGTGGCGTTAGAAAATTATGCCTGGCGGCCAAGATAAGTTCAATGCAGCAAATAAGAATGGAGACGTTGCTCAGGATCATGGGCTAATTTTCAATCCTGCGCCGTTCAAATAAGGTTCGTTACTTCACGCATTAAGCCCCAGAGGGTGCACTTTATGCAGATTTTGCCATGTTAAATGCATCTTCTGGGGTTTAATGGCCTGGGAATACATTTGATATGCCGGCAGTCACATGACCGACCATGGCATCCCGACACTGAATATGCCAGCATTGGAGGGGGTAAGTATTTTTACCACCCCGTCCCCAACCCATGGGGGGGGGGGGTGGCGGCTAGGGCTAACTCTCCCAGGGTGTCGGATATGGCTAACCCTGGGGTGGGGTGGGGGGGTGGGGGGAGGGGTTGGTTGGCTAGTGCTGACCTCCTCATAGTGCTTAAACACAGCTCTCCGTCAACCTCGGGCCCTATCCCTAAGGGAGTGCCCCGATACCTTCGGCATCCCGTCTGTCAGTGATCCGGCGCTGCTCTCCCGAGTGCTGTCTGAATTCCGGTGTCACATGACCGCTGGCATACCAACAGGCAGTATGCAATGGGCTGGGCAGCAAGGCTCAATTGAATAGCTTTGGGACTCAATGTGTGGGGTAACCCATAAATTCAGACAATTATTGCGGAATCTATGGGTTACTGCGTGTTCCCCGCGGGTTTACTGTGCAGGAAAATTTACTAATATATGTCTGTAGCAGTACATTAAAAACTGCGTGTAACAATCTGCCGCTAGAGTTTAAAATAAGAATTTACTTACCGATAATTCTATTTCTCATAGTCCGTAGTGGATGCTGGGGACTCCGAAAGGACCATGGGGAATAGCGGCTCCGCAGGAGACTGGGCACAAAAGTAAAAAGCTTTAGGACTACCTGGTGTGCACTGGCTCCTCCCCCTATGACCCTCCTCCAAGCCTCAGTAAGGATACTGTGCCCGGACGAGCGTACACAATAAGGAAGGATCTTGAATCCCGGGTAAGACTCTTACCAGCCACACCAATCACACCGTACAACTTGTGATCTGAACCCAGTTAACAGCATGATAACAGAAGGAGCCTCTGAAAAGATAGCTCACAACAACAAAAAACCCGATTTTTGTAACAATAACTATGTACAAGTAATGCAGACAATCCGCACTTGGGATGGGCGCCCAGCATCCACTACGGACTACGAGAAATAGAATTATCGGTAAGTAAATTCTTATTTTCTCTAACGTCCTAGTGGATGCTGGGGACTCCGAAAGGACCATGGGGATTATACCAAAGCTCCCAAACGGGCGGGAGAGTGCGGATGACTCTGCAGCACCGAATGAGAGAACTCCAGGTCCTCCTCAGCCAGGGTATCAAATTTGTAGAATTTAGCAAACGTGTTTGCCCCTGACCAAGTAGCAGCTCGGCAAAGTTGTAAAGCCGAGACCCCTCGGGCAGCCGCCCAAGATGAGCCCACTTTCCGTGTGGAATGGGCTTTTACAGATTTTGGCTGTGGCAGGCCTGCCACAGAATGTGCAAGCTGAATTGTACTACAAATCCAACGAGCAATCGTCTGCTTAGAAGCAGGAGCACCCAGCTTGTTGGGTGCATACAGGATAAACAGCGAGTCAGATTTTCTGACTCCAGCCGTCCTGGAAACATATTTTCAGGGCCCTGACTACGTCCAGCAACTTGGAATCCTCCAAGTCCCTAGTAGCCGCAGGCACCACAATAGGCTGGTTTAAGTGAAATGCTGAAACCACCTTAGGGAGAAATTGAGGACGAGTCCTCAATTCTGCCCTGTCCGTATGAAAAATTAGGTAAGGGCTTTTATAGGATAAAGCCGCCAATTCTGAAACACGCCTGGCTGAAGCCAGGGCTAACAGCATTACCACTTTCCATGTGAGATATTTTAAGTCCACAGTGGTGAGTGGTTCAAACCAATGTGATTTTAGGAATCCCAAAACTACATTGAGATCCCAAGGTGCAAATGGAGGCACAAAAGGAGGCTGTATATGCAGTACTCCCTTGACAAACGTCTGAACTTCAGGAACAGAAGCTAGTTCTTTTTGGAAGAATATTGACAGGGCCGAAATTTGAACCTTAATGGACCCTAATTTTAGTCCCATAGACCGTCCTGTTTGCAGGAAATGCAGGAATCGACCCAGTTGAAATTCCTCTGTAGGGGCCTTCCTGGCCTCGCACCACGCAACATATTTTCGCCAAATACGGTGATAATGTTGTACGGTCACATCCTTCCTGGCTTTGATCAGGGTAGGGATGACTTCATCCGGAATGCCTTTTTCCTTCAGGATCCGGCGTTCAACCGCCATGCCGTCAAACGCAGCCGCGGTAAGTCTTGGAACAGACATGGTCCCTGCTGGAGCAGGTCCTTTCTAAGAGGTAGAGGCCACGGGTCTTCCGTGAGCATCTCTTGAATTTCCGGGTACCAAGTCCTTCTTGGCCAATCCGGAGCCACGAGTATAGTCTTTACTCCTCTCCTTCTTATGATTCTCAGTACTTTTGGTATGAGAGGAAGAGGAGGGAACACATACACTGATCGGTACACCCACGGTGTTACCAGAGCGTCCACAGCTATTGCCTGAGGGTCCCTTGACCTGGCGCAATATCTGTCCAGTTTTTTGTTGAGGCGGGACGCCATCATGTCCACCTTTGATTTTTCCCAACGGTTCACAATCATGTGGAAGACTTCTGGGTGAAGTCCCCACTCCCCCGGGTGAAGATCGTGTCTGCTGAGGAAGTCTGCTTCCCAGTTGTCCACTCCCGGAATGAACACTGCTGACAGTGCTATCACATGATTTTCCGCCCAGCGAAGAATCCTTGCCACTTCCGTCATTGCCCTCCTGCTTCTTGTGCCGCCCTGTCTGTTTACATGGGCGACTGCCGTGATGTTGTCCGACTGGATCAACACCGGCTGACCCTGAAGCAGAGGTCTTGCCTGACTTAGGGCATTGTAAATGGCCCTGAGTTCCAGGATATTTATGTGAAGTGACGTTTCCATGCTTGACCACAAGCCCTGGAAATTTCTTCCCTGTGTGACTGCTCCCCAGCCCCTTAGGCTGGCATCCGTGGTCACCAGGACCCAATCCTGAATGCCGAATCTGCGGCCCTCTAGGAGATGAGCACTCTGTAACCACCACAGGAGAGACACCCTTGTCCTTGGAGACAGGGTTATCCGCTGATGCATTTGAAGATGCGATCCGGACCATTTGTCCAGCAGATCCCACTGAAAAGTTCTTGCGTGGAATCTGCCGAATGGAATCGCTTCGTAAGAAGCCACCATCTTTCCCAGGATCCTTGTGCATTGATGTACTGACACTTGGCCTGGTCTTAGGAGGTTCCTGACTAGGTCGGATAACTCCCTGGCTTTCTCTTCCGGGAGAAACACCTTTTTCTGTACTGTGTCCAGAATCATTCCTAGGAACAGCAGACGTGTCGTCGGAATCAGCTGCGATTTTGGAATATTTAGAATCCATCCGTGCTGTCGTAGTACTACTTGAGATAGTGCTACTCCGACCTCTAACTGTTCTCTGGACCTTGCCCTTATCAGGAGATCGTCCAAGTAAGGGATAATTGAGACGCCTTTTCTTCGAAGAAGAATCATCATTTCGGCCATTACCTTGGTAAAGACCCGGGGTGCTGTGGACAATCCAAACGGCAGCGTCTGAAACGGATAGTGACAGTTCTGTACCACAAACCTGAGGTACCCTTGGTGAGAAGGGCAAATTGGGACATGGAGGTAAGCATCCTTGATGTCCAGAGACACCATATAGTCCCCTTCTTCCAGGTTCGCTATCACTGCTCTGAGTGACTCCATCTTGAACTTGAACCTTTTTATGTAAGTGTTCAAGGATTTCAGATTTAAAATGGGTCTCACCGAGCCGTCCGGCTTCGGTACCACAAACAGCGTGGAATAATACCCCTTTCCCTGTTGTAGGAGGGGTACCTTGATTATCACTTGCTGGGAATACAGCTTGTGAATGGCTTCCAATACCGCCTCCCTGTCGGGGGGAGACGTTGGTAAAGCAGACTTCAGGAACCGGCGAGGGGGAGACATCTCGAATTCCAATTTGTACCCCTGAGATACTACCTGCAGGATCCAGGGGTCCACTTGCGAGTGAGCCCACTGCGCGCTGAAATTCTTCAGACGGGCCCCCACCGTGCCTGAGTCCGCTTGTAAGGCCCCAGCGTCATGCTGAGGACTTGGCAGAAGCGGGGGAGGGCTTCTGTTCGTGGGAAGAGGCTGTCTGCTGCAGTCTTTTTCCCCTTCCTCTGCCCCTGGGCAGATATGAGTGGCCTTTTGCCCGCTTGCCCTTATGGGGAAGAAAGGACTGAGCCTGAAAAGACGGTATCTTTTTCTGCTGTGAGGTGACTTGGGGTAAAAAGGTGGATTTCCCAGCCGTTGCCGTGGCCACCAGGTCCGATAGACCGACCCCAAATAACTCCTCCCCTTTATACGGTAATACTTCCATATGCCGTTTGGAATCCGCATCACCTGACCACTGTCGCGTCCATAACCCTCTTCTGGCAGAAATGGACAGCGCACTTACTCTTGATGCCAGAGTGCGAATATGGCGGGAAAGGGTATAATGCCAATAATTTTTTAGAAATTAGCAGTTTTTTATCGGGGGAAACCCACGCTTCATCACACACTTCATTTAATTCATCTGATTCAGGAAAAACTACGGGTAGTTTTTTCACACCCCACATAATACCCTTTTTTGTGGTACTTGTAGTATCAGAAATGTTCAAAACCTCCTTCATTGCCGTGATCATGTAACGTGTGGCCCTACTGGAAAATACGTTTGTTTCCTCACCGTCGACACTGGAGTCAGTGTCCGTGTCTGTATCGACCTGAGGTAACGGGCGTTTTATAGCCCCTGACGGTGTTTGAGACGCCTGTACAGGTATTAACTGATTTGCCGGCTGTCTCATGTCGTCAACAGTCTTTTGTAAAGTGCTGACAATATCACGTAATTCTTTCCATAAGACCATCCAGTCAGGTGTCGACTCCCTAGGGGGTGACATCACTAACACAGGCAATTGCTCCGCCTCCACACCATTTTCCTCCTCATACATGTCGACACAGCGTACCGACACACAGCACACACACAGGGAATGCTCTGATAGAGGACAGGACCCCACTAGCCCTTTGGGGAGACAGAGGGAGAGTTTGCCAGCACACACCAGAGCGCTATATATATACACAGGGATAACCTTATATAAGTGTTTTTCCCTAATATAGCTGCTGTATATATTAATATGCCAATTTAGTGCCCCCCCTCTCTTGTTTTACCCTGTTTCTGTAGTGCAGGACTGCAGGGGAGAGTCAGGGAGCCTTCCTCCAACGGAGCTGTGAGGAAAAAATGGCGCCAGTGTGCTGAGGAGATAGGCTCTGCCCCCTTCTCGGCGGCCTTTCTCCCGCTTTTTAATGGAAAAATTGTCAGGGGTTAAATGCATCCATATAGCCCAGGAGCTATATGTGATGTATTTTTTGCCAAAAAAAAGGTGTTTTTTTTAATTGCGTCTCAGGGCGCCCCCCCCAGCGCCCTGCACCCTCAGTGACCGGAGTGTGAAGTGTGCTGAGAGCAATGGCGCACAGCTGCGGTGCTGTGCGCTACCTTATTGAAGACAGGACGTCTTCTGCCGCCGATTTTCCGGACCTCTTCACTCTTCTGGCTCTGTAAGGGGGCCGGCGGCGCGGCTCCGGGACCCATCCATGGCTGGGCCTGTGATCGTCCCTCTGGAGTTAATGTCCAGTAGCCTAAGAAGCCCAATCCACTCTGCACGCAGGTGAGTTCGCTTCTTCTCCCCTTAGTCCCTCGGTGCAGTGAGCCTGTTGCCAGCAGGTCTCACTGAAAATAAAAAACCTACTTTAAACTTTTACACTAAGCAGCTCAGGAGAGCCCCTTAGCCTGCACCCGTCTCGTTCGGGCACAAAAATCTAACTGAGGCTTGGAGGAGGGTCATAGGGGGAGGAGCCAGTGCACACCAGGTAGTCCTAAAGCTTTTTACTTTTGTGCCCAGTCTCCTGCGGAGCCGCTATTCCCCATGGTCCTTTCGGAGTCCCCAGCATCCACTAGGACGTTAGAGAAAATACATTTTTTTTTATTATAAGGAGGGCACTTAAGTAAAGATCTGGGGGCTCAAGGTCCTACAATCTATATAGGGGGAGATGCATGAAACCTTCTAAAGAGGAAAGTGAAGTTGCCCATAGTAACCACTTGTCTCCTGACTATAATTTATCAAGTACATTCTATAAAATGTTAGCTAGAAACGGATTGCTAGCTATAAGTAACTCCTCCTTAGAAGGTTTGATACACCTCCCCTATGTAGATTGTTGGACCTTGAACGCCCAGACGTTCACTTAAAAGTCTTCATAAATAAAGTATATTAGAAGATTTCACGTGTGTTGGGGGCATCTCCCCCACAGAGACAAACAGGAAAGAACTGTCACAAACGCTATGTGCATGAGAAACTCCTGATAGATGATGGCTAGCTCACTATGGAGTTACAACTATTAGCAATTTGGTGACACAGGACTACCACTACAAAAACAAACCTAAAGTAAGACTGCTCGCAGGTTAAAAAAAAATGATCAAAATTATATGATCAAAACAATTACTGAAAAACAAGAACAGTAACTGATTTGCGTGTATTTATTTTACAAAAACTCGCTAGTGTCCCTCAAACTTAGCCCTCGCCTGCCTGATCTAGTCATCCATATACTGTACAGTACGAGCCCACCCATTGTCGGAGGGCCGACTGATGGCTTGAGTGAACTGACAGAACCACCTGGGGGTCACCAGTCTGTGCTGTAATGATCATCACAGATGTTTGTGCTGTCTTGATTAACAAATTCAGATATGGTCAGCTACTAAATCACTAGTCTCGGGTAAAGGGGCGACACCTAATGTGAACTTTCAGCAATTTGATTCAAACTTAGGCGCATACTGTACAAGTTAAACTTTTTTTTTCACCTAACACTTTACAATATAGAGACTTAAGAGCACATCAGCCAATAAGTTACACTTATTACAACCTATTACTATATTTAAATAAACACTATTTTTACTTCCCTAATAGGGTCATCAAATGACATGTGTTGATATTCTTCTTGTAATAGTAAGTATAGGCCGGAAAGAAACGACATAGCAAATTTTAACTAATTTTTCCAATCGTTGCTTTTAGCACAGTATTATTATCCGTTGGTTTTAATGACAGTTACGCACATATGTAAAGAGCATGTTTCTAGTAAGGAGTTGCTCAAGTGTTCGTATTTGGAAAGAGAGGTGTTTTATAGTTTGACCAGACATCCCAGACACTAATAGAAAGCGCTGATGTCACTGCAGCTCAAGAACAATAAAGATACACAAGAGAGAGGCTAAAGTAAGCACCAAGAATAACACTACACAAACAAGTGAAAGGCAGCATGGCCATTTACCCTTCCTATTGGCCAGTACAAATAACGTAATTACACCTTGCAATCGGAATGTAAAGGGGAAATTCACACACATAACAAAATGGACATTAAAATTTTTTTTTTTTTTGTAACAGTATTGTTACAAACTGTTAACTCTAAATGTGCCTACACACAAAGACGCAATATAATCAAAAGATTGTCTAAACCTTTGATGTTCAAGTTTGATGGCTCCGAACGGGAATTCCATTTCTTATTACTGCACAGGAGCGGATTGCTAACTTGTGAGCATTCAATCTCGTTTCTGCAAATTTATAGTATTTCATTTTGTGTGCAAACAAAATAATCACTGACAGGTCAATGAGAGATTCGTTTGTGAAGAGATTGCGCCATTGCAATGCAGAAAATCAGTACTTATTGCTAAGATGCAAACAAAAATGTTTTCACCCATATAAAACTGACGAGTCCATGAAACTATATGCAAACGTCCTTCTTAACTGGGTACTTTTGTTATTGTTTAATAAATATTTGTGCAGACATCTTTCATTTAATATCCTAACATTGCCTGGAAATTTTGGAAGAAAAACAAAGGGTGTCTGGTTTCAATAGGCAGAAACTAGAAGTTTATATTTAACTTTCAATAATTAGCAACGCCCTGCTTGCTGGCCATGGGGACGGTGACAGGAAAAGGTATTAAGGCATATAACCGGGGAATACTATTTATAAAGTGGATGAACCTGTATCCTGCAAAGAATTCTGTTTCCCAATTCTCCTCCTTAGCCATACATATCTCTCTCTATGTGGCAGATACAGATAGATACATACAGACGTATACACGCTGGCAAAAACAGCCATCAAATCACGTTGACGTGTATCCAAATTCCTTGTGAGACTTAAGTTTTATATGACAAAGTCAGGTATTTCCCAGTCTTCTGATCAAAGCAAACGTGTAAAAATATGTGCAATATCTTCATCAATACCTATTCTCTTTCCTTGCAGCAATATAGGACATGCCTCGCCTGAAACCTGAGATGTGTCAACTTGATCAAGGTCAGACTGCCTCAAATCAATTTCCTTATCTGTCAGCATGTTTCTAATTTGTAGATTTCCTTTCTGTAAATTGAGAAATATTCCTCCTCTCAGCTAGTGGTGAATGTTCATGTAAAAACATTATTTTAGTTCAATTGAAGTTTTAAGACTGCGGGCTCAGCATCTAGCTAGTCACGTATAGGCAATGAAGGACCTCTACTAAACGGAGAAGTAAATCGGAACCTACATTTGTCAAACAGAGATTTATTGTGTGAACATATAGGGGAGTACACAACGGTGTTTATATATATATATATAAAAAAAAAAAGATAACTGAAACTTGTATGTGTATATTATGTATGTTACGTGTCAGCCGGTATGCCACAGCACGCCATCCATGAACGTGCGTTGTGTGTAGATTATTACCAAAGTTACGGGACAGGACGGGATGGGTGGTCTTCGGATTGCCGGAGGCCGCGCTCCCGGCAACCACCATACCGGTGCCGGAATCCCGACCGCCGGCATACTAACATCTTTTCTCCCTGTTGGGGGTCCACGACCCCCCTGGAGGGAGAATAGATAGCGTGGCGTGCGTAGCGCGCCACCGTGCTTGCAGCGGGGCAAGCGCAGTGAGCCCGCAAGGGGCTCATTTGCGCTCACCCAGCTGTCTGTATGCCGGCGGTCAGGATTCTGGTGCCGGTATGCTGGTCGCCGGGAGCCCGACCGCCGGCATACCATACTACACCCAACGGGATGGCAGGCCTTCCCTGACATCTGTAACAACACGTTCCAGGAAAATTTCCAGAAACTTGCACCACCTAACAAAACTATCCTGTCTTTGGTGGAAATATTCCGGCAAACAGGGTCAGTGGCTAATAACAATAAAGGACGTTTTGGCATGCCCCGCAGCACCGCGAGTAATGTGCGAGGATGTAAAAAAGTTTGATTTTTTCTTTTTAAACACCCTATATATAATATTAATACTTCTATAAAAGTAAAGAAAGACATGCCCTCATGGAAACACAACTAACGTTTGGGAAGCTGCCTATTTACCAGTTTTACGGAAAAGGACTGCAATCATAATTGTTCTCATCAAATAAACCATGCAGAACCTGGCCGAACCAAACCAGGATACAAAAGGGAACACAATATCGCAACAGGAGAGGAGATGCGCTAAAAGCAGAACTTTTTTTTTTTTTACTGAGTTTAAAAGAGATTTACACTAAATGGTTCTTTAAAAAATGATATTGGCAATATAAAGGTTAATTTTCACAATAACAAATAAAAAAAACCTCTAGGGATATGCACAGTTAAACATTTTCTGAAACAGATTGCAAACACAAAAAATCTGAGTGCACATTTTAGGAAAAGCAGGTAACGTGAACATAAAGACGTAGAACCAAATTGTTATTATATTTTATTTGTTAGGTGTCACAAGGTGTATACAGAGCCGTACGAGAAGTGCACCTAAAAGGAAGAAATATAGTAAACCACATAAATGCAATGCAAAACAGAGTACTATCGCTGGAGTACAAAGATCAAATACAAACACTGCAATACAACCATAAACAAGAAGTGGTGAACACAGGGGAGAGGGTAGGGCAATGCAAAGTAGCCTGTAGGAGCAGGCAGTGGAAAGTCGCACAACAACTCGCAGTGATACTGAGAAAACAACGTCAGTGGCTGGAGGGGAGGAGACTAAACAAGACAAAGGGGGTAATTCAGACCTGATCGCTAGGCTACGTTTTTGCACAGCGGGTGAACAGGTCTAAACTGCGCATGCACTGCAATGCGCAGGAGCGTCGCACGAGTACAAAGTGGATCGCCGCCCAGCGATGGATTTGTGCGAAGAATCCATTCGCACGGGCGGTCCAAAGGAGATTTACAGGAAGAGGGCGTTTGTGGGTGGCCACTGACCATTTTCCGGGAGTGGTTGGAAAAACGCAGGCATGTCCGAGCGTTTGCAGGGAGGGATCCTGACGTCACTTCCGGTCCTGGACAGGCTGATGTGCTCGCAGCGGCTGAGTAAGTCCTGGGCTGCGCAGAGACTGCACAAGATCTGTTTGTACAGCTCTGCTACACGTGCGTTCACACACTTGTACAGCTAAAACACACTACTCCTGCAGGCGGCGACTATCTGATCGCAGCAGTGCAAAAATCGCAGCATAGCGATTAGATCTGAGTCCACAGCTGGTAAAGACAGTACATGGGGTAAAATAAGAGGGAAGAGTGTCCTCCCCAAGAGCACACATTCAACAGGGAGGGAGTAAAAAGTTGGGAGGGTGAACTGAAGGTCATTGACTTCAGGCCAAAAGTTTGGCGCTTGGAATTAAGTAAAACAATAATGGCACATTTTTTTTTTTTTTTTTAAAGGAGTCTAAACAGAGTATACAAAACAGAGTAGGTTATCAATACATGCACAGCCACTCACACACCAACACTACATAGTATAGTATAAGCGGCATATAGCCAGCAGTGCCCAATATATACCAACAGCGCCAAGTGCAACAATTATGGGGTCAATCAATTTACCCACGAATTGAATGAGGTGCAAGTAAGTTGAGCACATAGGGTACCACTGGACTCGCAGATTTTTGTTCACAGCCCACAGACTGGGACGCGGGAGGAGGGGACAAATTGTACTGCCAGTGTTTACACGTCACTGCAATTCACCCCCTTTGCAAGCAATTGGATTAACCAAGATTCATTTATTTGGATTAATAAAGTATAATAAAAAAAATATTGGAATTGCTGACCAAAAAACATAAAAAGAGTAGCAAATTCTGTCCAACTATTTTAGGAATATTATTTGGTGTAGTGATAGGACAGATATATTATGTTGGTAAAAATAACTGCATAAAGAATTAACATTATTATTCAGAATAATTATGTGACTAACCAGAGATTTTACTATAATATTTATGTTACCAAAATACTCCATGGCAGACATCACAAAGTACAGTATGGCTTCCATTCTAGGTTAGATATATACAAGATAGATGAAGCAGTATGTAATGGAGCTGCTCTTCTTCCAGTGTTCTGAGTAACTTCTCAAGCGCTCTCAGAAAAATATAGAAATTACAGACAATGGGGGTCATTCCGAGTTGTTCGCTCGTTATTTTTTTCTCGCAACGGAGCGATTTGTCGCTAATGCGCATGCGCAATGTCCGCAGTGCGACTGCGCCAAGTAAATTTGCTATGCAGTTAGGTTTTTTACTCACGGCATTACAAGGTTTTTTCTTCGTTCTGGTGATCGTAATGTGATTGACAGGAAGTGGGTGTTTCTGGGCGGAAACTGGCCGTTTTATTGGTGTGTGTGAAAAAACGCTACCGTTCCTGGGAAAAACGCGGGAGTGGCTGGAGAAACGGAGGAGTGTCTGGGCGAACGCTGGGTGTGTTTGTGACGTCAAACCAGGAACGACAAGCACTGAACTGATCGCAGATGCCGAGTAAGTCTGGAGCTACTCAGAAACTGCTAAGAAGTGTCTATTCGCAATTCTGCTAATCTTTAGTTCGCAATTTTGATAAGCTAAGATTCACTCCCAGTAGGCGGCGGCTTAGTGTGTGCAAAGCTGCAAAAAGCAGCTTGCGAGCGAACAACTCGGAATGACCACCAATGTGAGTAGGATAGCTGAGCTGCCATTGAGTATTTTTTTTTTTTTAAATGGGTAAATATAAATTGTCTGTTTCTCTTCTTCAATCCTCCATGGCAGCCATTATGACGTACCAAAGCAATGAAGTAGAGAGGGCCAAAAAGTAAACTAAAAATACACAGCTACATAACAAGGTGTTTATGAAAGTGGCTGTGAGGAGACCCTAGTGTTCCCGCTAGGTCCTTTCAACGCCGCGCCGCACCCTGCCCAGTTTTAAAATGACAAAATGTGCCCCTGCTTTTAACGTGGTACCCCGCAGAATCAGTCTGTACTCTGTCATTCTCACCCGCGAACTGCAGTGTCCCATGGGAGGGAAAAGTTGTAGATTAGCAATCAGCTCTGGTGAAGAGATGCCATGCACACGTCATCTATTCACAGTGCAGGAAGAGCTTGTAGGCAGCCCAGCATCTCCATAAGTGCTTGGCACGCTCCCAAAAGTGATGGACAGGGCGTGTTACTAGGTCACCTCCCAAGGTGTCCTTGTGCCGAAGTGCCTCTTTTCTCTGACTGCGTCCGGCCAACTGTTAACCCCAGATTGAACACTAAGAACCTGTCTTCCAAACTGCATGGTCATTATCATGCGGATATATTAGACATCCTCTGTCCATGATAATCATATAGTGATTGCTCTCACCAGATAGCGAATGTTTATCGGTTTCCTTCACCACTTATAGCTGGAAAGATGCATACAACCTCCTTGTATATTTAAAAAAACAAGGTCCCTTGCGCCACAGTGTACTGGCAGGTATAACTGCCACCAGAAACACTAACTTCCATGTCATCCATCTCGGAGAGGCTTCCTGTACGCTTTCGAAATGAGGAAAGGTCCCGTGTACCCACAAAGGACCTAGTACAAGGCAAATCATCTTGATTACTAGGAAGAAGACCAATGATTAATTCCTATGAAGTCAATTTATCTCCAATAAGGCACTCTGAACTGATAAAGGGGTCCTACGAGAATTCATCAACTCAACTCACTGTGGAGATTCTAACCCTGGTAATAAGTGAATGTGTAGAGAGGTGGCATGTGACTGGCAGATACTCTAGAATTTTCCACTGTATGTGTGATATTGTTAGCCTTAAGACGTGTACACACTAACTAAGCGATCGGAAACGGATAGGAATAATATATTATACACATAGTATAGTGTAACCGTGCGCCTGGCAGTCGTTTAATGGGTCGTCCCATCTGACGTGCAGCATGTTAGATGGGACAATGGCATGCAGTTACATACAGCATGTAATGATATGATATATTGTGCTGTTGTATGCTATATCATGATTGTCTACGACGGCAAAATATATTGTTAGATTGCATCACTGTCGACTGGGACACACATGATGTAGTGTGTACCCAGCTTTACTCCAAGTGGCTGTCACTCAAACTCAATGAAAACTGTATAAGGTCTAGTAAATGTGAAATATATGCTATTGTAAAATAAAAAAAAGATTCTCTATCTAAGCTCTTACTACTAATTGTAGGTTAGTGAATTAATGCAGAGCTAATGCATTTCCAATCACAGACCGGACCGCCCACAGTCAACAAGCGGAGGGGACAGTGGTGTATCGTGAACGCGAATGTTTATCTGTTTTCCTGCTCCACCTGGTTACTTTCCCTATAATAGAGTAACAATGTAAAATTCAAGTACAGATGTGTCCTCATACATCTTTGCTGCAGTCACGCCAAACAGACCCTCATGGCACGCCAGGTCCCGTGAGAATCTCAGGCATCTTTTTTTCTTCTTTCTTACAGAAGATGCGTCTTATTCGAATCGCTATATGAATAAGGTGCACAAGCTGATTAAAATGATATGCAGCTGTAATGAAGCATTACATTGTAATTAGCATTTCGTATGCACACAGAATACAGGAATGCCGCATATTTTAATCTGCAGAGTCTGCATGTGCGTCTTATGCGCATAGTGATGCGAAAAAGACGCAATTTTTGGCAAGAAAAGATGTCCAAACACTACTGGAGTTGCACGGATTCTTTTGCTGTGTGGTGTATTGAGGCAAGATGTATGAGGACACATCCGTACACAGTCTGAATCCTACAGGAGAGGGACGGCTCTCAGGTCGTTGGGCCCATCAATGATTTCTCTTGTACCCCTGAGGGCCAGTCCTACCCTGGAAAGCATTCAGATAAAGCAGTCAGATGAACAATATCATCAGTAGTCTGCATACAACGTACATTGGCATATTCTGAATACTGAACAGTACAATATAAAATAAATCAATTATATAAGAGGTACAATCCAAATTTCCTGTACAGGGTAAATCTAACCCTGTTTTTTTCCGGAACAAAAGTGAGACTTGTACCTGAACACACATGGATTCTTACCTAAGAAAAAAAAATTTGCTTCCCAAATGCAGTCCCCAAGGCACCATAACAGTCCAGGTTTTAAAGATACCCATGCTACAGCACAGGAGACTTAATTAGTACTTCAGTAAGTTTGATTAAACAATCTGTGCACAAGCATGTATATCCTTAAAACCGGGACTGTTAGGGTGCCTTTGTGGACCACGTTTGGGAACCACTGGCTTAGCAGGGTAATTTGTAACACTGGTTCCAGAAAAATATTTACAATAAGAAAACACACACACAAAATAAGAGACAGTACAGAGGGTCCTTTTAAACAAAAGATCAATCAGAGCTACGACTTATGCTGAGAGCGGGCTATTTACTCGTTCAGAATGGAAAATAAATTCCTTCTCTGTAAATCAAGTTACAAGCTATGTCCCAAAACGGTTTGTCCTCGATGTAATCACAGTAGGAATTAAAATACACATGATCAAAGGAACAGGGGGTTTATAGTTAGTAAAGCAAATTAATTTAGATGACAATCACCAGCAATGATATTCAGAATTAGAATGGACACAATCCTGTCTGATTATTATACAAGTCAGAATGTATATGCCATCTAATGAGTATTATTACAGCATAGACACTGACAAAGGGGAATAAAAATTCTATTAAGGCAGGGCTGGCCAAACCAGTCCCCTCAAGATCTACCAACAGTTCATGTTTTCCAGGCCTCCTGGAGATCCGTAGAATTGTCAGTTAGGAATGAATGCAGCACATCTTAATTAGTAATGACTACACCTGTGCACCCGCTAGGTGGTCTGGAAAATGTGAACTGTTGGTAGATCTTGAGGACTGGTTTGGCCAGCCCGGTATTAAGGGGTTGGGATCGGGTGACTGGCGCTCGGGATCCCGGCGATTAGCATACCGACACCGGGATCCCGGCCACCAGAATGCCAGCAGGAGTGCAAGCGCAATGAAGCCCCTTGCGGGCTCGGTGGCTCACTGCGCTCACCACAGGTTATATTCCCACACTGTGGGTGCCGTGGACACCCGCAAGTGGGAATAGTTCTGGGCCCTCTGCCAGCATTCTGGCAGCCATGATCCTGGCGTCTGTATGCTGACCGTCAGGAACATACCTATATCCCCGATTAAGAGTTAGTCGGCGGGATGTACAGGAGCCCAAGTTCGCCGGAGGTGCGGGATGCCGCCTGAACTTGGATGTTTTTCTTAAAGGGGCAATCACTTACATAGTTTGAATGACCGCCTCAGAAAAACCCTTGGCCCTCAAGACGGAAGCTTCAAGAGCCACACCGTCAAAGCCAGACGGGCCAAGTCCTGGTAAACACAAGGGCCCTGAACGAGGAGGTCTGGTCGTTGTGGAAGTAGAAGGGGACGATCTAGCGAGAGGCCCTGTAGATCGGAGAACCAGTGCCGTCTGTGCCACGCTGGAGTGATCAGAAGTAGGTTTCCTCCTCCTTGCTTGAACTTCCGTATTACTCTGGGCAGGAGTGACACCGGAGGGAACACGTACGACAGCCAAAAGTTCCATGGAATTGCCAGAGCGTCCACGAACGCTGCTTGAGGATACCTTGTCCTTGCTCCGAAGACCGGAACCTTGTGACTGTGTTGAAACGCCATCAGGTCCACATCTGGAAGGCCCCACTTGCCCACGAGAAGTTCAAACACCTCTGGATGGAGGCTCCACTCTCCGGCGTGTACGTCCTGACGCCTGAGAAAGTCTGCTCCCCAGTTTAGGACCCCCGGAATGAACACTGCGGATATGGCCGGAAGATGGCGTTCTGCCCACTTAAGAATCCGTGATACTTCCCTCATTGCCATGCAGCTTCGGGTGCCGCCTTGATGATTGATGTAAGCCACCGTGGTGGCGTTGTCCGATTGTACTTGAACAGGTCTGTTCTGTATCAAATGCTGGGCCAGGTTCAGTGCATTGAACACCGCCCGCAGTTCCAGAATGTTTATCGGGAGTAGAGACTCCTCCTCGGTCCACCGACCCTGAAGGGAGTGTTGTTCCAGCACCGCGCCCCAACCTCTCAGACTGGCATCCATCGTCAGCAGGACCCAGTTCAATATCCAAAAGGGACAACTCCGGCTCAATCGATGGTCCTGAAGCCACCAGCACAGTGACAGGCGGACCTCCGGAGACAAGGAGATCATTTGAGACCTAATCCGGTGAATTAGGCCGTCCCACTTGGCAAGAATTTACTTCTGCAGAGGCCGAGAATGGAATTGAGCACACTCCACTATGTCAAAAGCCGACACCATGAGACCTAGCACTTGCATTGCCGAATGTATCGACACTTGCGGAATAAATAAGAAGCATCAAATCCTGTCCTGAAGCTTCAGGACTTTCTCCTGAGACAAGAACAACCGCTGGTTGCGAGTGTCCAATAACGCTCCCAGGTGCACCATGCTCCGAACAGGAACCAGGGAAGATTTCTTCCAGTTGACTAGCCACCCGTGGGCTTTCGTGAACTGGACAGTCAGATCTAAATGACGCAGGAGAATTTCTGGGGAATTTGCCAGGATCAACAAATCGTCCAGGTACGGCAGGATCCTGACCCCTTGACAGCGGAGTACAGCAGTCATTACCGCCATTACTTTGGTGAAAACTTGCGGAGCCGTTATCAAACCAAAAGGTAACGCCCGAAATTGGTAATGAAGGTTGCCCACCGCAAACCTCAGGTACTGCTGATGTGACATTGCAATAGGAATATGTATGTAGGCATCCTGTATGTCCAGGGAGACCATATAGTCCCCAGGCTCCAAGGCCAGAACAATAGAGCGTAGAGTTTCCATACGAAACTTGGAGACCCTCACATACTTGTTCAAGGACTTGAGATTGAGAATGGGCCGCGAGGACCCGTTCGGTTTCGGGACTAGAAACAGCGGTGAATAGTACCCCTTGCCTCTCTGAGTCAGAGGCACCTGTACTACCACTCCTGTGGTCAGGAGGGATTGTACTACTGAATGAAGAGTGTTTGCCTTCACCGGGTCCACAGGGACGTCTGTCAGGCAAAATCGATGAGGCGTAACCTCGAGTGACGACTTCCCTTACCCAGGCATCTGAAGTGGTCTTCAACCATTCCTGGGCAAAACCTAGAAGCCGGCCCCCCACCCTGGGATCCCCACCCCGTCATGTGGCAGGCTCGTTCGTTTTGGTCGCAGGCTGACGGGGAGCCCAGGCCCGCTTTGGTCTGGGCTTGGCAGGTTTGGAAGTACGAGCTTGTTTCAGGTACGCCTGACCTTTTGCTTTACCTGGAGGACGAAAGGGCAGAGAGAAAGTACTTTTAGCCTTCGGTGCAAATGGAGCCGTACTTGGTAGGCAAGCTGTTTTAGCAGAAGCCAGGTCAGCCACAATCTTATTGAGGTCTTCTCCAAAAAGAATGTCTCCCTTAAAAGGGAGCACCTCCAGGGTTTTCTTAGAATCCATATCCACTGACCAGGATCTCAACCAAAGGATACGTCGAGCCAAGATGGACATAGTGGCAGCCTTGGCCGCCAGCACCCCGGCATCGGAAGCCGCCTCCTTAAGGTAAAGAGAAGCCGTGGCAATATATGAGACATTATCTAGCATGATCAGAAGCGTTGAAGGTAGCTCCGCCTCCAGCTCCTGAGCCCATGCTTCAACAGCTTCAGCAGCCCATGTCACTGCAATAGTTGGTCTATGCACAGCCCCCGTTAGGGTGTAAATCGCTTTTAAACAACCCTCCACACGTCTATCCGTCAGTTCCTTCAGAGAGGTGACGGTAGTCACTGGCAGAGCTGAAGAAACTACCAGTCTTGCCACCTGACAATCTACAGGTGGAGCAGTTTCCCAATTTTTACTTAGCTCCGCAGAGAGAGGATAGCGAGCCAACAGTCTCTTATGCGGTGTGAATTTTGTTCCCGGATTTTCCCAGGATTCCTGATGTATGTCAGCCAGGTGTTGAGAATGAGGTAAAACTTGTTTAACCACCTTCTTATGTTTAAATCTGTCCGGATATTTAGAGACAGCCGCAGGCTCAGGTTCATCAGAAACTTGAAGAATGAGCCTGATAGCCTCCATCAAATCAGGGACATCCACCAGTGACTTCCCTTCCCCATCAGAAGCATCAGAGTCAGTGTCTGTGGGGTCAGTATATGCACCATCCTCCTCAGAGGATGTGTCCAGAACAGCGGTGGATTGTGAGGAAGTAGCGGCCCGTTTAGAAGATGTCTTAGTCTTAGGTTGGCGAGAATGAGACTTATTTTTAGTCAGCGATCGGTTCAAGTGCTGTAACTGAGATGAGATTTGATCCGCCCATGGCGGATTGACTGCAGGGACAATAAACTGGTGCACTGGCATAGGAGGTCCCACAAGGGGCGTAAGTTTTGTTACCAGTGTATTTAATAACGTGGAGAGGTAGCCCAAGGTGGGTCATTATTGGCCCCCGATGCTACAGACCCACTGGGAGGTAAGGAACCCCCAGAACCTGAACTCTCTGCTGCCATGTTTTCCTCAAAAGTGTCTGCAGCATCACCTCCACGCAATGTGGGTGAATCCCCAGTTCTGTTGCCCCGTGTAGCTGACATAATGATAAGCTCAATAACAGGCAACCTAGTACAATATTAGCAGCAATATACCTAGCAAGAACTCCCAGTGTAGTGTGTCAGCACAAACCGGGAATCCAAAAGATATATGGTGACTATAAATTACAGAGAAAAATACACAGTAAATATATCTTGTGAAACACCTATATCAGTTAATAAACCTGACGCACATAGCCCCCTCAGGTTACAGAATATAGGAGTAGCAAGCTGAGTGAAATACACGAGATGGAAGCCACGCAGCAGCTACATGCACACACACTTATAGTCACAAATGTACAATGCACAAGTTATACCAAACAATAAAACTGCACTGGACTAGCAATATAAAGTAATACTCAGTATAGCTATATATACATATGCAAACAGTAGCTATAACAAAACATAGTAAATACTGGATGTATATCACAGGGTGTTTGTACAACACAACCCTGACTGTATGCACTCTTTCTTAACTAACACTGTCCACTGACAGGTAGAATACTTAAGTGTCCTGTAAAATGAACAGCGCTGACGATCAGGCGGCTTGACAGAGGAGGATTTGCCCAAGCAGTCCCAGGAACAGAGCAGCTCCGTGTAATAGCGGCTGACAGGGCATGAGGGAGAGATATGCAGCTCCAGGGCAGGAACATTTACCCAAATGGTGCCCTGGGACTGGGGGAGGGGCTACAGGTCAGGCCTTATCCCCGTGCTGGCTTCCCCACCGGGCGCTGCGGGCTGCAATGAAACGGGTTTTAACAGAGTCAAAAACCCAACCTGTGCCCTGTGTCACAGAGGCTAGTGGAGCGGCTGCCCCTTACAGTGTCCACAGCCGCGCCGGATCGCGATTACAGCGGGCCAAAGAAACGCCTTTACCTCCCCTTTGAACGTGGCCACGCGATCCAGGAGACAGCAGCGAGTGTGTGACTAACCGAGAACAACACCGGAGCCTCCGCTGTAGTTACCCGGCAACCAGGGCGCGGGAGTTTACAGCGCAGCTGGGGGAGCGATGGAGCTGCAGTAGGGGATGTCTGACTGACATCTAACACTGCTCCAGCCCTTGAAGTATTCAATTATTCTTCTTTCTTCTGAAAAATAGCTTTTCTTAGGGCTGCAGGAGCAGCCCCCCTGTTGTATGCCTGCTTACTGCATGGCACCAACTTACAAACTGAGCTCCTGTGCACGGAGGCGGGGTGATATAGGAGGCGGCGCTCTGCATCTTGGGAAGAAGGTCAAAGCTTTGAGTCTGTTGGTGCCTCGGATCAAGATCCTACTCTACACTGCAATGTTAATCCTTGTGGAGCCCAGTGTACCCCGCAGCAGAAATAACGTTATAGAATTCTTTAGAGGTGCAATATGTTGCAATCTAAGAAAAGTCACATATAAGGACTGTGGTCGGTATCGAAAGCCTAGACGACTGTACTTGCGATAATGGCTATGTGCGATTTTGGCTAACTGTTAATCGGTATCGCATCGGTATCGCAAGGTGACTTTCACCTTGCGATCTGCACTAACTTTCCTTGCGATTTTTACTACTGTATATAGGGGATCATTCAGACCTGATCGCACGCTAGTTTTTTTTGCAGCGCTGCGATCAGGTCTGAACTGCGCACGCACCGTAATGCGCAGGCGCGTCGCACGGGTACAAAGCGGATCGCAAGGTGATTGACAGAAAGAAGGCGTTTGTGGGTGGCAACTGACCGTTTTCTGGGAGTGGTTGGAAAAACGCAGGCGTTCCCAAGTGTTTGCAGGGCAGATGTCGGACGTCAATTCCGGCCCCGGACAGGCTGAAGTGATTGCAGCGGCTGAGTAAGTTCTGGGCAACTCAAACTGCACAAAGTTTTTTTGTACCGCTCGGCTGCACATGCGATCGCACACTTGTCGTGTATTTTAGCTGTGCAACTATGCGAACGCTGGACTGCAAAAAAACACTAGCGAGAGATCAGGTCTGAAAAAGGGACTTTGATGACCCGAAACGCGTCGGAACCTGCTTTCCAGTACTTTCCTGTGCTTCTGGACATCCTTGACTGTGAAAGGGACCACTGGGGAACACGCCTGACTGAGCCATATGCAGGGTATTGTTTCCGGGAAATACCTTGCATTCATAACACCTGCGGCTCCGATTATCATCTTGGTAGGACTCTGTTTCCCATGGTGGGTTCTGTTTTTGTCTCACTTTTAATCATTGTGTAGTATTAAAATTTATATTTTATTCACATCAAGCCGGTATATTAAATTTTATTGAGAAAATAGAAGTTTCTGCAAAAAGTGTAGCATTGGATTAGCGCTAAGTGGGAGGAGTCACTTTACCAATTTTAGTGCAGGTCTGAATTAGGCCCGTAGTCAGAAGCGCACGAAAATCTCTCACCGTATGTACACATCTTTACACTCCACAAAAAAACCACAGATAAAGATGGAGGGTCTGTGGTCCCAAATCAAGGGATAATTACTTAGTGAAACAAAAACATACAACATATTGAATAAAGACCACAGAGATAAATGTTTCATATTTAAAATGCTCTTAATGAAGGTTTCACTAGTGAATTTTAATATGTTATGTTAGAGCACCCCATTATGCTGGTTTTCTATTATCTCTCCAAAATGCTTATTAAATCCATTTCGATGACCTATCATCAAGGGTTTTGAGTCTCACGCCTTGCAAGTGTCTGAATTGTCAAAGTCAGAAAAATGTCTCTATGCACGTTGCCATATTTGCACCGCACACTGGTCCGCGCTGCGCATGCGTACGCTCTCCCGTGAAGGCGCATACCCGCAATAGCGTGCACTCGCAGGCGCGGTATGCGTATTTACGGTAGAGTTTATGTAGTCGTAGCGTGCGACTCATTCGTTACATATTTTCACAATTAATGTGGTTTATAGATCATGATCCCTTTGATAGTTTCTGAAAGTTTGGTTAATATAGAAGGTCCCTGTTTAAAGGAATCCCTCTTTGTATTGTACGAAGGGTCTAACAGGAATCATACAGCAGTGTTTGGTACCCATCGGAAGAGTATTTAATTAGTAATATTCCGGTGTTGGTTTGGAGCGTATTAATCGCTCGTGCGAATAGTTATGGACATAAGAAGTTTATGTCCATTTCTATTATTTACTCATACTCAGGTATGCGGCGGGAAACCCAGTTTCCCACCCACCTGAGCTGTTGGAAATCGTCACAGCCCACCTGTATGAATCACCCTATGACCTTTTGTTGTGATACAGGGTCGAATTCCTTCATCCAATGGACAATGGGATTGTAGGGACTATGAGATTGCATTGTGTGTGGGGCATAAATAGGCAGGCCGACCATATCCAACTTCACTCTCTCATCAACGGTTATCTGCTGATAGCCGGGAGCTGGATATCGAGGCGCATGCGACCATACCCTTTGTGCGTAAGTTTTCTCTCCGTAATCATTGTCTTTCTGTGAGCCAATTTCTCTCATCTCTCTCCGTCTCTCTCTCTCTCTCTCTCTCTCTCTCTCTCTCTCCTCTTTTCTCTTATATCTCTCATAGTATTGTATTGTATTGCATTTAGGTCAGAGTAGTATTGTCTTTTTGTATTTGTTGTTTAGTTCTGTGGTTAGGAAGTCTCTGTTATATTGTAGTGTATCATTTGTACTGTTATCCCCTTTATACAAGTATATTAGATATAATACAGTTAATAGGCTTTGGACCCTAAACCAGTATCTGTGTATTTTCTATAGTGTTAAGTGTTCACTTGAGCGTCAGTAACGCTCAAGCAGCTTTGTAGTTAGTCAGGTTACACAAGGTTGCACTTACACCCTGTATTCACATTAAGGTATTCTGTGTATTTCATTGGTATAAGGTTTAGACATAAAGGTATAGCATTGTGAGCGTCTGCACCGCTGGTGACCTCCTCGTGGTCTCGAGCGTAAGCTACGCCATAGCAAATCATTACTCTAGTCATAGCCAATAACGTGTCCTGTGATCACTGGGCCGCGAGCGAACGTGACGCCTGAGCGTCTCGCCTACGGCTGAGCGATCGTTACGCAGATAACGTACCCTTACGGTACTTCTTAAGCAAACAGCGTACAGTGTTCTTAGACTTCATAAAGGGTTGTTTATACGACAAAGGAATTTAGCATTGTCAATTGGGGACTCGTCCGAACCTTCTCATATCTGCACTAGGTAGATCAGCAGACATTATCCCTCCAGCAAAGGGTGGGAGGTTGTCTCGCAGTGCTGACGGGATAAGTGTCTGCTTCGCTTAGATAAAGAGTGCTGAAGGAATCCGGGAACCGGAAGTAAGAACAAAACGCTTGTGTCTTTTAAAACTGTTTTATTTCTCTTCTGTCTTGCGTATACACGCACGCATACATTTATCTGCATTTCTTTTTCAATTTCGTATATCACTATTCCTGTTTGCCAATTTTATAGTTGATAGAAAGTGCTAAAAGAGATTTGCTGTTATTTCATAGTAAAGGTAATAGTTAAAGTATAGAACAACACACGATTTGTCTAGGAGACAAGGCAGTCAGTGTGGATTGCGGTAGATGATCAGGGATCATTTACATTGATAAAAATATATATTGTGTTACGGTGGATCTTTGCATTGCGTACACGTGTCGCTAACAAAGACTAGCGTACGCAATCCAAAAGGCAGACGCACGCAGCGTACATTACGCAACGTAGCGTCCGGTTACGCTCACGTAGCTCAAGTCACGAAAAGTTGAATTAGCGCAAAGGCGATAAGTAACGCACAGCGGTAGATAACGCGAAGCGGTAAATAACGCAAATCTATTTTTGGAAAAATCTGAAATTTAGTTTAACAGATCCTGCTCCTAATTGGTAACACTGTTGGACTGAAGACAATTTCTGCGCAGAAATAGATATAGAAACAAAAGTGTACATGTGTTGAGTGAGTGTGTTTTTATACATAAGTTTATACAACTTTAAGGTGGAACCAAAAGGAAAGTCGGGTACTCGTCAAGGGACATACGTGTAAGTGACATATACGGTGGCTAGGGAGGCATCCCTGGTTAAATAATATTTGAGCATTAGAGTATAGCGGACCATAAGGTAACAAGACCAGGAGGTCACAAGGTAACAAGACCAGGAGGTCGTAAGGTACTAAAGAGGTCCGCTATAAAAGTCCAGTGGCACAACCCCTGGGGGCGTTGGTGCAGAACCCATATAGGCCATAAGCTCTTGCTGAAGGAATCGCGGCCGGAAACATCGATTCCATTAAATCTCTCAGTACATAACAGGTAGTGCTTATGTACTGAACGATTGGACCGCACGTAATTGTGTGCAATAGTTAGTAATCTGACCTAATACCATTAGAGTAAAGTGGTCACAAACGCTATTTGTACATTCTGACGTGATTTGTGTAATTTTTTTATTTTTAAAGGGAAGTTCGCTGGTCACTCAGGAACTATCTAGCAACCCCACCTTTACTGGAAAGAGTAAGTGTCCTGCGGGTAACCCTCATATGTTCCAGTAAACAGAAGGTTTTTGGTAGGGCCCTGTATCGAGTACGCCAGCACCACGTCGGTGTGATCAGGTCGTATTGGTCGAGGTGGGCGAGTGAGTGGGGTACTCGGTAAACCGCCACCGCCGGCCTACTGTGGAGTAATTTGGTTGTCTGTAAAGGCTTGCTGAAAACCTTGATACAGAAATCCAAGGAGGACTAAGCAACACCTGCAGACTATGGGGGCCAGTTGCTCAGGTAGGGGGCGATCAACCTTGGTTCAGGTTGATTCTGTGAACCGACCAGTTGGGTCGGCACGATATGTAATGTGTGAAAAATATGGAAGTCACACCGAATCTTTATGTGATGAATGGGAGAGAATGACTGTACAAGACAGGGACAAATTCCCAAGAATAGGTAGCTTTAGTCCAGAAGTGTTACAAAATTTAAGGAGGAGGATATGTCTTGTAAAATCAACAAAGAGACGAATTCAACATCATGATTATTTACAGTTATGGCACCAGGAAGGTGAGATACAGAGAGGTTTGGCTCTGGCGGCAGGATCTGGGGCAGTCAGGAAGCTGATAGCCACAGCTCCTCCTCCACCATACATTGCAGGAGAGAAGTTGATTGCGGAGAGAAACGCACTGGGTTGTAAAAACACAAACTCTTAGTAACCCTGTAAATGTTAATGATGTTAACCAAATAACTCATGCAAGTATTAACCCGTGCAAGATGTACCCTGTTTTGAACCTTCCTCAGGAGTGTGATCAAGAAGAAGATTCGGCAACAATTTCAGCTCTCTCTCTTGCAGCCACCATAGCAGAGACCACAGTAGGCACAGCGACACCCACGAGATTAGTGAAAGCCCCTAGCGGAGGGATAGGTGAGGTCGTGTCAACGGGTAAGTACGGCACCATGCACTACACTGAAACAATTGTACCACAACAAGCAGTAGAATCTACACAGGAAGAGGCTGTTAGAATTGCTCCTGTAAGGGTAATAGCAGTTCCCAATGGAAAAACAGATGTGTCGGGAGCCACTCCCATAAGGAACATTGCCATGTACACTCCATTTTCCAGAATGGAATTAAGAACAATAGTGTCCGAATTTCCTGACCCCAGGAAGGACTTAGTTGCTAGCCAAAAATACATCAGGGATCTAGGTAACACTGTAGAACCCAACAACAAGGATTGGCAGATACTGCTAAGAGCTTGTTTACCTTCCAATGTCGACGCAACTCAATTCTTAGTTGACTGCGCATTGGATAAAGATGTACCGCTTACAGACGTGTACAACAAGGATAATGTAAAAAGGATAAATTTACAGCTAAAGGAGTATTTCCCAGCCGTTGTTAAATGGAATAAAATATTTTCCATTAAGCAAAAGGAGTCCGAAACGGCAACAGAATATTTTCACCGGGCACTATTAGAAATGGCAAAGTACACTGGTATAGAAGACATTAAGACCAACCCAAACCATCGAGAAGTAGCAGTATCTGTACTGATGGATGGTTTGAAAGAAACATTAAAAGCTAGGGTACAGACCACACAACCATGTTGGCGAGGTCTGTCAGTGTCCACATTGAGAGAGGCTGCTATTGATCACGACAGAAACATCACTAGGCACAGGGAGTCGCAAAGTGATAAGTTGATGTCCGTAAGTATACAGGCGCTGACCACAAGGCAGCCTGCGTATGTACCACCGAATCCTGTGGGTAAGGCAAGTGTAATAACATGTTTTTCTTGTAACAGACCGGGACACTATGCACGAGAATGTAGAACAAAGAGTGTACAAAGATCTTTTCAACCCCCTAGACAACGACACGACACACGACATTGGGAGCAGGGTCCACAGAGGCGGAGTTTTGAGCCACATACAGGGGAAACAAAAAGATATCCCCCGAACAGAGATTGGCATGCCTCTGGTAGTTCCCAGCTAACCCCCGCACAAGTAGTCGCTGCCAGCGGGATTCAGGGAGGTCAGCATACCCAATAGGGGTGTGGCCATACCTGTAATCTGCACCCAGTTAAGTTGATTGCTAGTCTTGGAAGCGAACCAGAGATTGCAATCAATGTAGCTGGTAAAACTTTAAACTTTCTTGTAGACACAGGGGCGGCCAAGTCAGTGATAAATTCGACAGTGGGCATGAGAACCACTGGTAGGACAATTCCAGCCATGGGAGTAACAGGGGTAGTCCAGCACTACCCTGTTAGCAAACCAGCCGAGATTACAATAGGGCCTTTGCATACCAAGCATTCCTTTTTGCTGGCTGCATCGGCACCAACTAATCTCCTGGGTAGAGACTTACTATGTAAAATGGGTTGCGTCATTTATTGTACTCCTGAAGGTGTATTCTTGGACATACCTGAGAATCACGCTCAGGAGGTACGAGACATGTTAGACTCCCCATCAAAATTAATGTCACATCCCATTATGACAAATAGGAATCCATCCCAAGTAGAAGAGATGACATCTCAGATACCAGAGTCACTTTGGACAAAAGATGGACAGGACACTGGATTAATGGCAAACGTAGCTCCAGTAGTTGTACAAGTAAAAGATGGTAGGATAGCTCCAAAAATCCCACAGTATCCTCTGAAGCCAGAGGTGGAGTTAGGAGTTTTCCCAGTAATAGAGCGCTTGCTACAACAGGGCATTCTAGTAAGAACGTCCAGCACAGCAAATAGTCCCATCTTCCCTGTTAAAAAGAGTGGGGGGAGGGGTTACAGGCTAGTGCAGGATCTAAGGGGGATTAACAAAATAGTTGAGAGTCAGTTCCCCGTAGTGCCTAATCCAGCTGTCATCCTAATGCAAATTCCTCCCACTGCCAAATTTTTCACTGTTATTGACCTCTGCTCCGCTTTCTTTTCGGTACCTCTGCACCCTGACAGCCAATATTTGTTTGCATTCACATACAGAGGAGTCCAATACACGTGGACTCGGTTACCCCAAGGTTTCATAGATAGTCCAAGTATATTTTCTCAGGCTTTGCATGATTGTTTACAGTCTTTCCAACCGGAGAGTGGATCAGTGTTGATACAGTACGTGGATGATCTACTACTGTGTTCTGATTCATTGGAGGCATCCCTGAAGGATACGAAACAGCTCCTGTTTCATCTTTCAGACACAGGTCACAAGGTTTCCAAAGACAAGTTACAATTATGCCAAACTAAGGTAAAATATTTGGGACACTGTCTAACACAAGGACTGAGACACCTGACCGCTGATAGAATCCAAGCCATTAGAGACATGACACTGCCACAAACCCAGCAACAGATCAGGACGTTTCTAGGAATGTGTGGGTATTGCCGTAATTGGATCCCAGGGTTTTCCATATTGGCGCTACCTCTGCAGGAAATGGTCTCTTCAAACAAACCTGATCGGATTTCGCATACAGACGAATCCGAAACAGCATTTGAGAGACTTAAGCAATGCCTAACGCAGGCACCAGCACTAGGTATGCCAGACTATGGGAAACCCTTTGAACTATACGGAACAGAAAGTGCTGGGTGCGCAGCAGGTGTACTAACCCAAAAACACGGTGACGCCAGCAGGCCAATTGCATACTACAGCGCTCAGCTAGACACGGTAGCGCGATCCCTCCCCACATGCTTGCGTAGCGTTGCGGCGATAGCATTGCTAGTGACAAAAAGCGAAGATGTCGTGCTAGGCCACAACCTCACAATCCATACACCGCATGCGGTATCTGCCTTATTGAATTCTGCCCAAACCAGACACGTCTCATCTGCAAGGTTTACAAGATGGGAATTGGCATTAATGGCCCCAGTAAACATCACCATAAGGAGATGCAGTGCATTAAATCCTGCAACATTTCTCCCAGGTGTGCCTGGTCAGGCACAAAGGGTGGAAGGTGAGAGTGATGGGGAAGGAGGATTTAATGCAAAGGAAGATACACATGATTGTATGGAATATTTGACCCAAAATTTTACCGCAAGGCCTGACATCAGTGACAATCCACTGGAAGATGCAGAACTCACGTTCTACACGGACGGTAGTTGTCACAGACAGTCAGACTCGGGAGACTTGTGTACTGGATACGCAGTCGTAGATGACCAAGGCACCATAGAAGCGGAACCGCTAGGCCCACCTCACTCAGCCCAGGTTGCTGAACTGATCGCCCTAACCAGAGCATGTGAATTGGCTAAGGGTAAGTCAGCCAATATCTACACCGATTCTAGATACGCCTTCGGGGTAGTACATGATTTCGGAGCGCTATGGCGGCTCAGAAATTTCATGACGGCGGCTGGTACACCGATAGCGCATGCAGCTCACATAAAAAGGCTTCTAACAGCGTTACAGGAACCCGACAGAGTGGCTGTTATCAAATGTAAAGCACATACATATAGCCAAGACCCAGTATCCCTTGGTAACAGCCGAGCAGACGAAGCCGCAAAGCTTGCAGCTGCTACCCCCATACGGACAGACACCACACAACTGATGGTATTTAATACCATCAACACACAGAAGTTGTGTGAGATGCAGAATTTGTGTTCCACACAGGAAAGAGCAGTCTGGAGGGCAAAGGGATATGGCCAGGAGTCCTCAGGGCTCTGGACGGATGGACATGGTAAACCAGTGGCCCCCAGGGCATACCTTCCATGTCTGGCTGAAGCAGCTCACGGGCTGACTCATCTAGGCAAGGAGGGGATGTGCAAATTGGTAAGAGCATACTGGTGCGCCCCAGGATTCTCCTCTCATGCGAGTAAAAGAGCAATGTCATGCCTTACCTGTCTGAGAAAGAATATTGGAAAAGCAATACCTACAGAACCATCCCATATCCCACCTGCCGGCGGCCCTTTCCAGGTAATACAAATTGACTTCATTCAATTACCCCCATGTCGAAATTTGAAATATGTACTTGTTTGTATAGATGTTTTCTCGAATTGGGTCGAAGCTTTTCCAGCAGCTACAAATACCGCTATGTTTACAGCTAAGAAAATTGTGCAGGAATTTGTATGTAGATATGGTATCCCTAGAATCATTGAAAGTGATAGGGGTACCCATTTTACAGGTGATGTCTTTCAAGGAATGTGTAAATTAATGGGTATTGATAGCAAGCTGCACACTCCGTACCGTCCACAGGCGAGTGCGAAGGTCGAAAGAGTGAACAGCACTATTAAAAATAAATTGAGTAAAGTAATGGCAGAGACAGGATTGACGTGGCCAGAAGCTTTACCCATTGTTTTGTATAGCATCAGAACCACTCCCAGGTCCCCTCTTAATCTGTCTCCTTTTGAAATCTTGTTTGGTCGACAACCGCATGTCATGATTAACCCTCAGGATGATTTGAAATGTAACAATGAAGTAACTGTAAAATACTTAATTAACATGAGTAAACAGTTGAGGAATCAAAATGATAATCTGAAATTGGTGATTCCTGATTTACCAGATAGTAATTGTCATGACATTGAACCTGGGGATTATGTAATGATACGAAATTTTCTACGCTCAGGTTGTCTTATTGATAGATGGGAAGGACCATACCAGGTCTTATTGACTAGCACCACAGCATTGAAGGTTGCTGAGAGAGAGACTTGGGTCCATTCATCCCACTGCAAAAAGGTTGCTGATCCAGAGAAGTCCCGTGATAAGGAACAGACGGTAGAGGTTGTATCACTGGAGTGTCTGTTCCAGGAGGACTGAGGCGGCACCTGAGCCTTGAAGACCGAAAGCAGTTGTCGACTCCCTTCTCCCTTTTATTGTTTTTCTCCACTTCCCAGCCCCTCTCCCTTAAAATTTCTTTTTTCCCCCTTCTCATTCTTCTCTATTTCCTCCTCAAAGATGGACTTGCCCCAAGAGACTGTGATCCGGATTTTGATGTTAACCATGATGTTGACCAGAGCAGTCTGTTCCGGCGAGAGTACCATAGAGGTCGAAAGAGGTTCTGGAATGGGTTCCGATTATGATGATGGAGGCGTAGTTTTCCAAGATCAACCAAACCAACAAGCAAAGGCGAGTATCAGAAAACGATCCGATAGAAGAAATTGTGATGGATTGTTAGCTGAAGAAAATTGTATCTGTAGGCTCTGTGATAATCTGGTTGAAGATGGATGCATAAAGAAATGCCAATCCAGTTTTAATATCCATATGGACCGGCATCCATTGAGTGACTATCACTCCTTAGTGGGTAACGTATTAAACCAAACAGATTGTTGGGTATGCTCCCAAGTACCTCAGGGTCACAGCAAATCAGGGCTAGTACCATTTCCTTTAACGTTAGGGGAGGTACTTGAGCTAAGTGGTGGGAGACCGGTGGACCGGAGGTTTAACATCTCCAGCCCTCCTAGTTTGAAGCTCCACCAATACCATGTGGATAGGTCCCTCTTATGTTTCAACATCTCCAATCCCAGAAAACCGGGAAATTGGGAAGTGTCATGGAGCAACCTTACCATGACCTTTTCACACAGAGCAGATAGAATGCCTACAGATACAGAGCTCGTACGCCACATAGCCAGTAGAGGAAAATCTTTCCGGTATCGATATACCTTAGGAAATAGGATTACTAGAGTTGGAGAGGTATCACCAGGATACTGTGCACATATCGTACAAACCGATACGTGCATTAAGCAGATGGAAGAATTAGGGTCAGGAGATTTCACCTGGAAGGTTTGTAACATGATCATGTCCTTCTCCGTCCCTTATGTTCTCCCCGATGATGCATATTTCATATGCGGGAGAAAGGCGTACAAGTGGCTTGCCCCAAACTCTGAAGGATTGTGTTATATTGGAAAGGTATTGCCTGAAGTGATGACTGTTACACATGACAAAATGAAGGACATACACCGTGGTGCCCAAGCTCCTTATACTCACACTCATTACGAGCACCGAGTTAAAAGACAACTGTCAGAAAGGTTAGAGCATCCGGCCTCTGATCTTATCCATGAATCCACCGGGATTCAGGTTCTGGTAGCGTTAGATTTCACTCGTACCGCTCGAGGAGTGATGAATTATAGATACATTTCCGCACTCGCCAATTTGTTAGATAATATCACTGAAATGTATGATGACACGTTTAGATACACTGGAAGAGAACTTCAAGCCTACAAAACAGAACTAGTTCAGCATAGGATGGTTCTTAATTATCTTACAGCAGTAACAGGCGGATATTGTGTTACATTGGCAACACAGTACGGCATAAAGTGTTGCACGTATATCACAAATAGCACCGAGGATCCGGTAGAGGTCATAGACCAAAAGATGGACGATATTCTGCAATTAAAGTGGGAATTTCGTCGAAAACACAATCTCACCCTTGCTGCTGTAGGTAATGAGCTGACTGGTTGGGTGTCATGGTTGAACCCGCGAAATTGGTTCTCCGGTTTGGGAGACTGGGCTCAAGGAGTCATAATGGATGTTGGAAAATTTCTACTATGTATCCTGGGTGTCGTTATATCGATTGGATCGATATTTAGATGCGGGCAGGCTTTAATGAGGTGCAAACAAAGTACAAGAGTGATGAGCTTGAGGAGCGAGGAAACTGTAATTAACCTGGATTTGATTTATGACCCAATGATAGAAACCAGGATGTGATGAAAATACGATTATACGGTCCGTTTCTTTCACCTGTTTTTCTGCTTTTCTCCAAGATACAAAGACCCCCTTGGACGAGGAAGTTGACGAGACGCTGTACAGACAACAGACAAGCACCAAAGATGAAGTTCTGACAACCTATGATATGGACACTTGATGAACTTTGCCATGGATCCCCAGTTTCCCTAGTACTTTTAAACCCACGCTAGCCCAACATTTTTTGTAAATCTGATGGCTCAGACAAAGCTATTTGCTCACGCCCAAGGAGCAATACAGCGCAAAGAAGACGACTCTCAACAGATACCGAACACAACTTCAACGACAGATGTACATTTCCCTGACATAGAATATCATTGCATTTTCCATAAGTGTTCTTTATCTTCATCTCTTCAACCCTCAGGTAATGACACACATAGACGATAGGGAGTACAGGCACAGGTATCAGCAACCACATACCTCCCCCATTCATGTATCATCAACTAAAATGTGCATCCCCATTTTGTTACAACTGAAAGCCGAAATGAGCTCGGTAGAGTTTGACAGCCCATCCACAGACCTGTACCACGGGATAAGAAGGAATTCAAATGTATACCTTGCAATACCTCGAAGCTTGATTTACCACACGTACGGCACGATGATACATGACCCTCCAAACATGGACTCATACACACATGCTTCTACTTTCTCACTAGGTCATACCCTTTTCACACCTACTCCTCTCTTCTTCCTTACCCCACCATGGAAATCAATTAACCCCTGACTTACATTTTTCTCCTTAAATATTTTAGAAGGTGGCAGTTATTATTGACTGCCAAAGGGTGGACTGTCAAAGTCAGAAAAATGTCTCTATGCACGTTGCCATATTTGCACCGCACACTGGTCCGCGCTGCGCATGCGTACGCTCTCCCGTGAAGGCGCATACCCGCAATAGCGTGCACTCGCAGGCGCGGTATGCGTATTTACGGTAGAGTTTATGTAGTCGTAGCGTGCGACTCATTCGTTACATATTTTCACAATTAATGTGGTTTATAGATCATGATCCCTTTGATAGTTTCTGAAAGTTTGGTTAATATAGAAGGTCCCTGTTTAAAGGAATCCCTCTTTGTATTGTACGAAGGGTCTAACAGGAATCATACAGCAGTGTTTGGTACCCATCGGAAGAGTATTTAATTAGTAATATTCCGGTGTTGGTTTGGAGCGTATTAATCGCTCGTGCGAATAGTTATGGACATAAGAAGTTTATGTCCATTTCTATTATTTACTCATACTCAGGTATGCGGCGGGAAACCCAGTTTCCCACCCACCTGAGCTGTTGGAAATCGTCACAGCCCACCTGTATGAATCACCCTATGACCTTTTGTTGTGATACAGGGTCGAATTCCTTCATCCAATGGACAATGGGATTGTAGGGACTATGAGATTGCATTGTGTGTGGGGCATAAATAGGCAGGCCGACCATATCCAACTTCACTCTCTCATCAACGGTTATCTGCCGATAGCCGGGAGCTGGATATCGAGGCGCATGCGACCATACCCTTTGTGCGTAAGTTTTCTCTCCGTAATCATTGTCTTTCTGTGAGCCAATTTCTCTCATCTCTCTCCGTCTCTCTCTCTCTCTCTCTCTCCTCTTTTCTCTTATATCTCTCATAGTATTGTATTGTATTGCATTTAGGTCAGAGTAGTATTGTCTTTTTGTATTTGTTGTTTAGTTCTGTGGTTAGGAAGTCTCTGTTATATTGTAGTGTATCATTTGTACTGTTATCCCCTTTATACAAGTATATTAGATATAATACAGTTAATAGGCTTTGGACCCTAAACCAGTATCTGTGTATTTTCTATAGTGTTAAGTGTTCACTTGAGCGTCGGTAACGCTCAAGCAGCTTTGTAGTTAGTCAGGTTACACAAGGTTGCACTTACACCCTGTATTCACATTAAGGTATTCTGTGTATTTCATTGGTATAAGGTTTAGACATAAAGGTATAGCATTGTGAGCGTCTGCACCGCTGGTGACCTCCTCGTGGTCTCGAGCGTAAGCTACGCCATAGCAAATCATTACTCTAGTCATAGCCAATAACGTGTCCTGTGATCACTGGGCCGCGAGCGAACGTGACGCCTGAGCGTCTCGCCTACGGCTGAGCGATCGTTACGCAGATAACGTACCCTTACGGTACTTCTTAAGCAAACAGCGTACAGTGTTCTTAGACTTCATAAAGGGTTGTTCATACGACAAAGGAATTTAGCATTGTCAGAATATACAGTGATCAGCCATAACATTGAACCACTGACAGGTGATGAGAATAACATTTATTTTCTCTTTGCAAAGGCAGAAAGTAAACACTTTGGGGTAGATGTATGAGGCAGTGATAAGCGTAAAGAAGTGTGCCGTGGCAACCAATCAGCTTTGAAGTAACACTTATCAAATGTATGCTATACAATTGTACATAGAAGCTGATTGGTTGCCATGGGCAACTTCTCCACTGGCACACTTCTCCACTCTTATCACTGCTTCAAACATTTACCCCCCAGATCTTAAAGTTGATGTGTTGCAGTGTTCATTTTGTCAAGGATTTTCAATTTTTGTTTTAGTCAGTCACTTTCTTAAAATGTGACTAAATTAAAAGTCACATTTTAGTCTTTCTTCATCTTAAGTCAAGATTTAGTTAGTGAATCTCAATTAACATTTTAGTCTAATTTTAGTACATGATTTAGTAAAAATGTTGCAGTTTAATGATACTGTAATGGATTTTGCTGAAGAACATTTCTTTATCATTCCCTTGAATACTCTGCATACCTTTCACTATGTGTTTAGTAATCTAGGTAACAAACATGTCCAACACAATGATATGCTGCTTGATAAACAAGTCCCGTATCTACAAGTCCCGTATTCCAGGTTCGGCGGCATCCTGCAGTGCTTCCTGGGTACGTTACCAAACTATTGCGAGACCTGCAGGCGGGCGGTGTCCAAACAAAATTGATGCAGCTATTTTGTCTCCCCAATATTAGTCAGGACATCATGAACTAACATTTTGAAGAATTTCCTGTTTTCGCTATCGTTACAATTATACACAAAAATAAGAATTTACTTACCGATAATTCTATTTCTCGGAGTCCGTAGTGGATGCTGGGGTTCCTGAAAGGACCATGGGGAATAGCGGCTCCGCAGGAGACAGGGCACAAAAAAGTAAAGCTTTTACCAGATCAGGTGGTGTGCACTGGCTCCTCCCCCTATGACCCTCCTCCAGACTCCAGTTAGGTACTGTGCCCGGACGAGCGTACACAATAAGGGAGGCAATTTGAATCCCGGGTAAGACTCATACCAGCCACACCAATCACACCGTACAACTTGTGATCTAAACCCAGTTAACAGTATGATAACAGAAAGAGCCTCTTAAAGATGGCTCCTTAACAATATAACCCGAATTTGTTAACAATAACTATGTACAGTATTGCAGATAATCCGCACTTGGGATGGGCGCCCAGCATCCACTACGGACTCCGAGAAATAGAATTATCGGTAAGTAAATTCTTATTTTCTCTATCGTCCTAAGTGGATGCTGGGGTTCCTGAAAGGACCATGGGGATTATACCAAAGCTCCCAAACGGGCGGGAGAGTGCGGATGACTCTGCAGCACCGAATGAGAGAATTCCAAGTCCTCTTTTGCCAGGGTATCAAATTTGTAGAATTTTACAAACGTGTTTTCCCCCGACCACGTAGCTGCTCGGCAGAATTGTAATGCCGAGACCCCTCGGGCAGCCGCCCAAGATGAGCCCACCTTCCTTGTGGAATGGGCCTTAACAGATTTAGGCTGTGGCAGGCCTGCCACAGAATGAGCAAGTTGAATTGTGTTACAAATCCAACGAGCAATCGTCTGCTTAGAAGCAGGGGCACCCAACTTGTTGGGTGCATATAGTATCAACAGCGAGTCAGATTTTCTGACTTCAGCCGTCCTTGAAATGTATATTTTTAAGGCTCTGACAACGTCCAACAACTTGGAGTCCTCCAAGTCGCCAGTGGCCGCAGGCACCACAATAGGTTGGTTCAGGTGAAACGCTGATACCACCTTAGGGAGAAAATGCGGACGAGTCCTCAGTTCTGCCCTATCCGAATGGAAGATTAGATAAGGGCTTTTATAAGATAAAGCCGCCAATTCAGATACTTTCCTGGCGGAAGCCAGGGCCAGTAACATAGTCACTTTCCATGTGAGATATTTAAAATCCACCTTATTCAATGGTTCAAACCAATGGGATTTGAGGAAATCTAAAACTACATTTAGATCCCACGGTGCCACCGGAGGCACCACAGGAGGCTGTATATGCAGTACTCCTTTAACAAAAGTCTGTACCTCAGGAACTGAGGCCAATTCTTTTTGGAAGAATATTGACAGGGCCGAAATTTGAACCTTAATAGATCTCAATTTGAGACCCATAGACAATCCTGATTGTAGGAAATGTAGGAAACGACCCAGTTGAAATTCCTCCGTCGGAACACTCCGATCCTCGCACCACGCGACATATTTTCGCCAAATGCGGTGATAATGTTTCGCGGTGACTTCCTTCCTTGCCTTAATCAAGGTAGGAATGACTTCTTCTGGAATGCCTTTCCCTTTTAGGATCTGGCGTTCAACCGCCATGCCGTCAAACGCAGCCGCGGTAAGTCTTGAAAGAGACAGGGACCCTGTTGTAGCAGGTCCCTTCTCAGAAGTAGAGGGCACGGGTCGTCCGTGACCAACTCTTGAAGTTCCGGGTACCAAGTCCTTCTTGGCCAATCCGGAGCCACTAGTATTGTTCTTACTCCTCTTCACCGTATAATCTTCAATACCGTTGGTATGAGAGGCAGAGGAGGAAACACATATACTGATTTGTACACCCAAGGTGTTACCAGTGCGTCCACAGCTATTGCCTGTGGATCTCTTGACCTGGCGCAATACTTGTCCAGTTTCTTGTTGAGGCGAGACGCCATCATGTCTACCATTGGTCTTTCCCAACAGTTTATTAGCATGTGGAAGACTTCTGGATGAAGACCCCCCTCTCCCGGGTGAATATCGTGTCTGCTGAGGAAGTCTGCTTCCCAGTTGTCCACGCCCGGGAAGAACACTGCTGACAGTGCTATTACGTGATTCTCCGCCCAGCGAAGAATCTTGGCAGCTTCTGCCATTGCACTCCTGCTTCTTGTGCCGCCCTGTCTGTTTACATGGGCGACCGCCGTGATGTTGTCCGACTGAATCAACACCGGTTTTCCTTGCAGGAGTGGTTCCGCCTGGCTTAGAGCATTTTAGATTGCTCTTAGTACCAGAATGTTTATGTGAAGAGACTTTTCCAGGTTCGTCCATACCCCCTGGAAGTTTCTTCCTTGTGTGACTGCTCCCCAACCTCTCAGGCTGGCGTCCGTGGTCACCAGGATCAAATCCTGTATGCCGAATCTGCGGCCCTCCAATAGATGAGCCTTTTGCAACCACCACAGAAGATATACCCTTGTCCTTGGCGACAGGGTTATTCGCAGGTGCATCTGAGGATGCGACCCTGACCATTTGTCCAACAGATCCCTTTGGAAAATTCTTGCATGGAATCTGCCGAATGGAATTGCTTCGTAAAAAGCCACCATTTTTCCCAGGACTCTTGTGCATTGATGTACAGACACCTTTCCTGGTTTTAGGAGGTTCCTGACAGGTCGGATAACTCCTTGGCTTTTTCCTCGGGAAGAAAAACCTTTTTCTGAACCGTGTCCAGAATCATCCCTAGGAACAGCAGACGTATCGTCGGAAAACAGCTGCGATTCTTGGAATATTTAGAATCCAGTCGTGCCGTCGAAGAACTACTTTAGATAGTGCTCTTCCGACCTCCAACTGTTCTCTGGAACTTGCCCTTTTTAGGTCGTGCAAGTAAGGGATAATTTAGATGCCTTTTTTCTTTGAAGAAACATCTTTTCGGCCATTACCTTGGTAAAAAGGCCCGGGGTGCCGTGGATAATTCAAACGGCATCGTCTGAAACTGATATTGACAGTTCTGTACCACGAACCAGAGGTACCCTTGATGAGAAGGACAAAATTTGGACATGGAGGTAATCCTTGATGTCCAGGGACACCATATAGTCCCCTTTTTTCCGGTTCGCTATCACTGCTCTGAGTGACTTTATCTCGATTTGAACCTTTTATGTAAGTGTTCAAAACATTTTAGATTTAGACTATGTGTCACCAAGCCGTCTGGCTTCAGTACCACAATATAGTGTGGAAAAATAATACCCTTTTCCTTGTCGTAGGAGGGGTACTTTGATTATCACCTGCTGGATATACAGCTTGTGAATTGTTTCCAATGCTGCCTCCCTGTCGGAGGGAGCCGTTGGTAAAGCAGACTTCAGGAACCTGCGAGGAGAAGATGTCTCGACTCTCCAATCTTTACCCCTGGGATAATACTCGTACGATCTAGGGGTCAACTTGCGAGTGATCCCACTGCGCCCTGAGACTCTTGAGACTACCCCCCCACCTTGAGTCCGCTTGCACGGCCCCAGCGTCATGCTGAGGACTTGGCAGACGCGGTGGAGGGCTTCTTTTCCTGGGAAAGGGCTGCCTGCTGCAGTCTACTTCCCTTACCTCTATGTCTGGGCAGATATGACTGGCCTTTTGCCTGCATGCCCTCATGGGAAAGGAAAGATTGAGGCTGAAAAGACGGTGTCTTTTTTAGCTGAGATGTAACTTGGGGTAAAAAAGGTTGGATTTCCCAGCTGTTGCTGTGGTCCCCAGGTCCGATGGACCGACCCCCAAATAACTCCTTCCCTTTATACAGCAATACTTCCATCTGCCGTATGGGATCTGTATCACCTGACCACTGTCGTGTCCCTGACATCTTCTGGGAGATATGGACAACGCACTTATCTTGATGCCAGAGAGCAAATATCCCTCTGTGCATCTCACATACATATATATAGAATGCATCCTATTAAATGCTCTACATGAATAAAATATTTTCAGTCAGGGAATCCGACCAAGCCAACCCAGCACTGCATCTCCAGGCTGATGGCGATCGCTGGTCGCAGTATAACCACCGTATGTGTGTATATACTTTTTAGGATATTTTTCCAGCTTCCTATCAGCTGGCTCCTTGAGGGCGGCCGTATCTGGAGACGGTAACGCCACTTGATAAGCGTGTGAGCGCCTTATCACCCTAAGGGGTGTTTCCCAACGTACCCTAATTTCTGGCGGGAAAGGGTATAACGCCAATATTTGCTATCGGGGTAACCCTACGCATCATCACACACTTCATTTTATTTTATCTGATTCAGGAAAAACTACAGGTAGTTTTTTCACTCCCACATAATACCCTTTCTTGTGGTACTTGTAGTATCAGAAACACGTAACACCTCCTTCATTGCCCTTAACGTGTGGCCCTAATGAGAAATACGTTTGTTTATTCACCGTCGACACTGTATTCAGTGTCCGTGTCTGTGTCTGTGTCGACCGACTGAGGTAAATGGGCGTTTTTAAAACCCCTGACGGTGTTTCTGAGACGCCTGGACCGGTCCTAATAGATTGTCGGCCGTCTCATGTCGTCAACCGACCTTGCAGCGTGTTGACATTCTCACGTAATTCTCTAAATAAGCCATCCATTCCGGTGTCGACTCCCTAGAGAGTGACATCACCATTACAGGCAATTTCTCCGCCTCCTCACCAACATCGTCCTCATACATGTCGACACACACGTACCGACACAGCACACACACCGGGAATGCTCTGACAGAGGACAGGACCCACTAGCCCTTTGGGGAGACAGAGGGAGAGTCTGCCAGCACACACCAAAAACGCTATAATTATATAGGGACAACCTTATATAAGTGTTTCTCCCTTATAGCATCTTTTATATATATACAATATCGCCAAAATCAGTGCCCCCCCTCTCTGTTTTAACCCTGTTTCTGTAGTGCAGTGCAGGGGAGAGCCTGGGAGCCTTCTCTCCAGCTTTTCTGTGAGAGAAAATGGCGCTGTGTGCTGAGGAGATAGGCCCCGCCCCTTTTTCGGCGGGCTCGTCTCCCGCTATTTTTGAAGTTAGGCAGGGGTTAAATATCTCCATATAGCCTCTGTGGGCTATATGTGAGGTATTTTTTGCCTCTAATAAGGTTTTTATTTGCCTCTCAGAGCGCCCCCCCCAGCGCTCTGCACCCTCAGTGACTGTTGTGTGAAGTGTGCTGAGAGGAAAATGGCGCACAGCTGCAGTGCTGTGCGCTACCTTTAGAAGACTGCAGGAGTCTTCAGCCGCCGATTCTGGACCTCTTCTGTCTTCAGCATCTGCAAGGGGGCCGGCGGCGCGGCTCCGGTGACCATCCAGGCTGTACCTGTGATCGTCCCTCTGGAGCTTGATGTCCAGTAGCCAAGAAGCCAATCCATCCTGCACGCAGGTGAGTTGACTCCTTCTCCCCTCAGTCCCTCGCTGCAGTGATCCTGTTGCCAGCAGGAATCACTGTAACATAAAAAACCTAGCTAAACTTTCTCTAAGCAGCTCTTTAGGAGAGCCACCTAGATTGCACCCTTCTCGGCCGGGCACAAAAATCTAACTGGAGTCTGGAGGAGGGTCATAGGGGGAGGAGCCAGTGCACACCACCTGATCTGGTAAAAGCTTTACTTTTTTGTGCCCTGTCTCCTGCGGAGCCGCTATTCCCCATGGTCCTTTCAGGAACCCCAGCATCCACTTAGGACGATAGAGAAAATACCTTGGTCAACGAATAGTTTTAGTCTGTATTTCGTTGACATAATTAACATATGTTGTGTTGGAAGCAGGAAAAACTGGCAAGAGTAAGGATCTGAGTAACAGTGACGAGGGACAAATTGTAATAGCTAGACAACTAAATTAGAGCATCTTCAAAACTACATGTCTTGAGGGGTGTTACCAGTATGCAGTGTAAGGAAGGACAACGGTGAACCGGCAACAGGGTTATGGGTACCTTAGGCTCACTAATGCATGTGGGGAGCGAATGATAGCACGTCTTGTCCAATCCCACAGAAGAACTACTATACCATAAATTGCTGTAAAAGTTAATGCTGGCTATGATAGAAAGATGACTGAACACACAGTGCATTCCAGCATGCTGCATATGGGGTTGCAGAGCTGCAGACCAGTCAGAGTGCCCATGTAGACCCCTGTCCATCTCCAAAAGCGCGTATAATGAGCATGCGATTACCAGAACTGGACCATGGAACAATGGAAGAAGGTGGTCAGGTCTGATGAATCACGTTATCTTATACATCATGTGAACAGTGGGGGAGTGTGGTTTACCTTGGAAAGAAAATGCACCAGGATGTACAATGAGAAGAAGGCAATCCAGCGGAGGCAGGGTGATGGTCTGGCCATTTATCTGTTGGGGAAACCTTGGTTCCTGGCACGGATGTGGATACAACTTTGGCAAGTAAAACCTAACTAAACATTGTTGCAGACAAAGTAGATGTCTTCATGGCAACTGTATTCCCTGATGGCAGAGGCCTCTTTCAGCAGAACAATGCATCCTGTACACTGCAAAAATTGTTCAGGAATGGTTTGAGGAATATATCAGAGTTCAAGGTGTCCGCTTGGTCTCCAAATTCCCCAGATTTCAATCCGATAGGGCATCTGTGGAATTAACTGGAAAAACAAGTCTGAGCAATGGAGGCCCCACCTCGCAACTCACGGGACTTAAAGGATCTGCTGCTAACATCTTGGTGCTAGGTACCACAGGACACCTTCGGAGGTCTTGTGGAGTCCATGCCTCGATGGGACAAAGATGTTTTGGTGGCATAAGGGAAACCTATACAATATTAGGCAGGTAGTTTTAATTAGTGATGAGCGAGGTTCGGTTTTACTCGGTTTTACTCGGTTCTCAAAACGGCATCTTATTGGCTATCCAAAACACGTGACATCCGTGAGCCAATAAGATGCCGTTTTGAGAACCGAGTAAAACCGAGTAAAACCGAACCCGCTCATCACTAGTTTTAATGTTTTGGCTGATCGGTGTATAAGTTCCCAGAGCAGTATGTAGCTAAACTCCATACGATAAATAGCATGATAACTTTAAAGTACATAGAAAACGGTTATACCCTTTTTTCCCTGCTGCAATAACCTGGGTTATTGCTGGGTTAACACGGGTCGTGGCTCAGTGTAACACCTCTTTCACGCTGCACAAATAACTTGGTATCGACTCGGCAACACGGGGCAGTGTGCGGTGTGAAAGTGGCATGGTCAAAATCCCAGGTCCTCTGACCCGGTAATTCAAACCGGGAATAAAGCAGTGTTATTCCTGGGTTGAATACCGGGACAGTAGCAGCGTGAACAGGTTCCCACGTTGATGCGACCCAGGGACCCATTCACAAAATAGGGGCGTGGTGGCGCAGAGATGAGCTCATCTCCCGCCACCGGCTCCGCCTCCCACCGCTATGGCAACCACTCCGGCATATTGCCGAGTCGGGAAGCCGCTTGTCAGGGTACAATGCCAGATCCCACCCGGGAAGGACCAGTTTACAATTCCCGGGTGAGATCCGGCATTGGCAGTGTGAAAAGGGTATAAAAGAGTACCTTAAAAATAACCCGGGTTGAGTGACCTGGGAATCTGACCATGGTAGCTATAAGGGTTGGACCTTGGTAAGCAAAATATCATCCTGGTAGACATTATGAACGTTGACATGTCAACCTGATGACTGTCGACGAATCACACCACACCCGAAATCTTTTGCTTCCAAATTCCCAATCAAAACAAGAAGGGAATACAGCTCTATTAATGAAAATTCACGGAAATAATGAGCGGTTAATCCTACAGACAGGTGAATAGCTCTGTTAATGGAAATGAGTGGCCAGCTCACCTATTTAGGAACATGTTCCATATAAAGTATCATCTAGTATGCAAAGCGCCCAATCAGAACATAATGCAATCACAGGGAGTACCTTCTCCTCTCTCCTCCTCTACTTTATCTCAAACGATGCATTTTGAAGTGACTTTTAAAATGATGTATATTTATTAACTTGGTGTACTTTATTTTATATTAAAGCACACTACACACATACTGGTGTCTATTCCATCTTACTTTTGCGGGAACTTTTGGTCTTGGTCCCTGTACTGGCTGCTCGGTTTGTGTCTGTTATTATTCTACTACAGGAATTTTTTGGGGACGTGCCTAGTTGCACTATTACACAGCACTAACGCTACGCCAATAATGCACAATTACAAAGTGCTGGCTTTAACAGAAAAAAGCTAAGAGTCATAAACGTGAGTCATCTGAAACAACTCATGTCGCCCAGTTCCGATGGTGTTTGTAAGGATCATGATGCATTTGAAATCATGGGTTTTACTTTGAAATCATCTGTTCTAATTAACAATGAGTATGTGGGGACTCCTTAGGAAAAGCATTTAGACACAATGGGGTATATGCAATTCACGGCGAATCGCGGCAAATTATCGCCGTTTTTTAATTCGACACAATTCGACAGGTGAATTCCGGCAAGTGGCTGCCGGAATTCACCATATTCAATGAAAAACGGATTCGACAGTCCCGCGGGCGAAAAACGGACGATTTGCCGGATTTTGCCGCGAATTAAACAAACGGAAAAAAACGGGAAAAACCCAGAAAAAAATGGCGTGGGGTCCCCCCTCCAAAGCATAACCAGCCTCGGGCTCTTCGAGCTGGTCCTGGTTTTAAAAATCCGGGGTCAAAATTGACAGCGGATCCCCCGTATTTTTAAAACCAGCACCGGGCTCTGCGCCTGATGCTGGTGCAAAAAATACGGGGGACAAAACGAGTAGGGGTCCCCCGTATTTTATAAACCAGCATCGGGCTCCACTAGCTGGACAGATAATGCCACAGCCGGGGGTCACTTTTATACAGTGCCCTGCAGCCGTGGCATTAAATATCCAACTAGTCACCCCTGGCCGGGGTACCCTGGGGGAGTGGGGACCCCTTCAATCAAGGGGTCCCCCCCCCCAGCCACCCAAGGGCCAGGGGTGAAGCCCGAGGCTGTCCCCCCCATCCAAGGGCTGCGGATGGGAGGCTGATAGCCTTGAGAAAAATGTCTGAATATTGTTTTTTCCAGTAGTACTACAAGTTCCAGCAAGCCTCCCCCGCAAGCTGGTACTTGGAGAACCACAAGTACCAGCATGCGGGAGAAAAACGGGCCCGCTGGTACCTGTAGTACTACTGGAAAAAAAATACCCAAATAAAAACAGGACACACACACCGTGACAAGTACAACTTTATTACATACTGCCGACACACACATACTTACCTATGTTGACACGAAGCAGTCGGTCCTCTTCTCCAAGTAGAATCCACGGATACCTGAAAATAATAAGATTTTACTTACCGATAAATCTATTTCTCGTAGTCCGTAGTGGATGCTGGGACTCCGTAAGGACCATGGGGAATAGCGGCTCCGCAGGAGACAGGGCACAAAATAAAAGCTTAAGGATCAGGTGGTGTGCACTGGCTCCTCCCCCTATGACCCTCCTCCAAGCCTCAGTTAGGATACTGTGCCCGGACGAGCGTACATAATAAGGAAGGATATTGAATCCCGGGTAAGACTCATACCAGCCACACCAATCACACCGTACAACTTGTGATCTGAACCCAGTTGACAGTATGATAAACGCAAAGGAGCCTCTGAAAAGATGGCTCACAACAATAATAACCCGAATCTTTGTAACAATAACTATATACAAGTATTGCAGACAATCCGCACTAGGGATGGGCGCCCAGCATCCACTACGGACTACGAGAAATAGATTTATCGGTAAGTAAAATCTTATTTTCTCTGACGTCCTAGTGGATGCTGGGACTCCGTAAGGACCATGGGGATTATACCAAAGCTCCCAAACGGGCGGGAGAGTGCGGATGACTCTGCAGCACCGAATGAGAGAACTCCAGGTCCTCCTCAGCCAGGGTATCAAATTTGTAGAATTTAGCAAACGTGTTTGCCCCTGACCAAGTAGCTGCTCGGCAAAGTTGTAAAGCCGAGACCCCTCGGGCAGCCGCCCAAGATGAGCCCACTTTCCTTGTGGAATGGGCTTTTACCGATTTTGGCTGTGGCAATCCTGCCACAGAATGTGCAAGCTGAATTGTACTACAAATCCAACGAGCAATCGTCTGCTTAGAAGCAGGAGAACCCAGCTTGTTGGGTGCATACAGGATAAACAGCGAGTCAGATTTTCTGACTCCAGCCGTCCTGGAAACATATATTTTCAAGGCCCTGACAACGTCAAGCAACTTAGAGTCCTCTAAGTCCCTGGTAGCCGCAGGTACCACAATAGGTTGGTTCATGTGAAATGCAGAAACCACCTTAGGTAGAAATTGAGGACGAGTCCTCAATTCCGCCCTGTCAGAATGAAAAATTAAGTAAGGGCTTTTATATGATAAAGCCGCCAATTCTGACACACGCCTGGCTGAAGCCAAGGCTAACAGCATCGACACCTTCCATGTGAGATATTTTAAGTCCACAGTGGAAAGTGGTTCAAACCAATGTGACTTTAGAAAACTCAACACCACATTGAGATCCCAAGGTGCCACTGGAGGCACAAAAGGAGGCTGTATGTGCAGCACCCCTTTTACAAATGTCTGAACTTCAGGTACTGAAGCCAGTTCTTTCTGGAAGAAAATCGACAGGGCCGAAATTTGAACCTTAATGGACCCTAATTTTAGGCCCATAGACAGTCCTGTTTGCAGGAAATGAAGGAAACGACCCAGTTGAAATTCCTCTGTAGGGGCCTTCTTGGCCTCACACCACGCAACATATTTACGCCAAATGCGGTGATAATGTTTTGCGGTTACGTCCTTCCTGGCTTTGACCAGAGTAGGGATGACTTCTTCTGGAATGCCTTTTTCCCTCAGGATCCGGCGTTCAACCGCCATGCCGTCAAACGCAGTCGCGGTAAGTCCTGGAACAGACAAGGCCCCTGCAGTAGCAGGTCCTTTCTTAGAGGTAGAGGCCACGGTTCGTCCGTGAGCATCTCTTGAAGTTCCGGGTACCAAGTCCGTCTTGGCCAATCCGGAACCACGAGTATAGTTCTTACTCCTCTCCTTCTTATAATTCTCAGTACTTTTGGTATGAGAGGCAGAGGAGGGAACACATACACTGACTGGTACACCCACGGCGTTACCAGAGCGTCCACTGCTATTGCCTGAGGGTCCCTTGACCTGGCGCAATATCTGTCCAGTTTTTTGTTTAGACGTGACGCCATCATGTCCACCTTTGGTTTTTCCCAACGGTTTACAATCAGGTGGAAGACTTCTGGGTGAAGTCCCCACTCTCCCGGGTGAAGGTCGTGTCTGCTGAGGAAGTCTGCTTCCCAGTTGTCCACTCCCGGAATGAATACTGCTGACAGTGCTATCACATGATTTTCCGCCCATCGAAGAATCCTTGCAGCTTCTGCCATTGCCCTCCTGCTTCTCGTGCCGCCCTGTCTGTTTACGTGGGCGACTGACGTGATGTTGTCCGATTGGATCAACACCGCCTGACCCTGAAGCAGAGGTTTTGCTTGACTTAGGGCATTGTAAATGGCCCTTAGTTCCAGAATGTTTATATGAAGAGACGTTTCCAAGCTTGACCACAGGCCCTGGAAATTCCTTCCCTGTGTGACTGCTCCCCAGCCTCTCAGGCTGGCATCCGTGGTTACCAGGATCCAATCCTGAATGCCAAATCTGCGGCCCTCTAGTAGATGAGCACTCTGCAGCCACCACAGGAGAGACACCCTTGTCCTTGGCGACAGGGTTATCCGCTGATGCATCTGCAGATGCGATCCGGACCATTTGTCCAGTAGATCCCACTGAAATGTTCTTGCATGGAATCTTCCGAATGGAATCGCTTCGTAAGAAGCCACCATTTTCCCCAGGACCCTCGTGCACTGATGCACTGAGACCTGTCCTGGTTTTAGGAGGTTCCTGACTAGCTCGGATAACTCCCTGGCCTTCTCCTCCGGGAGAAACACCTTCTTCTGGACTGTGTCCAGAATCATTCCTAGGAACAGTAGACGTGTCGTTGGAATCAGCTGCGATTTTGGAATATTTAGAATCCACCCGTGCTGACGTAACACTACCTGAGATAGTGCTACTCCGACTTCTAACTGTTCCCTGGATCTCGCCCTTATCAGGAGATCGTCCAAGTAAGGGATAATTAAAATGCCTTTTCTTCGTAGAAGAATCATCATTTCGGCCATTACCTTGGTAAAGACCCGAGGTGCCGTGGACAATCCAAACGGCAGCGTCTGAAACTGATAATGACAGTTTTGTACAACAAACCTGAGGTACCCTTGGTGAGAAGGGTATATCGGGACGTGGAGATAAGCATCTTTGATGTCCAGAGACACCATATAGTCCCCTTCTTCCAGGTTTGCTATCACTGCTCTGAGTGACTCCATCTTGAATTTGAACCTTTTTATGTAAGTGTTCAAGGATTTCAGATTTAAAATTGGTCTCACCGAGCCGTCCGGCTTCGGTACCACAAACAGCGTGGAATAATACCCCTTTCCTTGTTGCAGGAGGGGTACCTTGATTATCACCTGCTGGGAATACAGCTTGTGAATGGCTTCCAAAACTGCCTCCCTGTCGGAGGGAGACTTTGGTAAAGCAGACTTCAGGAAACGACGAGGGGGAAACGCCTCGAATTCCAGTTTGTACCCCTGCGATACTACCTGTAGAATCCAGGGATCCACTTGCGAGTGAGCCCACTGCGCGTTGAAATTCTTGAGACGGGCCCCCACCATATCTGAGTCTGCTTGTAAAGCCCCAGCGTCATGCTGAAGACTTGGCAGAAGCAGGGGAGGGCTTCTGCTCCTGTGAAGCGGCTGCATGGTGCAGTCTTTTTCCTCTTCCTCTGCCCCGGGGCAGAAAAGAATGGCCTTTTGCTCGCTTGTACTTATGGGAACGAAAGGACTGAGTTTGAAAAGACGGTGTCTTTTTCTGCTGATGTGGAGTGACCTGGGGTAAAAAGGTGGATTTTCCAGCCGTTGCCGTGGCCACCAGGTCCGATAGACCAGCCCCAAATAACTCCTCCCCTTTATACGGCAATACTTCCATGTGCCGTTTGGAATCCGCATCCCCTGACCACTGTCGCGTCCATAACGCTCTTCTGGCAGAGATGGACATAGCACTTACTCTTGATGCCAGGGTGCAAATATCCCTCTGTGCATCACGCATATATAGTAATGCATCCTTTAAATGTTCTATAGTTAACAAAATATTGTCCCTATCCAGGGTATCAATATTCTCGGTCAGGGAATCCGACCATGCGACTCCAGCACTGCACATCCAGGCTGAGGCGATTGCTGGTCGCAGTATAACACCAGTATGTGTGTATATACTTTTTAGGATATTTTCCAGCCTTCTATCAGCTGGTTCTTTGAGGGTAGCCGTATCAGGAGACGGTAACGCTACTTGTTTTGATAAACGTGTGAGCGCCTTATCTACCCTAGGGGGTGTTTCCCAACGCGCCCTAACCTCTGGTGGGAAAGGATATAATGCTAATAATTTTTTAGAAATTAGCTGTTTTTTATCGGGGGAAACCCACGCTTTTTCACACACCTCATTTATTTCCTCTGACTCAGGAAAAAATATTGGTAGTTTTTTCTCACCCCACATAATACCCTTCTTTGTGGTACTTGTAGTGTCAGAAAGGTTCAATGCCTCTTTCATTGCCGTGATCATGTAACGTGTGGCCCTACTGGACATTACGTTTGTCTCGTCACCGTCGACACTAGACTCAGTATCTGTGTCAGGGTCTGTGTCGACCCACTGAGGTAACGGGCGTTTTAGCGCCCCTGACGGTGTCTGAGACGCCTGGACAGGCACTAATTGATTTGCCGGCTGTCTCATGTCGTCAACAGTTTTTTGCAAATTGCTGACATTATCACTTAATTGTTTAAATACAATCATCCAGTCAGGTGTCGACTCCCTAGGGGGTGACATCACCAACACAGGCAACTGCTCCGCCTCCACATAATTTTCCTCCTCATACATGTCGACACACGCGTACCGACACACAGCACACACACCGGGAATGCTCTGATAGAGGACAGGACCCCACTTAGCCCTTTGGAGAGACAGAGGGAGAGTCTGCCAGCACACACCCAGCGCTATATATATATACAGGGATAACCTTATATAAGTGTTACTCCCTTATAGCTGCTGTTAATATATTTATTTGCTGCCAAACGTGCCCCCCCTTCTCTTTTTTACCCTGATTCTGAAGCAGGACTGCAGGGGAGAGTCAGGGAGCCGTCCTTCCAGCGGAGCTGTGAGGGAAAATGGCGCTTGTGTGCTGAGGAGATAAGGACGTCGTGAAGGGGCGGAGCCTATCTCCCGCTTTTTTGTGTAAAATGGCAGGGGATTAAAATACATCCATATAGCCCAGGAGCTATATGTGATGTATTCTGTTTTGCCACCTAAGGTATTCTGTTATATTGCGTCTCAGGGCGCTCCCCCCCCAGCGCCCTGCACCCTCAGTGACCGGAGTGTGAAGTGTGCTGAGAGCAATGGCGCACAGCTGCGGTGCTGTGCGCTACCTTAGTCTGAAGACAGGATGTCTTCTGCCGCCGATTTCACCGGACCTCTTCGTCTCTTCTGGCTCTGTAAGGGGGACGGCGGCGCGGCTCCGGTGACCCATCCAGGCTGAACCTGTGATCGTCCCTCTGGAGCTAGTGTCCAGTAGCCTAAGAAACCCGATCCACTCTGCACTCAGGTGAGTCCGTTTCTTCTCCCCTTAGTCCCACGATGCAGTGAGCCTGTTGCCAGCAGGACTCACTGAAAATAAAAAAAAAACCTAACTAAACTTTTATTCTAAGCAGCTCAGGAGAGCCACCTAGATTGCACCCTTCTCGGCCGGGCACAAAAATCTAACTGAGGCTTGGAGGAGGGTCATAGGGGGAGGAGCCAGTGCACACCACCTGATCCTTAAGCTTTTATTTTGTGCCCTGTCTCCTGCGGAGCCGCTATTCCCCATGGTCCTTACGGAGTCCCAGCATCCACTAGGACGTCAGAGAAAAAAGATAATTATACTCACCTTCCAGCGTCCAGAGATACATCCACGTCCAGAAAATAATCCAGGTACTTGGCAAAAAAAAAAAACGCAATGACCCGATCCTGCGGACTGAAAGGGGTCCCATATTGACACATGAGACCCCTTTCCCCGAATGTGCCGGGACCCCACGTGACTCCTGTCACTGAGGTCCCTTCAGCCAATCAGGAAGCGCTACTACGTGGCGCTCACCTGATTGGCTGTGCGCTGTCTGTGCTGTGACAGCGCATCGCAAAGCCTCTCCATTATATTCAATGGTGAAAACTTTGCCGTCAGCGGGGGGGGTTACCCGCGGTCAGCCGCTGACCGGCGGGTGACCCCACCGCTAACCGCAAGGTTCCCACCATTGAATATAATGGAGAGGCTTTGCGATGCGCTGTCTGAGCTCAGACGCGCAGAGCCAATCAGCAGAGTGCAAGGACGTTGCACTCGCTGATTGGCTGAAGAGACCTTTCAGTGACAGCTGTCACGTAGAGGTCTCTGCATTCGGGGAAAGTGGTCTCATGTGTCAACATGGGACCCCTTTCAGTCCGCTGGCATGGGTTTCTGCGTTTTGTTATTTTGCCAAGTACCTGGATTATACTCTGGACGTGGATTTATCTCTGGACGCTGGAAGGTGAGTATAATTTTTTAACAGGTACCCTCGGATCGTCGGAGACTGTGGCAGTCGGCGTGTCAACATAGGTAAGTATGTGTGTGTCGGCAGTATGTAATAAAGTTGTACTTGTCACGGTGTGTGTGTCCTGTTTTTATTTGGGTATTTTTTTTCCAGTAGTACTACAGGTACCAGCGGGCCCGTTTTTCTCCCGCATGCTGGTACTTGTGGTTCTCCAAGTACCAGCTTGCGGGGGAGGCTTGCTGGGACTTGTAGTACTACTGGAAAAAACGATATTCTGACATTTTTCTCAAGGCTATCAGCCTCCCATCCGCAGCCCTTGGATGGGGGGGGGGGGGGGGGACAGCCTCGGGCTTCATCCCTGGCCCTTGGGTGGCTGGGGGGGGGACCCCTTGATTGAAGGGGTCCCCTCTCCCCCAGGGTACCCCGGCCAGGGGTGACTAGTTGGATATTTAATCCCACGGTCGCAGGGCGCTGTATAAAAGTGACCCCCGGCTGTGGCATTATCTGTCCAGCTAGTGGAGCCCGATGCTGGTGTATAAAATACGGGGGACCCCTACTCTTTTTGCCCCCCGTATTTTTTGCACCAGCATCAGGCGCAGAGGCCGGTGCTGGTTTTAAAAATACGGGGGATCCCCTGTCAAATTTTCCCCCGCATTTTTAGAACCAGGACCAGCTCGAAGAGCCCGAGGCTGGTTATGCTTTGGAGGGGGGACCCCACGCCATTTTTTTCCTTGATTTTACCGTTCCAGCTATAAAAATAAAAATAAAAAAAATATTTTAAAAAATATATAAATAATACTTGTGCCTCCAAAAAAGACAAACCAAGTACCTAATCCCTTCTAATATAAATAGATCTGCTATTACCAAAAAAAAAAAACACCAAAAAAAACATGTTTTAAATTTTTTTTATTGGTTTCACCCTCCAAAGTGTGGCGGATTGAAAATGACGAATTTACTGTCTAAAAGCACTGTTGTCGAATTTCCAAACTTGAATTGAATAGACTTTGGTCGAATTGCTGCATGTGTATCATTGCAAAAAAGTCGAATTTGTCAAAAGTCGAATTTCAAAAAGTCGAATTTTGAAAGTCCGTTTTTTGTCGGAAAGTACTGAATTGCATTGTCGATTTTTTTTTTTTGGCGAAAAATTCCCGAAATTCGACAATTTCGGGAATTCGACCGCAATTGCATATACCCCAATGTTTTTAACCTTTTTATTTTTAATGCTGGACTCATTTACTTCTGCAGCGGAAGCAGCCCTGTTGTGGGATTAACCAGCGCATAGCATATCACTTCACTAGGGTCTAGACCAGTGATGGCTAACCTTGACACTCTGCTGGGATGTGTAGTTCAACAACAGCTGGAGTTTCAAGGTTAGCCATCACTGGACTAGACCTATTTTGTGCCAAGTTACGTCCCTGAAGTTCAAAACCTGCATCTTTAGGAATATCAGTAGAGCGCTAAAAGCTTTCAGAAGCATTAATAGACCAGCATCACCAACCTAAACACAGATTCTCACTATCCAAGATAGATTACACATTGCTTTACTAACTTAAAGTTTATGAGGTACCAAATGAAAGTTAAGGTGCATACACACGGTGAGATATTGACTATCTCAGATTTTGACTTTGCAATTTCCCCTGAACTCCCCGGAGCCCTGAACCACCGATATTGACTAACGTTACTTGAGATTTTGACTATGTGAGATTTTGACTAAGTGCCAATTTTGACTATACTATGTACTAGAATCAAGATTGTACACAATATAGTCAAGATTGACTTGCCTGAAGTCTATATTTTCTTGCAATACCGCAAGATGTGTACACATTGTGCGATATACACTAACTTTCCTTACAATTTTGATACTAAAGTCAAATTCGTAAGGTTACATCGCACTGTTTGTATGCACCTTTAGGCTCTCCATATGCTATTAAGGCGATATTAAAGGGCCTATTTATTAACTCAACTGTGTGTATCAGCGCTATGTACTAATAATAAGAATTTACTTACCGATAATTCTATTTCTCGTAGTCCGTAGTGGATGCTGGGGACTCCGTAAGGACCATGGGGAATAGCGGCTCCGCAGGAGACAGGGCACAAAAGTAAAAGCTTTAGGATCAGGTGGTGTGCACTGGCTCCTCCCCCTATGACCCTCCTCCAAGCCTCAGTTAGGATACTGTGCCCGGACGAGCGTACACAATAAGGAAGGATTTTGAATCCCGGGTAAGACTCATACCAGCCACACCAATCACGCTGTACAACCTGTGATCTGAACCCAGTTAACAGCATGATAACAGCGGAGCCTCTGAAAAGATGGCTCACAACAATAATAACCCGTTTTAGTTAACAATAACTATGTACAAGTATTGCAGACAATCCGCACTTGGGATGGGCGCCCAGCATCCACTACGGACTACGAGAAATAGAATTATCGGTAAGTAAATTCTTATTTTCTCTGACGTCCTAAGTGGATGCTGGGGACTCCGTAAGGACCATGGGGATTATACCAAAGCTCCCAAACGGGAGGGAGAGTGCGGATGACTCTGCAGCACCGAATGAGAGAACTCCAGGTCCTCCTCAGCCAGGGTATCAAATTTGTAGAATTTTTCAAACGTGTTTGCCCCTGACCAAGTAGCAGCTCGGCAAAGTTGTAAAGCCGAGACCCCTCGGGCAGCCGCCCAAGATGAGCCCACCTTCCTTGTGGAATGGGCATTTACATATTTTGGCTGTGGCAGGCCTGCCACAGAATGTGCAAGCTGAATTGTACTACACATCCAACTAGCAATCGTCTGCTTAGAAGCAAGAGCACCCAGTTTGTTGGGTGCATACAGGATAACAGCAAGTCAGTTTTCCTGACTCCAACCGTCCTGGAAACATATATTTTCAGGGCCCTAACAACATCTAGCAACTTGGAGTCCTCCAAGTCCCTAGTAGCCGCAGGTACCACAATAAGCTGGTTCAGGTGAAACGCTGACACCACCTTAGGGAGAAACTGGGGACGAGTCCGCAGCTCTGCCCTGTCCGAATGGACAATCAGATATGGGCTTTTGTGAGACAAAGCCGCCAATTCTGACACTCGCCTGGCCGAGGCCAGGGCCAACAGCATGGTCACTTTCCATGTGAGATATTTCAAATCCACAGATTTGAGCGGTTTAAACCAATGTGATTTGAGGAATCCCAGAACTACGTTGAGATCCCACAGTGCCACTGGAGGCACAAAAGGGGGTTGTATATGCAGTACTCCCTTGACAAACTTCTGGACTTCAGGAACTGAAGCCAATTCTTTCTGGAAGAAAATCGACAGGGCCGAAATTTGAACCTTAATGGACCCCAATTTGAGGCCCATAGATTCCTCCGTGGGGCCTTCCTGGCCTCACACCATGCAACATATTTTCGCCAAATGTGGTGATAATGTTGTGCGGTCACCTCCTTCCTGGCTCTGACCAGGGTAGGGATGACCTCTTCCGGAATGCCTTTTTCCCTTAGGATCCGGCGTTCAACCGCCATGCCGTCAAACGCAGCCGCGGTAAGACTTGGAACAGACATGATCCTTGCTGAAGCAAGTCCCTTCTTAGTATCTCTTGAAGTTCCGGGTACCAAGTCCTTCTTGGCCAATCCGGAGCCACGAGTATAGTTCTTACTTCTCTCCGTCTTATAATTCTCAGTACCTTGGGTATGAGAGGCAGAGGAGGGAACACATACACCGACTGGTACACCCACGGTGTTACCAGAGCGTCCCTGCTATTGCCTGAGGGTCTCTTGACCTGGCGCAATACCTGTCCAGTTTTTTGTTCAGACGGGACGCCATCATGTCCACCTTTGGTCTTTCCCAATGGTTCACAATCATGTGGAAGACTTCCAGATGAAGTCCCCACTCTCCCGGGTGGAGGTCGTGCCTGCTGAGGAAGTCTGCTTCCCAGTTGTCCACTCCCGGAATGAACACCGCTGACAGTGTTATTCACATGATTTTTCGCCCAGCGAAGAATCCTTGCTGCCATTGCCCTCCTGCTTCTTGTGCCGCCCTGTCTGTTTACGTGGGCGACTGCCGTGATGTTGTCCGACTGGATCAGCACCGGTTGACTTTGAAGCAGAGGTCTTCCTAGGCTCAGAGCATTGTAAATTGCCCTTAGCTCCAGTATATTTATGTGGAGAGAAGTCTCCAGACTTGACCACACTCCTTGGAAATTTCTTCCCTGTGTGACTGCTCCCCAGCCTCTCAGGCTGGCATCCGTGGTCACCAGGACCCAGTCCTGAATGCCGAATCTGCTGCCCTCTAGTAGATGAGCACTCTGCAGCCACCACAGAAGAGACACCCTTGTCCTTGGAGACAGGATTATCCGCTGATGCATCTGAAGATGCGATCCGGACCATTCGTCCAGCAGATCCCACTGAAAAATTATTGCGTGAAATCTGCCGAATGGAATCGCTTCGTAAGAAGCCACCATTTTTCCCAGGACTCTTGTGCATTGATGCACTGACACTTGGCCTGGTTCTAGGAGGTTCCTAACTAGCTCGGATAACTCCCTGGCTTTCTCCTCCGGGAGAAACACCTTTTTCTGGACTGTGTCCAGAATCATCCCTAGGAACAGCAGACGTGTCGTCGGAATCAGCTGCGATTTTGGAATATTTAGAATCCACCCGTGCTGTCGTAGAACTACTTGAGATAGTGCTACTCAGACCTCCAACTGTTCTCTGGACCTTGCCCTTATCAGGAGATCGTCCAAGTAAGGGATAATTAAGACGCCTTTTCTTTGAAGAAGAATCATCATTTCGGCCATTACCTTGGTAAAGCCCCGGGGTGCCGTGGACAATCCAAACGGCAGCGTCTGAAACTGATAGTGACAGTTCTGTACCACGAACCTGAGGTACCCTTGGTGAGAAGGGCAAATTGGGACACCTTCTTCCTGGTTCGCTATCACTGCTCTGAGTGACTCCATCTTGATTTGAACCTTTGTATGTAAGTGTTCAAAGATTTCAGATTTAGAATAGGTCTCACCGAGCCGTCTGGCTTCAGTACCACAAATAGTGTGGAATAATACCTCTTTCCTTGTTGTAGGAGGGGTACTTTGATTATCACCTGCTGGGAATACAGCTTGTGAATTGTTTCCAATACTGCCTCCCTGTCGGAGGGAGACGTTGGTAAAGCAGACTTCAGGAACCTGCAAGGGGGAGACGTCTCGAACTTCCAATCTGTACCCCTGGGATACTACTTGTAGGATCCAGGGGTCCACTTGCGAGTGAGCCCACTGCGCGCTGAAACTCTTGAGACGACCCCCCACCGCACCTGAGTCCGCTTGTACGGCCCCAGCGTCATGCTGAGGACTTGGCAGAAGCGGTGGAGGGCTTCTGTTCCTGGGAAGGAGCTGCCTGCTGCAGTCTTCTTCCCTTTCCTCTACCCTTGGGCAGATATGACTGGCCTTTTGCCCGCTTGCCCTTATGGGGACGAAAGGACTGAGGCTGAAAAGACGGTGTCTTTTTCTGCTGAGATGTGACTTGGGGTAAAAAAAAGTGGATTTTCCAGCTGTTGCCGTGGCCACCAGGTCCGATGGACCGACCCCAAATAACTCCTCCCCTTTATACGGCAATACTTCCATGTGCCGTTTGGAATCTGCATCACCTGACCACTGTCGTGTCCATAAACATCTTCTGGCAGACATGGACATCGCACTTACTCTTGATGCCAGAGTGCAAATATCCCTCTGTGCATCTCGCATATATAGAAATGCATCTTTTAAATGCTCTATAGTCAATAAAATACTGTCCCTGTCAAGGGTATCAATATTTTCAGTCAGGGAATCCGACCAAGCCACCCCAGCGCTGCACATCCAGGCTGAGGCGATCGCTGGTCGCAGTATAACACCAGTATGTGTGTATATACTTTTTAGGATATTTTCCAGCCTCCTATCAGCTGGATCCTTGAGGGCGGCCGTATCTGGAGACGGTAACGCCACTTGTTTTGATAAGCGTGTGAGCGCCTTATCCACCCTAGGGGGTGTTTCCCAACGCGCCCTAACTTCTGGCGGGAAAGGGTATAACGCCAATAATTTTCTATCGTGGGAAACCCACGCATCATCACACACTTCATTTAATTTATCTGATTCAGGAAAAACTACAGGTAGTTTTTTCACACCCCACATAATACCCTTTTTTGTGGTACTTGTAGTATCAGAAATATGTAACACCTCCTTCATTGCCCTTAACATGTAACGTGTGGCCCTAATGGAAAATACGTTTGTTTCTTCACCGTCGACACTGGAGTCAGTGTCCGTGTCTGTGTCGACCGACTGAGGTAATGGGCGTTTTAAAGCCCCTGACGGTGTTTGAGACGCCTGGACAGGTACTAATTGGTTTGCCGGCCGTCTCATGTCGTCAACCGACCTTGCAGCGTGTTGACATTATCACGTAATTCCCTAAATAAGCCATCCATTCCGGTGTCGACTCCCTAGAGAGTGACATCACCATTACAGGCAATTGCTCCGCCTCCTCACCAACATCGTCCTCATACATGTCGACACACACGTACCGACACACAGCACACACACAGGGAATGCTCTGATAGAGGACAGGACCCCACTAGCCCTTTGGGGAGACAGAGGGAGAGTTTGCCAGCACACACCAAAACGCTATAATTATACAGGGACAACCTTATATAAGTGTTTTCCCTTATAGCATCTTAATATATTATAATATCGCCACACAAAATGCCCCCCCTCTCTGTTTTAACCCTGTTTCTGTAGTGCAGTGCAGGGGAGAGCCTGGGAGCCTTCCTAGCAGCGGAGCTGTGTAGGAAAATGGCGCTGTGTGCTGAGGAGAATAGGCCCCGCCCCCTTTTCGGCGGGCTTCTTCTCCCGTTTTTCTGACAACCTGGCAGGGGTTAAATACATCCATATAGCCCCAGAGGCTATATGTGATGTATTTTTAGCCAGCATAGGTACTTTCATTGCTGCCCAGGGCGCCCCCCCCAGCGCCCTGCACCCTCAGTGACCGTTGGTGTGAAGTGTGCTGAGAGCAATGGCGCACAGCTGCCGTGCTGTGCGCTACCTTAAGAAGACTGGGAAGTCTTCAGCCGCCGATTTCTGGACCTCTTCTCTCTTCAGCATCTGCAAGGGGGTCGGCGGCGCGGCTCCGGTGACCCATCCAGGCTGTACCTGTGATCGTCCCTCTGGAGCTAGTGTCCAGTAGCCTAAGAAGCCAATCCATCCTGCACGCAGGTGAGTTCACTTCTTCTCCCCTAAGTCCCTCGTTGCAGTGAGCCTGTTGCCAGCAGGACTCACTGAAAATAAAAAAACCTAACAAAACTTTTACTCTAAGCAGCTCTTTAGGAGAGCCACCTAGATTGCACCCTTCTCGGCCGGGCACAAAAACCTAACTGAGGCTTGGAGGAGGGTCATAGGGGGAGGAGCCAGTGCACACCACCTGATCCTAAAGCTTTTACTTTTGTGCCCTGTCTCCTGCGGAGCCGCTATTCCCCATGGTCCTTACGGAGTCCCCAGCATCCACTTAGGACGTCAGAGAAAACTTAATGCAGGAGAGTTCACATAAATCTCCTACAGAAGGCTCGCTAGTGCTGCCGACCGCAGTCCCCAATATTATCCATGGGCACTACGATCTGACCCCTATGTATTAAACTTCACAAAGTACAGCATTCTAGAGTATTGCCCCGCTGGTTTATGCCATCCTCAGATAGCGTAAACTGCTTTAAGCCTCTGGAGGCTATCTTGCAGGAGAGGGATCTTCCGGATTCCTCTCCCACATAATCCAGCCAATTTGCAAGTCTAAGAACGTGTGCGTGCGAATAAAATTCCCAGAATAAGTCTTACATAAATGTGGAAGACTCCTAGAATATGCTGGGTAAGTAACTTGCAGAGATAGCAGTTATGGCTACCGCCGTCCCTGTGAGTTTCACTTAGTACATAGCGGGGATATTTTCATTAAAAATATTTAAATAATCCATTATGATACGGGCCATTAATAATCGTGGCCGTTCCCCGATTATTAAAACATAAGACACTAGCTTGTTGAAGTCACAACAAATAAATTGGCCCGATGCTTACGGCTTCCAAGCTCAATGACAAAACACGCATTTTTTTTGACCCATTAGCAGGAAAGCTGGAAGCTCCACCAAACTTTGTACTTGGAATAAAACAAGCATAAATATCAGGTTGCATATGAAATAACAGACCACACATAGCAGAGAGCTGTAAGACAGACTTGCCAAAATTCTAAGCTGCTACTAATTACAACAGGAATGCCATCTATTTTTTTCTAATTGTATTCCAACTGTCACAATCAGAAAGGTTGCGTTAAATTAAAGAGCCGGAAGTATTGTTTTCTTCTACAGACTTCACACCTCAAAAGTAATGGGTGCGTGATTTGCAGAGAGTTTGAAGCGACCATGTGTTAACAAACGTTTTGTCAGCTCCAACAGATCTGTCCTCCAGTCAGCAACTCCTGAGGAAAGAAGCTTGTAAGCAAAACTCAAGTCCTGGACGGAAATGGTTATGTGATTGGCGCAACTGTCCAAACAAACCTGTATACAGTTAGTCTTCTTTTTATTTCTGGGTGTGCCTTACTTAGGGGCACCAATTATTTTCATGCTTCAAATATGGTCACGCAGAGAGACTGTCAGAGGAGGACATGGGTAAGGCAAGAGCAAACTCCAGTTGGAGAATTAGAATGCTAACAGCAGCACAGAGTATTTCTGGAAACAATTGCTGATCTTGTGGAAGGCAGTAACCTATCCACCTGTGTGGTTATCTTAATGAGGAAAAGGCTGCATGTGACAGGGAATTTCATGGAAGGTAATAGAGGCATGTTGGATGCCACAGTCAGAGTCAGTGGGAACAGGGGGGCAGATGCATTAAGCCTGGAGAAGTGATAAAGCAGTGATAAGTGCAAGGTGATAACGCGCCAGCCAATCAGCTCCAATATGTAAATTGGCAGTTAGGAACTGATTGGCTGGTGCATTATCACCTTGCACTTATCACTACTTTAGCACTTCTCCAGGCTTAATACATCTTCCCCAGTGTCACCTATGAGCTTAAATACAAAACTAATACCTCTTTTATACCAAATATGGTGGGTCGCACCCAGGAGCCTGACACTAGAGCTTCCCGGAAATGACCCGCCTCAGGCCCCTCTCTGCACTGTTTTCCAACCTGGTACAGGTTGAGTATCCCATATCCAAATATTCCGAAATACGGACTTTGAGTGAGAGCGAGATAGTGAAACCTTTGATTTCTGATGGCTCAGTGTACACAAACTTGGTTTAATATACAAAGTTATTAAAAACATTGTATTAAATGACCTTCAGGCTGTGTGTATAAGGTGTATATGAAACAAATGAATTGTGTGCTTAGACCTGGGTCCCATCGTCATGATATCTCATTATGGTATGTAATTATTCCAAAATACGGAAAAATCCCATATCCAAAATACTTCTGGTCCCAAGCATTTTGGATAAGGGATACTCAACCTTTATAGTGCAGTGTTGGTGACGTTGCCGGTGACACGGTGGCGCTTGGAGATCACATGATCTCCAAGCGCCACCCGTCCACACACTGTGACCCGGGAGCGGTTTCCAAGCACGGCTTGCCAGGTTGAACCAGTGTTAATCCCGGCAAGATACCAGAGTTGGAATACCGGGTCACAGCAACACGGATTATGCGCGCTCATGTAGAAAAGGGGTATAAATCATAGAAGCTGCTCAATCCTAACAGACGTTACATTATCTGAACTGCAGAAGGATGGTTACCTTGAAATAGTTGTATACAGCAACACAAATGTATATATAGCCAGTGGTTTTAACCAATGCCTACAGTTAAACAGTAGACAATTTTTTTTTTAAACGTTGCAATATATAAACATGCACAGGTCACACAGCCGGCCGATGGTGTCGCAGATGATCAGATATTGCATCCTAAGATAGTGTTCACTCTAGGCTGTTTTAGCAGGGTGCCGCGCCCTGCCCCTTTTGCGGCGCCCTGCTAGAACACCTGCCCGCTTCCTGCCCTCACAGCGTGTAAAGATGCCGTGCGCATGCGCGCGGTATCCATTCACGCATTGGGAGAGAGCTGGGGGAAGCCCAGCACCGACGGAGGTGCTGGGCACGCCCCCAACAGTGACGGGATGTGGCCACGCCCTCTAATTTTCATGGGCGCGCGCCAATGTGCACTCGGACTCCGGCGCAACTGCCCCTTCATGATCCTAGAAGGAACACTACTAAGACGCAGCATGGATCACTAATGCAAGCTGCATTAACATATTAGTGCTATTGCTTCCATGTAAGCAGCAGCGATATCTCCTCCAACCACATCTGAATCAGGCACAGAGTGCATGGGACAGCTTTATAACACAGCGATATTGTATCCTTCTTGCGACAAACAAGGACATTGGAAGTCACTGAGCAGCCCTAGAGCTATATAAATGCACGGTTTATAAAAAAACAAAAAAACAAAAACAAAAGAAAAGTGGAAAGACTAATTTCGTGCACCAAATCCATTTTCAAAAGCACATGGAGGAGAGACATGGTCAGGGGTGTAGGGAGAACGCATACCTCCCAATATGACCCTCTCCAGGAGAGACAGAATGCTCTGCTCCTGGACTTCCCTCTTAATTTATGATTGCCAGCACCTGTTAAGAACAGGTTAATGGATAACAAAGGTGTTTCAGCCCAGGTGCTGGCAATCATAAATTAAGAGGGAAGTCCAGGAGCAGAGCATTCTGTCCCTCCTGGAGAGGGGCATGTTGGGAGGTATGCTAGCATAAATGTATTTTGGGCAGTAAAATCTGGATCAGGAATTGTAATGAAGAAGAGAAGTACTAACAATTGTTTAAACAGTCCTATCACACGTGCCTGAGATACATCCTGACATGGACACTGTAGTGAAATATATTAAGCTGAATGAATGATTATGCTATCTGAACAAGTAATTTACAAAAAAAAAAATCACGATTCCTTTGTTTTTTCTTGAAACAGCATATATTTTGACACTATGTAAAATGCTAAAACTGGTATCTTGAGGCATCTGACAGGGAGACACACAAGCTGGCTTTGCCTACCACGTACTGCTATGCTATGATGAGACGCATTAAAAGGTTGTGTAGGTTGGGGCAGAGTTAGGACAAACTTCTCAATAGCACATGTTATAATGGGACAATCCCTACGTTCAAACCAGCAGACTGAATTGACAGGGCGTGACATTGGCAAAATCGGCAAGTGGTTTGGCAAATCGGTGTGTGGTTGGGTGTTTTGGGGCAGGGCTTATTTGCTGTTCATATGTTGGGAGGTAAGTGGTTAACATAACAGTCCCCTTTTCAGTTTGGCTCCAGAAACCCTTTACAGATGACTTGTTTTGTTGGGGGGTTTTTAACAAAGAAGATGGTTTAATCATGAAAAATAAATAAAAACAGAAGATTAAAACATATTTGTCAAATTCAATACAAAATCTGCTACAGTTGGGTGACCGCAGAGTATACAAAATTAGCACACCAGCATTTTTGGAGCTCTTCGTTGCTTATATGCTCGATGACAGATCATTCTTTCCCCCCATTTCGAGTCGTTCTAAAACTTTAACTCTTTGCAAACTATTTAATGCATTTTCCCAATGTCACAGAACTTTTTTTTTTTATTTGTGTCCAACACTAACTCATGGTTCCATTTCCTAGAAGCATATGGGTTACCTATTGCACAGCGAGATTCCCCTCCAGGAAAGATGCAAAGAGTATGCAGCTGGGATAAGGAGAACTTACCAATTTTTCATTCACGGTGATGAGTTGCGTGTCCTGGGTTTGGTTCTGTGCCAGCCTCCATGTGGAAGTGTTCAATGACCTGCAGTGCAAGACTTAAGTGTTAAAAAAAAATAAAAAAAAATGATTCATGCAATGAGAAAATAAAGTCAGACAAATCTTACGTAAACAAGTTACTTTAACAATTTCTGTCTAGTGAATGAGAAGAAAAAAAAAGGGAGAGAGACGGGCACAAAAATCTTTTTTTTTCCTCTCCCCAATTACAGTAGTTCTGTCTGCTGAGCTCTTGGCAGGCTCCCACTTAGCAGTTCACAACAGGCTGCACTTTATGTCTGCTACAGGCTACCCTGTCACAGAGACTGCCGGTGGCAAAAACTGCTCTTTATGAATGTACAGTAGCGGTTTTGTCACGAACAGACAGAGGAACACAAAGCTGCAATAAGCAGCTTGAAACTCTGAACCCAAAATCGATGGCATCAGAGGTGAAGAAGAATAAAGAGGCGACAGCCGTATTTGTTCAATTGTGTTAGCTGCATGGCTTGAGACAGCGGCTGCGGAATAGGGCTCCTCTTTACTGGAAAATAAGCTGTAGTGGAATTTGGGAAGGTGTGGTTCTTAAACAAAAAATAATTTTTTCATTGTTAATAAGAAACAAAATTATTACGCTGTTCGAGTGAACACTAAATGGATGAATCACTGGGCATCCGCGCATTTCCCGAGGCTTATAATAAACTCAGTGTACGGGAAAAGTTTCCAACTCAATGCAGAGACGTCATCTGAGGTCTGACATCCGGATTACAATAAGTGTATTTAGAGCCCAAAACAAATGAAGACCTTGCTTTAGCCAAATTAGAAAAGAAAAATAAATAAATAAATAAATAAAAAAAGTTTCAATATGGAACATTTCTTAGTCAAACTTAACTACAACAGGCTCAGACGTTTAGTAGTTCTCCACCAGTGATACTACAAGTTCCTGCCTGACGGATCAAGCTGGATCTTGTAGTTCATCCACGACTGGAGAGCCACTAATAGCCCGTCGCTATATTGTATGCATAGAGAGATTATATTTATCATTGCAATAGGAAACAAACAAATAAGAGGAAAAAAAGTGGTACATTTTATTTTTTTTAAATAAAAAGTGAAATAAAAAACTCCATATTTGTGAAACCAATTAATAGCAGCTATCCGTTAACATTCAATGAAGAACAAATGTCTGCTGCTTCTCAGAAATTGAAAGAACCTGAAACACTAGTATAAAAGAGCCACTAACATTTACAAATATGAGCAGCTAAAAAGTCTTGAGCTAAATTGATATGCGAAGAGTTTGATGGAAAGAGTGCAGGGGATGACACTTCATACTGTTACTATATAATATTTATTATTTTGCACTGTGTCTAACTGGTTGTAAAAATCAAGAGGTAGCCATACAGGGTGGTCTTCTGGTTGTCGGCGGCCGGGCTCCCGGCGACCACCATACCGGAGCCGGCATACCGACATCTTTTCTCCGTCTTGGGGGTCCCCGACCCCCCTGGAGGGAGAATAGCGTAGCGCGCCACCGTGCCCGCAAGCGTGGGGAGCGAGCCTGCAAGGGGCTCATTTGCGCTCGCCCAGTTGTCGGTATGGCTGTGGTAGGGACCCCGGCGCCGGTATGCTGGTCGACGGGACCCCGACCGCCGGCAAACTATACTACACCCTGCCATACATGCTGCGATATGAATAGGACTGGCCGCAAATAGTCATGTGCATGAGCACGAAGAATGAATGGCGAGAAGCATTATAACTTTGAAATATCATGCCCTGCTCTGCCCCTGAGAGAGTCGACGCAAGGTCATTTAAAGAAACATAGGGGTATATTCAATTGCAGTCGAAAACTGCCGTCTGTTGAAAAGACGGCAGTTTTCGACTTTTTAAGGTTGAATCCTGATTTGACCTATTCAGAGCTTTTCGACAAGCACGTGGATCGGCGGAATAGCTGCCGATCCACGTGTTGATGTCGAACACAGGGCCAAATCCAACAGGTTTTGGCCCCCTTTTCGACTATCTCAATCCGACATCAAAATTATGTCGGAATAAGATGGACCCTGAGCAGGAGAGGGGGGGGGGGGGGGAGCTGCAGGGAGACGAGGGGACAGCGGGCGGGGAAACAGGAGACCAGCTTCCACCCGGCACCAGCACGTTGATCTCCTCTGGCTGCAGCCGGCTGTCCCCCCGCGGCTCGCCCCCCCCCCCCCCCCCCCTCGCCTCCTCCGGGTCCCATCTAAAATTCGACTTGAAAAAGTCGAATTTTAGATGGGACTGAATAGGGGTTGTCGGATCCATTCCGACAAATACATGTCGGAATGGATTCGACTTTAATTGAAAATACCCCATAGAATTTTGACAGCAGATAAGAACCACTTGGCCCATCTGGTTTGGCAGCTGGATGTATTAAAAATGTAGTTTGCTAAGAGGGCGAGTGTTAACCACCCTGTCCGGCGAATCGCACTCTACCTCTTGCAACTATAGCAACACACGCACTTTTTTTTTTTTTTTTACTGTAGATGAAACACGAACACTGGCTTCATAGTCCGACAGCCCAGGACGAAGCTTCAGTGTGTGTGTGGCAGTGCCAACCTGGGCTGTCAAAATCAATACATGCAGTCATCATAGCAGTTAGTGCCACTGACCATTCATAACTTACAGAACCAATTTGGTGCTCTATCTACTTAACAGAAGGAAGATAATGACGGGCGCATAGCACCTCTGTCATTCACATCACTTCCCTGCATTATTACATGCAGGGAATCGGTAACTGCAGCAAATAATGGCCCAAATGTATTAAGTCTTAACTACAGATAAAGTGGAGACGGATAAAGAGTGATAAATGACCAGCCAATCAGTTTCTAACTGTCATTTTTCAAAGCCAGCCTGTGACATGGCAGTTAGGAAGCTGGTTGGCTTGTCATTTATCACTCCTTTAGGTAAATGTATTATAGTGGCAAGTGTTGTGCCGCTATAACACTTCCTGCTTCACCTCATTACTGAGGCGAAGCAGGAAGGGACATCGACAAGATGTACTAACATCTTGTCTGCCGAAGCTACCCCTCTGGCGATGTCCCCCTGAGGCATCAGCTCAGAGCTGATGCACTGTGTTTCCTTTCCGGTCGGCTCCTCTGCGCATGTGCGGGATCTCGCTACTCACGCGAGTACCCCTGCGCACTCCAGAGCCGGCACCCGACACAGGCAGGGAAGCATTGTCCCTGCTGTGGTCCATAGGCATCGCCACCTGCAGCTGTCAGCTGACCGTTCATACAGTGCCCGCGCATATCGGCCTCCGCATGGACAGGGGCACTTGTCATAGCCCTCTTGTCTTGTGCCCACACCGCAGCCATCATACATGGGGAGAAGCTGTATAGCGCACATAACGTGCGCTGATACCGCTTCTCCCCCATATCGCTGGGCAATACATTTACCCCATTATCCGACTCTACTGTATTTCTTTGTAAGGCTTAATACATTTGGGCCCATATGTGCACTTACCGGAAATACATTTAACACCTCTTCTTGCGTCTCCCTCTATGTTTCTATATGCTTGTGCACTTTTTTCTATCGCATACATAGAACAGTACGTGTTAACCTGCTATAACATATGTTTGGATATCAACGTCAAAGAAGCTATACAAGGGAAAATTGCTCCAAGATTTTACAAAACCAGAGCAGCTTTGAAAGCTGGAAGAGGCTTGCAGTAACGCAATAAACATTAACATTATCCAAATGATCTGCTAGAGGGTACAAGGTGGACCTTTATTCACTATTGGTAAATAAGAAAAATTGCACTTTGTAAGTCCGGCGGCCAGTAATGACTGATCAGACATCTGGACTTAATGGGCTCAGGAATATGGTCCTCTTTCGTAATAATGATAAAAATGTATCTCCTACTAAAAAAAAAAAAAAAAGCTCTGCGCATTTATCAAACAACAATGTAAAAAGCAGACCTAATCTTAAAGCACGTTAATCTGACATCTGTTTATTGTGATGTACAAAAGTTCATTATAAGTAGAAACAACTGCTCAAGAGTAATGTAAATGGTTGAATGAAGAAAATGTTATATGGGAATAGTGTATTGTGCAACATCCACTCCTATAACTATACGTATATCATTTAGAATTCCCTCAGTCCTCACAAAAAATGTAGGGTGGTAGCTCCGAATGAGCATGTCTTTCTTGATTATTATTATTATTTATATATGTTGTAATTAGTTATTATATTATACAGCTCTGGAAACAAAAGGGGGGGGGGGGGGTAGGGGGGTCCCAGCACCCAAAGGGCTATCAGTAACAAGACTTGAACACAATATGGTAATAGAAAATTCAGAGATGTTGGTTACATATATTTGCAAAAATATGGTTAAGCCTCCAGGCAACTTCACGGTGTCTCTGATACTAGCGGTCCCTAACACTGTCTGATAACAGCACCTACTTTGGCCACATAATTGCCTACTGTAAGGTCACATGATAACGGCACATAAAAAAATACAGTGCATCCGGAAAGTATTCACAGAGCTTCACTTTTTTCCACATGTTGTTATGTTACAGCCTTATTCCAAAATGGAATAAATTCATTTTTCCCCTCAAAATTCTAAACACAATACCCCATGACAACGTGAAAAAGCAGCAATTGGCAGCAATTACAGCCTCAAGTCTTTTTGAATATGATGCCATAAGCTTGGCACACCTATCTTTGGGCAGTTTCGCCCATTCCTCTGTGCAGCACCTCTCAAGCTCCATCAGGTTGGATGGCAAGCGTCCGTGCATAGTCATTTTCAGATCTCTCCAGAAATGATCAATCGGATTCAAGACTGGGCTCTGGCTGGGCCACTCAAGGACATTCACAGAGTTGTCCTGAAGCCACTCCTTTGATATCTTGGTACTTAGGGTCGTTGTCCTGCTGACAGATTACCCATCGCCAAAGTCTGAGGTCAAGAGCACTCTGGAGCAGGTTTTCATCCAGGATGTCTCTGTATATTGCTGCAGTCATCTTTCCCTCTATCCTGACTCATCTCCCAGTTCCTACCGCTGAAGAACAACCCCAGAGCATGATGTTGCCACCACCATGCTTCACTGTAGGGATGATATTGGCCTGGTGATGAGTGGTGCCTGGTTTCCTCCAAACATGATGCATGGCATTCATGCCAAAGAGTTCGATCTTTGTCTCATCAGACCAGAGAATTTTGTCTCTCATGGTCTGAAAGTCCTTCAGGTGCATTTTGGCAAACTCAAGGCGGACTGCAATGTGCTTTTTACTGAGGAGTGGCTTCCGTCTGGTCACTCTACCATACACACCTGATTGGTGGATTGCTGCAGAGATGGTTGTCCTTCTGGAAGGTTCTAATCTCTCCACAGAGGAATGCTGTAGCTCTGATAAGAGTGACCATCGAATTCTTGGTCGCCTCCTTGACTAGGGCCCTTCTCCCCAGATCACTCAGTTTAGACGGCCGGCCAACTCTAGGAAGAGTCCTGGTGATTCCGAACTTCTTACGTTTACGGATGATGGAGGCCAATGATCTCATTGGTACCTTCAAAGCAGCAGATATTTTTCTGTACCCTTCCCCAGATTTGTGCCTCGAAACAATCATGTCTCCGAGGTCTACAGATAATTCCTTTGACTTCATGCTTGGTTTGTGCTCAGACATGCACTTCAAGTGTGGGACCTTATATAGACAGGTGTGTGCCTTTACAAATCATGTCCAATCAACTGAATTTACCACAGGTGGACTCCAATTAAGCTGTAGGAACATCTCAAGGCTGATCATTGGAAATAGGATGTACCTGAGTTCAATTTTGAGCTTCATGGCAAAGGCTGTGAATACTTATGTACATGTGATTTCTTAGTTTTTTATTTTTAATAAATTTGCAAAAATCTCCCCAAAAAAATCAAAAAAATCCACATTGTCCTTATGGGGGTATTGCGTGTAGAATTTTGAGGGGAAAAAAATAAGGTTAAGCCTCCAGGCCACTTCACGGTGTCTGTTATACTGGAGGTCTCTAACACTGCCTGATAACAGCACCAAGGGCATGCTGGTTCTTGTAGTGCCATTTGGAGGAACTAGGGCAGGCATGTCCAAACTGCGGCCCTCCGGCTGTTGAGAAACAAAACATCCCAGCATGCCCTGACACAGCTTTAGCATTCTCTGACAGCAAAACTGTGTTAGGGCATGCTGGGATATGTAGTTTCACAACAGCTGGAGAGCCGCAGTTTGGACATGCCTGATCCAAGGTTTATCCGGAAAGTATTCACAACGCTTCATTTTTTTCACAATTTATGTTACAGCCTTATTCCAAAATGGAATAAATTAACTTTGCAAATATATGTAACTATGAGCTCTTTATTTTCTATTAACAAAGAGTGTTCAAGCCTTGGTACTGATAGCCCTTGGTGTGCTGGGGACCCTAACCCCCCCCCCCCCACCACCACCACTCACCAGTCCACCATCTTTGGTTTGGCTAGAATAACCCCTCCCTTTCAGCACCTGAAGCGTATTACTAGGTTGATCGAGCAGCTACCATACTATATTGCATTATCCAGCACTGCACAGAAGATATTTAACAGACTGAATCCATCCATGCCCCATTGGAGTTTACCACATGGATTATGGACTAGGATCCAATTTTGAAAGCAGCTAATTATGAAGCGCGAGAACCATGGCACCAGAATAACAAACCCTGCACAGATTGGGGACCTGGATGGAACCAAACCCATGACTCCAGTCTGTTATGCTGTAGTGCTAACCATTTTGCCATCATGCTGCTCCATAATCATGGCATGTCATATTCACAAGCTAATGCACATACAGGAAGGTTTAAGTTGGCATGTTCTAAAATAAACAAACTAAAAATGTATACCATCCAAACCGTGTACTTGACTTGTACATTTAATGAGAATGGCGTTACAATCAAAATAACTGTTGGACCACCACACAGAGTTAAGTAAGTTTTGGAACATATGGTGGGTATTACAAATAAAAAAAAAATATATAGCAAAATGTAAATACAGCCTAATTTATAGAAGTGATCCGATGGCTTTATGTATTACATTGATACTGCAGCAACTGCACAGTAATAGAAGTGCTGCCAGCATCTTAGCTGAAGACACTCCAAACACTCTGGATAGAATGCAGCCAGAATATTTCACAAGCTTTGAAGGCAAAAGTGTGATATTTGCAATAAGTTCACAAAGGTTCTCATGACCCACTCCTGACATTCCACTGAAAGACAACTGAAGCGGCCTACTCGCTACTGTACTATAAGGATTTGCTCAGGCCCCACAAACATGCCAAATTCATTCACAAATGAAGTTGTCAAAATGATGTAGAACTTTTTAAAATCTTAACCTTTCTTCCAAGTCAGAACTGCTGGTGCGGATGATGGAACGTGCTATAAAACGTGCAACTATCACGTTTCTGCACTTTATTTATTACATCAGCACATACGTAGATTATGTTATCCGACGCGCTACAGGAACATCTCCTCCTGGCTATTAATGCAAATGACGCATAGCAGTGTATCCCTGGTGTGTAACATTTACCCAGCTCTGATGCTGTTAGGTTTCAGTAACTGAGAAGCAGGTGCTGCTCTGATGAGAAGTCTATGGGGTATATTCAATCCGAGTCAGAAACTGCCGTCTTGTCGGAAAGACGGCGGGTTCCGACCTATTCAATCCAGCCTTATTTTTTCCCACAACTCGGGAAATCCGATTTGTCAGAAAGCGCTGCATGCTGCTGTCGGAAATGGAGCCAAATCCGACAGGTTTTGGTCCTGTTTCTGACAATGTCAATCCGACTTTGAAAAGAGTCGGATTGACATGTCGAGAACGGCCAAATCCGTCCTACTGAATAACACGTCAGATCCTTTCAGACAAATGCATGTCGGAAAGGATCAGACATTAATTGAATATACTCCTATATGTATTTTTATATTGGTCAAGGTACTTGTGGACCAAAAAGGAGTATCATCTTATATATTATTATTTATCAACACTTGTCAGCGTTGTGGCCATATTTTAAAACAGAGTTGCCCACAGCAATGACCACCAATTTAATAAACCAGTAGAGGGTGGAAGGTCAAATATTAGATATTAAAATATGTATAAATAATAAATACTATAAAACAAGTAACTGGAGTCTTTATACTTCACTTTATACGTCCACCACGTATCATGTCCCACTTCTTTGTCAAATATGCCTTCTAGGTCTTTATTTTTTTACTAGCTGCAGTAACCAGCTCCTCTCAGGTGGAAGTTGGTGACAACAAAAGTAGGTTACCTAGGCTTTTTTGATTTTGGTAATATATAGTGTGGGGTGCAGGGTGTTACAATGCTTACCTATGAATAAGTGCCACGATATTCAGATCGGTTGCTATTGAGGCACATAAGCCTGTCACTGCCGACTTGCTGAGTGCAGTGCAGGGGACCCTTCCCCATTAAGCCCCGCCCACAGCCCCCAGATGACTGAGCGGTTGCTATCAAGGTGCCTGTCGCTGCCGACTTGCTGAGTGCAGTGCACTGCACACACACCCTCATCCCCATCCCGTGGCGCCCCTTCCCACAGCCCCGTGACGACCGACTGTGATAATACTTAGCCTGAAACCTGCCTGGGAAAATTACCTACACAAAAGGTGAAAACCGCATCACAATCGGTTCAGTGGTTTCAGAGTTTATCGCAATCAGACAGACAGACGTTCTCCTTTATAATATGTATAGAAGGATTTGTGCATAGGTTATATTTTTTATTTTAATTTGCAACTGTTTATTTGCATTGTTACAATCTGTATTTGTATTTTTTACTACCATGATGTATTTTATGTTTATTTATTCACTTGCTTTTTTGTATCTAAATGAACTATATGTTGACTGCCTGGCTCTGTAGAATTTGTGGAACAGTACAAACATTGATGATAACCATGCTCTCTCACACTGTGCTACACAAACACAGGGAGACTGTCAGCTTCACAGATAGGTTTTGCTAAACTGCTCTGTGTGAAACAATTGAGCAATACTCAGAGGCAAACCTAGTGATGTCACAGCAGCTCAAATAACTGCACACTCATTAACTTGTATCAGACCCCATTAGAGTATCATCTTAAAACTTTCAAGAGATATTGTAGCATTGTTGCTGCTTTACTTTAGAGCACCTTCACGCACTGTTACTTTCAGCGCAATAGAATCTGTCCTGAGCAGTCACCCACCAGCTAGCATAGCAGTAGAGCTGTACGGTATACAATTATCTGGCTGATCCTCCAGATATCAGCAGATCTGACAGATAATTGTACAGTGTATTTGCACGACAGTCACAAATTATCCATCTGTCAGACAAATCATCTGTCATATCTGAAAGATCTGATATTTTGTGAGCTGCTAATCCGCTGCATCTGCCAGCGTATGTGTCGACAGCCCGAACTTTCCTTTGTTCTTTCACAGGGGAGGAACAACATATCGTGTGGCCAAACACCGAGATATCTCACAGTGGAATAGATGTATCAAATCTTGGACAGGAGATAAACTGGTGAAGGAGATAAAAGAACCAGTCATCTTCTAAGGCTGGGTACACACCTAGAAGATATAGCTGCCATACACTTAACGTTCAGCCTCTGGATATGCCGGTCTAGACTTCACAGTTGGGGAGGGGGTAGGGGGAATTTCAGTCTGCCTGCCCAGGTGTAATCTCAGCGTCGGCGGTCCCTGCAGCCAGGCGTCAGTGATGGCGGTCCCAGCAGCCAGCGACAGCGGGTTGCCCGTACACACAGCCATACATGCCAATATATCTGCATTGGCTGTGCTGCAGGGCCGACGCAATAGGTCTGTGAACTACATCGTAAACAACTTGGGTACACACCCACTGTTCCGCTATCGGTATATTGTCCGTTTAATCGAACGAGCAATATATCGACCACTGTGTACCCAGCTTAACGGTCATGTGTCAAACACAGCCTGTAAAATAGCAGTTAGGAGCTGACTGGTTGGTACTTTGGGGGGACATTTATCAAAGTTTTCAAAGAGATAAAGTGGAGAGAGATAAAGTACCAAACAATCAGCTTCTGCCACTTTTTTTGAAAAATGAAAGTTAGGAGCTGATTGGTTGGTACTTTATCTCTCTTCAATCTTTGATAAATAAGTCTCTCTACAAGGTCTAGAATATCTGCAACAGTATGTCCGTGATAGCTGCTGGTTTCAGGCTGTCGGATAAAATGTCTGCTGGCCTGACATGCCAACATTAGGTATAGAGGAAGCCGGTCAGGAGCAAGCACAGTGTAGTGCGGCAGCTTGTCAGAAGTATATAGCCAACTGATTACAGTACTTGCTGTAGGTGTCTCATATCTATTCTGTAGCAGCTGTATAATCGGCAATAGACAGTAAAGCAAGCCCCAATGCTAAACTAATTAATGACTGGCAGCATAAAGGATTAAAGAAAGGGATCTGGTCAGCATACCGGCGTTTGGGATGTCGGCAGTTGGAATACAGACACTGGTCAGAAGACCGACGTTGGGACCCCGACATGGATCACAACTGCCAGGATCCCGATCGTTAGTATGCCAGGTAGGGTCAGGGTTAGGCTGTATGTGTGTGTGTGTGGGGGGGGGGGGGGTTTGGCTAGGTTTAGGCTGCGGGGAGGGAGGGTTGGGGGGGGGGGGGGGGAATAGACTACTTACTTACCAGATGTCGGGATTATGTGTGTCGGGATGCCGCTGACGGTATTCTGACCGCCGGCATCCCAAGCCCCGGGGTCATTTTGATATAAATCTCATAATGCAATTATGGACAAGACAGTAAAGGGGGGTACTCACGGAGCGATATTCTAAGCAATCTGACTAGATTGCTTAGAATATCAGCATGATCGCTCCGTGTGTAGCCCCCTCAGCGATAGCGATGTGCGGCCCCGCACATCGCTATCGCTGTTGCTAGATTGGCCTGCATGCAGGCCAATCTAGCGAGTCGCTCACTTCACCCGCTGGGTGAATTGAGCGGCCCCCCCGTCTCCCCCCGCACGCTCAGCACAGATCGCGCTGTGCTGAGCGGCAGGAGAGATGTGTGCTGAGCGGTTCGCTCAGCACACATCTCTCCTGCATCGGCCCGTGGGTACTGGGCTTATCACTATTGTTTCTCAGCATGCTGTACACACATCTAACATATACACCAATACGTTTCACATCCAACAGAGATCAGCATTTTATACTTTAAAATAAAATCACAGAAAAAGAGAAAAGTCAAAAAGAATAAAAAAACTACCATTTTGATACTGAAACAGTATAGTATAGTATTAGTATAGTATAGTATAGTGTCCTATAAAGTCATTTTGAAGAATCTACAAATACAGCTTCTAGATCAGCAGTGGCCAACCCGTGGCTTTTGAGCCGAATGCGGCTCTTTCTTTATTCAGTTGTGGCTCCTGACACTCAAAGTCACATGACCACAACAGATGACTGCTGCACTCCAGCCAGACACGCAGCAGCACTATGGGTACTAAGAACTGAGGGAGCCACTGGCAAACAGAGGACATATAAGGGGCTGCTGCTGCAATGGCATGAGTTGGGGGGCAGCTGTAGTTACATATGAGGGTGTCCTGGAGTGACACAAGGGAGAGCTGGCTGGAGTTACACAGGAGGGTCCTGGCAAGAGAGACACAATGAGGGAGCTGAATGGAGTGACACAGGAGGGTGCTGACAGGAGTGACAAATTGACACATGGGGGAGCTGGCTGGAGAGACACATGGAGGAGCTAAAGTGTATTATGTGAATCTGGCTTTTTCAATATACTTTATGTGGATCTGGCTTTTTGAATAACTTTATGTGGAAGTGGCTTTTTCAATGTATTTTATGTTGGATCTGGCTTTGAAATGTATTTCATGTGGCTCTGGCTTTTTCAATGTATTTTATAGCATGGCCGTGGCCTAGTAGACACAAGGCCACACCCTCTTTTTGCACGTGCGCCTTCGGCTCGATTTTGGCTCTTTGACGTACCTAACAAGATTTTTTGGCTCTTTGTCTCTGACTGGTTGGCCACCCCTGTTCTAGATTATATATATTAATGGTCGAGACACATTATTATGGCCACCTCCATTTGACGTCGACAGCGCATAGCCCAAGTAAGTCACGTGTCGTGCGCTGGCTTGGTGGGTATAGAAGGTATGTGATAGGCTATCTGCACACATATCACTCATTGCTGTCATGGGTAAAGGGGAGATTTATCAGAGTTGCAAAAATGGGTCGTTATCAGCTTTCGGGCCAAGGGTGGCAGTATTTCAGAAACAGCGCAGTTTGTGAACTTTTTGCGTGCTGCTGTGGTGGAGGTGTATCATGACTGGACAAACTGCAAATAACGGACATTGAAACAGAGAAGCACCACGTATCACTGATGTGAGAGGTGAATGTCAACTACAAAGGTGTGTGAGGGGCGACCAACATGCTAATAGTCAGAGTAACCGCCATGTGCAGCACGGGCAGCAGCTAGATGGGCTGAACTGTCGTTTTAGCCCTTGGATTCATTTTGACGGTGAGCTACTCCACTGGAGCATGTCAGTTGGCCATCATGCACCATAGTAGCAGGCGTTCACCTCTCACATCTACGGCATATGGTGCTCCGCATTTTTGATGACAGCAATGAGTAAGTGAATAATATATATATATAGCAAAATAGGAGATTGACTCACTGATCTCTTAAACCACAAGGCCTACAGTACAATCTTGAAACTTGGCAGGTAGCTTCTCCTTAGGTCCCAGGTGCTTGCTACGAACCGGTTTTGCAAATGTTACTTTCCATCCACGGAAAATCGCCAAAAATGTGTGTGTGTACGTATGTTCCAGCATAACTCCAGAATGCCTGCAGCAATTTACACCAAACTTGGCAAACATATGACTTACAATCTGGTAACAAACTCTGTGGGGGTTAGATACCCCTAGCAACCCTAGGGGTGGGACAGCAGCACAGAGTATTTCAAAAGACAGCTTAACTCCTGAACGCCTGGACCAATTTACAACAAACTTGGTACACATATTACTTACAAGCTGGGAACAAATACTGTGGGTGTAAGACACCCCTAGCACCCCTAGGGGTGAGGCAGCAGCACACAGTTTTTTAGCAAACAGCATAACTCATGAATGCCTGGTGCAATTTACACCAAACTTGGTACACATATGACTTACAATGAGGGAACAAACTGTGGGGTAACGCACCCTTAGCACCCCTAAGGGTGGCCCAGCAGCACAGATTATATCAGGACATGCATGATTTGTCAGTGACGACAGGGCTGCATGTGACAATGGCAGTGACATGATGTGAGGAGGGGAATGGAGGTAGCAGGAAGCCACAACTTGAGAGTTATATAGTGGGAGCAGCAGGGTCCCCAGCAGCACAGAGTGTATTAGGAGATGCATGATATGTCAGGCAGGACCGGGCTGCATGTGACAGGGGCAGTGACATGATGTGAGGAGGGGAATGGAGGTAGCACGAACCCACACACAGAGTTATATAGTGGAAGTAGCAGGGTCCCCTAGCAGCACAGAGTATATCAGGAGATGCATAATGTGCTGCGCTATATAAGAAATTGTAAATAAATCAATAATTTCACTGGGGCACTGACATGATGTGAGGAAGGGAACGGAGGCAGCAGGAAGCCACAGAGTTGTTTAAAAGGAAGAGCAGGGTCCCTTGAGGGACCAAAAAGAGGTCCGGTCACTACACAAAGTGGGTCAGGAAAGCAAGATATGCCTATATACTAAGGGGTATATTCAATTGCAGTTGAAAACTGCCGTCTGTCGAAAAGACGGCAGTTTTCGACTTTTTATGGTCGAATCCTGATTCGACCTATTCAGAGCTTTTCGACAAGTCGAGGCATTCGAATTGTTGAAAAGCACGTGGATCGGCGGAATAGCTGCCGATCCACGTGTTGATGTCGAAAACGGGGTCAAATCCGACAGGTTTTGGCCCCCTTTTCGACTATCTCAATCCGACATCAAAATGATGTCGAAATGAGATGGACCCGGAGGAGGCGAGGGGGGTGGGGGAAGCCGCAGGGACAGCCAGCGGGCATACAGGAGATTAGCGCTGCAGCTGGATGTCACTCACCCGCACGACCTCACGGCAGCTTCCACACGGCTCCAGCACGCTGTTGGAGCCGGGTGGAAGCTGCCGTGAGGTCGGGCGGCTGAGTGACATCCTGCTGCAGCGCTATGGTAGCGCTGATCGTAGCGCTGATGTCTCCTGTATGCCCGCCGGCTGTCCCCCCGCGGCTCGCCCCCCTTCTCCTCCTCTGCGTCCCATCTTAATTCGACTTGAAAAAATCGAATTAAGATGGGGATTGAATAGGGGTTGTCGGATCCATTCCGACAAATACATGTCGGAATGGATAAGACTTTAATTAAATATACCCCTAGATCTCCATTATATATACACACACACACACACACATATATATATCTAGTACAAGAGCAAACCTATTGACACTGCTCATCCCAGTGGCGGAACTAGCGAGCGGTGGGCCCAGGTGCGCCAAAATGCTTTGCCCCCCCCCCCCATCCCATCCAAGTCCACCCCCTCACCCCTGGAGAGGATCTGGTGAGGGGGACCTGCTCAGGGCCAGAGAAATGGATACCTAGCAACAGTGCCGTAACTAGACATTTAAGCACTGTGTGCAAGAAACGGCATCGGAGCCCCACCCCTGCATGCAAAACAGGGGCAGTGCGCGACGTAGGCGCGGGCAAAAATACATAGTGGCGTGGCTTCGTTGCGAAGGGGTGTGGCCACAAAATAATACCAATTCATAAAACGGTGCACAGTAGTCTCCATTATTCAAATTACGCCGCACAGTAGCACCACTACACCAGGTAGAGACCCTTTTACACCTTACGGCGGAGAGATTCCTCTTTTTACACATTACGGCAGACAGCGTCCCCCTTTTTACACATTACGGCAGACAGCGTACACTTTTTACACATTACGGCAGACAGCGTGCACTTTTTACACATAACGGCAGACAGCGTCCCCTTTTTACACATAACGGCAGACAGCGTCCCCTTTTTACACATAACGGCAGACAGCGTCCCCTTTTTACACATAACGGCAGACAGCGTGCCCTTTTTACACAACGGCAGACAGCGTCCCCCCTTTTTACACATTACGGCAGGCAGATTTCCCCTTTTTACACATTACGGCAGACAGCGTGCACTTTTTACACATTACTGCAGACAGCGTCCCCTTGTTACACATAGCGGCAGACAGCGTCCCCTTGTTACACATAGCGGCAGACAGCGCCCCCTTTTTACACAACGGCAGACAGCGTCCCCCCTTTTTACACATTACGGCAGGCAGATTTCCCCTTTTTACACATTACGGCAGACAGCGTGCACTTTTTACACATTACTGCAGACAGCGTCCCCTTGTTACACATAGCGGCAGACAGCGTCCCCTTGTTACACATAGCGGCAGATAGCGCGCCCTTTTTACACAACGGCAGACAGCGTCCCCCCTTTTTACACATTACGGCAGGCAGATTTCCCCTTTTTACACATTACGGCAGACAGCGTGCACTTTTTACACAATACTGCAAACAGCGTCCCCTTGTTACACATAGCGGCAGACAGAGTCCCCTTGTTACACATAGCGGCAGACAGTGCCCCCTTGTTACACATAGCGGCAGACAGCGCCCCCTTTTTACACATAGCGGCAGACAGCGCCCCCTTTTTACACATTACGGCAGACAGTGTCCCCCTGAAAGAAAGAAAGAAAAGAAAAGAAAAGAAAGAATTAAAGTTACCCTCTCCGCTGGCTCAGGCTCCTCGGTGCAGCTTCTGACGATTCCCGGGCAGGAGAGAAGGAGGAGGAGAGAGGTGGAGGAGGGAGCCGCAGCAGCGATGTGTTATTGGTGGAGGCGCTGCTGCCCCTCTGCTTCACTATAGGCTGTTCTCGGAAGACAGCCTATAGTGAAGCAGAGGGGCAGCAGCAGCAGCGCCTCCACCAGTAACAAAGCGCTGCTGCGGCTCCCTCCTCCACCTCCCCCTCCGTGGCCGCTGCAGTGCGCTCCTCTCCTCTCTGGGCGGCTGTGGCATGTAATGAGTCAGTTTGACTCATTACATGCTTTGGGCCCCTGGACAGAGGCGGGCCCCAGTGCAACGCACTGGTTGCACTGGCGGTAGTTCCACCTCTGGCTCATCCCTAATGAATGGTGTAAGTCATTTGGTAGTAAATTTAAAAGTTAAAAAAAAATAAAAAACACAACAACATTCGCCTTGTGAACAATTTGCTAACACATTACAGAAATGACTCAGAAATCACCACAATACTTGTTGGCCAGAGAACACAACATGTATACATCACAAGTGGCTTGCACAGAGCCAGCAGACTTCCACGGAGGAGACTGAGAATTCTCTGGTGCTTTAAAAGCTCCTAATTGCTCCATGCATGTTAGCAGCAATCTGTTATGAATAAGTTACAAGCAATGTTTGACCACACAAATAGTAATGTGCCTAAAGCAGTCTGATGCCGTTTTATTCTCCTTGTCCCTACAGTGATAGAAATCAGAAGACAGAAGAAGCTACTTAACACAATGCCTTCCATTACATACTCTTCCCATACCAGATGTCACCTTAAAATACCTTTACAGAAGAAAGGGCTACATCCCAAATAACATTATTATTCAGAAAAATTTACATTTCATTCTTATTCATGGACATAAAAAAAAACAAAGACTGTTACATGAAACAAATGTATAGTTTTATATTTCACAGTGAAATGAAAGTGAAAATTCCCATTTATATTTGTTCTAGATTACATCTTCCACAAACGCTCAGTAATATACTAACAAGGTCAATTCAATGCAATCGCAACAATATGCTGCTCCAAAACGGTACATCGCGCCTATACACTGGGCAAGTTTCGCCTCGCATTCCATCACGTACATAGCCGAGCATCGCCAGTAACCATGGGCGGATCCAGAAAAAAATGACAGGGGGGGCACCATGACTTGGGGGGTACTTTGTGCGCCAAAGGCAAGCACGCTCCTGGGAAAGTGGGTGTGGCCCACAATAAGCGTGGCTTCAAAGGGAATGCTGTATCCATGAGCTAGTGGGTGACAGGAATGGTAGACACGGAGACAGTGGGTGACAGGGAAAAGTTGACATGGAGAGGGTGATGCTTTGAAGAGGGTAACAGGAGAGAGAGGCGGATGTCGAGATAGTGATGCAGGGGAAAGGCAGTGTGTGAAAGGAGAGGGTGACAGGGAGAGGAAGTGGATAATGAGAGGGAGAAGGTGACGGCAGAGGCAGTAGGAGACAGGTAAAGGTAGTGGGTGACATTAAAAGGGTGACAGGGAGAGACAATGGATGACACCAGATAGAGGTTGATGGGGAGAGGCAGTGGATGATATATAGGGGGGCACTGGGCTGAATGGGAAATAGGCACTGACATGGTGGGAAGGGGTGGCACTATGTTGGAAAAGGGGGTACACTGGGCTTAATAAGGGAGGGAATACCCAGGGCTGGTAGGGTGGGAGACATTGGGATGGGAGGGGGGCCAGTGAGATGGTGGGGGACGCTAGGCAGGATGGGAAGGGGGCAGGGGGATCCCTGTGACTGAACTGGCAGGTAGGTTCTAGGTGGGGGGGCAATGACATCGATGGGCGCAGTGGGCTGGTGGCGGGCACACAAAGAATTACCCCTACCCACTGATATACCACCCCTGTACCCCCACACTAACACTGTTGATGGCCCCCTGCTATGGAAACTCTTCCCTGGTACTGGCATTGAGAAGAGTGGACGGAAGGTACCAGGGGTAGGATGGGGAGCGGACCTTTACCTGATGTCAGATATGGAGATCTGGCTGCAGCAGGGCCGGTGCTAGGGTGTTCGGCACCCCCCTGCAAACTATAAATTTGCGCCCTCCCATAATCATTTGGCGCGCGCCGGGAAAAGGGGTGTGGTCTCACAAGTAAGGGGCATGGCAACACAATAGTACCCCCATTTAAATTTACGCCAAAATGTAGCACAATCTTATTTATCTTATACGTAATGCCCCACCCGTAGTAGTAGCGTCCTTATGCATAATGCCCCCCCAGTAGTATTAGCGTCCTTATACATAATGCCTCCCCAGTAGTAGTAGCGTCCTTATACGTAATGCCTCCCCCAGTAGTAGTAGTGTCCTTATACGTAGTGCACTCCAAGTAGTAGTAGCGTCATTATATGTAATGCCCCCCCTGTAGTTGCGTCCTTACACGTAATGCACCCCCCCAGTAGTAGCGTCCATAAAACGTGTGCGCACACACACAATTCACACACATACACACCCACCACACACATTTCTCTGTCACCCACCACTTACCTAAGCCACTGTCTCCCTCAGTACAGCACTGCAGCAGCCTGGTCCGTGTAGCTCCGCCCCTTCTGTCCCGGTTAGCTCCGCCCATTCCGGTCCGTGTAGCCCCGCCCCCTCCTTTGATATGTACCGAGCCACTGACACACAGGTGAGGGAAGGGGGGAGTGGGCTTTTCATGCTGCCAGCGCCGCACAGCAGCTGGCAGCAGCACGGGTGTCAGGACGGCACTCAGCAGCAGGACGTGGACCGGACAGAGGGGGACTTCAATGCAGTCTAGCAACAGGACTGCACCATCTCCCCCCGTACTGCAGGGTCCGCCGCCGCGGAGTTTGGAGCGTCCCATTTTCCCTTACAGTGTCGTGCACTATCAATTAAAAAAAAAAATCTTCTTCTAAACGACAGGGGGGGGCACGTGCCTTGGTGCCCCCCCCCTGGATCCGCCACTGCCAGTAACTGAATTGCCCCTTAAAGACTGATTACTGTTCAATAGTTTTCCCTGATCTCCTCCATATCAGCAGGTACTAGGGAGTTAATCTTCCCTTCCAGTCGTGACAGGACAGTAAAAAAAAAAAAAAAAAGACATCTCTGGATGGTATATAAGGTAACATTTCCAATCCATCAGGTGTCCCCTTGACTTACATTAGGAGAGTTATGGTAGACTTACCATTGTTAGCTCTCTTTCTGCGAGGTACATTGGGTTCCACAGGGAAACATTGGGATGTAGAGTGTATCTTGATCTAGAGGCACCAATAGGCTAAAGCTTTAGGCTGTCCCAGGATGCATTGGGGCCTCATCTATAACCCCGCCTCCAGGCACTATGTGCTCAGTTTCGTTAACCGGTCCAATGCAGGAGCAGGTAAGAGAGAAGGTAGATATTAGTCACATAGAACCACATTCTCACGACAGGACAATGGACCAGCGGCTAATGCCATACAAACCCATAGAAGCTAGGTGCGTCAGGGTGGGCACCCTGTGGAACCCAATGTACCTCGCAGAATGAGAGTTAACAATGGTAAGTCTACCATAACTCTCCTTTTCTGCAGATTGGTACACTGTGTTCCACAAGGAAACATCGGGGATGTCCTAAAACAGTTCCTCATGGGAGGGGACGCGCCTTAGCAGTATGAGAAAAACGTATTCACAGAAGACCACGTAGCCGCCTTGAACAATTGTTCTGCGGATGCGCAACGGCGAGCCACCCAAGAAGGCCAGCCAAGTTTGTGAAAACAAGAGACAAAAAGGGAGTCGGACGTCCTGATAGAGGCATAGTGTTCCTTCTAGGCTGTTCCAGCAGTGTGCTGCACCCTGCCCATTTTTGAAATGTAAAAAAATAAGATTTTACACTTACCGGTAAATCTATTTCTCGTAGTCCGCAGAGGATGCTGGGACTCCGTAAGGACCATGGGGAATAGACATGGGCACTTTAAGAAAGACTTTAGACTCTGGGTGTACACTGGCTCCTCCCTCTATGCCCCTCCTCCAGACCTCAGTTAGAAAAACTGTGCCCAGAGGAGATGGACAGTACGAGGAAAGGATTTTTGTTAATCCAAGGGCAAGATTCATACCAGCCACACCAATCACACCGTATAACTTGTGATAAACTACCCAGTTAACAGTATGAACAAACAACATAGTCTCGGTCCAAACCGATGAACTATAATATAACCCTTATGTAAGCAATTACTATATACAAGTCTTGCAGAAGAAGTCCGCACTTGGGACGGACGCCCAGCATCCTCTACGGACTACGAGAAATAGATTTACCGGTAAGTGTAAAATCTTATTTTCTCTAACGTCCTAGAGGATGCTGGGACTCCGTAAGGACCATGGGGATTATACCAAAGCTCCCAAACGGGCAGGAAAGTGCGGATGACTCTGCAGCACCGATTGAGCAAACAGGAGGTCCTCCTCAGCCAGGGTATCAAACTTATAGAACTTTGCAAAAGTGTTTGACTCCGACCAAGCAGCAGCTCGGCACAGCTGTAGTGCCGAGACCCCTCGGGCAGCCACACAAGAAGAGCCCACCTTCCTAGTGGAATGGGCTTTAACCGATTTCGGTAACGGCAATCCTACTGTAGAATGTGCCTGCTGAATCGTGTTACAGATCCAGCGAGCAATAGTCTGCTTTGAAGCAGGGCCGCCAACCTTGTTGGCTGCATACAGGACAAACAGTGCTTCTGTTTTTCTGATCCTAGCCGTTCTGGCCACGTAAATTTTCAAAGCCCTGACCACATCAAGGGACTCGGAATCCTCCAAGTCACGTGTAGCCACAGGCATGACAATAGGTTGGTTCATATGAAAGGATGAGACCACCTTAGGTAGGAATTGAGGACGGGTCCGCAACTCCGCTCTATCCATATGGAAAATCAGATAGGGGCTTTTATGTGATAAAGCCGACAATTCCGAAACTCGCCTAGCCGAAGCCAAGGCTAACAACATGACCACCTTCCAAGTGAGATATTTCAACTCCACTGTTTTAAGTGGTTCAAACCAATGTGACTTAAGGAAACTTAACACCACATTAAGATCCCAAGGCGCCACCGGAGGTACAAAAGGAGGCTGAATATGCAGTACTCCCTTCACAAAAGTCTGTACTTCAGGTAAAGAGGCCAATTCCTTTTGAAAGAAAATGGATAAGGCCGAAAATAAGAATTTACTTACCGATAATTCTATTTCTCATAGTCCGTAGTGGATGCTGGGAACTCCGAAAGGACCATGGGGAATAGCGGCTCCGCAGGAGACTGGGCACAAAAGTAAAAGCTTTAGGACTAGCTGGTGTGCACTGGCTCCTCCCCCTATGACCCTCCTCCAAGCCTCAGTTAGGATACTGTGCCCGGACGAGCGTACACAATAAGGAAGGATTTTGAATCCCGGGTAAGACTCATACCAGCCACACCAATCACACCGTACAACCTGTGATCTGAACCCAGTTAACAGCATGATAACAGAGGAGCCTCTGAAAAGATGGCTCACAACAATAATAACCCGATTTTTGTAACTATGTACAAGTATTGCAGACAATCCGCACTTGGGATGGGCGCCCAGCATCCACTACGGACTATGAGAAATAGAATTATCGGTAAGTAAATTCTTATTTTCTCTGACGTCCTAGTGGATGCTGGGTACTCCGAAAGGACCATGGGGATTATACCAAAGCTCCCAAACAGGCGGGAGAGTGCGGATGACTCTGCAGCACCGAATGAGAGAACTCCAGGTCCTCCTCAGCCAGGGTATCAAATTTGTAGAATTTAGCAAACGTGTTTGCCCCTGACCAAGTAGCTGCTCTGCAAAGTTGTAAAGCCGAGACCCCTCGGGCAGCCGCCCAAGATGAGCCCACTTTCCTTGTGGAATGGGCTTTTACAGATTTAGGCAATAGTCTGCTTAGAAGCAGGAGCACCCAGCTTGTTGGGTGCATACAGGATAAACAGCGAGTCAGATTTTCTGACTCCAGCCATCCTGGAAACATATATTTTCAGGGCCCTGACTACGTCCAGCAACTTGGAATCCTCCAAGTCCCTAGTAGCCGCAGGTACCACAATAGGCTGGTTTAAGTGAAACGCTGAAACCACCTTAGGGAGAAATTGAGGACGAGTCCTCAATTCTGCCCTGTCCGTATGAAAAATTAGGTAAGGGCTTTTATAGGATAAAGCCGCCAATTCTGAGACACGCCTGGCTGAAGCCAGGGCTAACAGCATTACCACTTTCCATGTGAGATATTTTAAGTCCACAGTGGTGAGTGGTTCAAACCAATGTGATTTTGGGAACCCCAAAACTACATTGAGATCCCAAGGTGCCACTGGAGGCACAAAAGGAGGCTGTATATGCAGTACCCCCTTGACAAACGTCTGAACTTCAGGGACTGAAGCTAGTTCTTTCTGGAAGAAAATCGACAGGGCCGAAATTTGAACCTTAATGGACCCTAATTTTAGGCCCATAGACAGTCCTGTTTGCAGGAAATGCAGGAAACGACCCAGTTGAAATTCCTCTGTAGGGGCCTTCCTAGGCTACACCACGCAACATATTTACGCCAAATATGGTGATAATGTTGCACAGTTACATCCTTCCTGGCTTTGATCAGGGTAGGGATGACTTCATCCGGAATGCCTTTTTCCTTCAGGATCCGGCGTTCAACCGCCATGCCGTCAAACGCAGCCGCGGTAAGTCTTGGAACAGACAGGGTCCCTGCTGGAGCAGGTCCTTTCTTAGAGGTAGAGGCCACGGGTCCTCCGTGAGCATCTCTTGAAGTTCCGGGTACCAAGTCCTTCTTGGCCAATCCGGAGCCACGAGTATAGATCTTACTCCTCTCCTTCTTATGATTCTCAGTACCTTGGGTATGAGAGGCAGAGGAGGGAACACATACACTGACTGGTACACCCACGGTGTTACCAGAGCGTCCACAGCTATTGCCTGAGGGTCCCTTGACCTGGCGCAATATCTGTCTAGTTTTTTGTTGAGGCGGGACGCCATCATGTCCACCTTTGGTTTTTCCCAACGGTTCACAATCATGTGGAAGACTTCTGGGTGAAGTCCCCACTCCCCCGGGTGGAGGTCGTGTCTGCTGAGGAAGTCTGCTTCCCAGTTGTCCACTCCCGGAATGAACACTGCTGACAGTGCTATCACATGATTTTCCGCCCAGCGAAGAATCCTTGCAACTTCCGTCATTGCCCTCCTGCTTCTTGTGCCGCCCTGTCTGTTTACGTGGGCGACTGCCGTGATGTTGTCCGACTGGATCAACACCGGCTGACCCTGAAGCAGAGGACTTGCTTGACTTAGGGCATTGTAAATGGCCCTTAGTTCCAGGATATTTATGTGAAATGACGTTTCCATGCTTGACCACAAGCCCTGGAAATTTCTTCCCTGTGTGACTGCTCCCCAGCCTCTCAGGCTGGCATCCGTGGTCACCAGGACCCAGTCCTGAATGCCGAATCTGCGGCCCTCTAGAAGATGAGCACTCTGCAACCACCACAGGAGAGACACCCTTGTCCTTGGAGACAGGGTTATCCGCTGATGCATCTGAAGATGCAAACCGGACCATTTGTCCAGCAGATCCCACTGAAAAGTTCTTGCGTGGAATCTGCCGAATGGAATCGCTTCGTAAGAAGCCACCATTTTTCCCAGGACCCTTGTGCATTGATGCACTGACACTTGGCCTGGTTTTAGGAGGTTCCTGACTAGCTCGGATAACTCCCTGGCTTTCTCCTCCGGGAGAAACACCTTTTTCTGGACTGTGTCCAGAATCATCCCTAGGAACAGCAGACGTGTCGTCGGAATCAGCTGCGATTTTGGAATATTTAGAATCCACCCGTGCTGTCGTAGTACTACTTGAGATAGTGCTACTCCGACCTCTAACTGTTCCCTGGACCTTGCCCTTATCAGGAGATCGTCCAAGTAAGGGATAATTAAGACGCCTTTTCTTCGAAGAAGAATCATCATTTCGGCCATTACCTTGGTAAAGACCCGGGGTGCCGTGGACAATCCAAACGGCAGCATCTGAAACTGATGACAGTTCTGTACCACGAACCTGAGGTACCCTTGGTGAGAAGCGCAAATTGGGACATGGAGGTAAGCATCCTTGATGTCCAGAGACACCATATAGTCCCCTTCTTCCAGGTTCGCTATCACTGCTCTGAGTGACTCCATCTTGAATTTGAACCTTTGTATGTAAGTGTTCAAGGATTTCAGATTTAAAATAGGTCTCACCGAGCCGTCCGGCTTCGGTACCACAAACAGCGTGGAATAATACCCCTTTCCCTGTTGTAGGAGGGGTACCTTGATTATCCCCTGCTGGGAATACAGCTTGTGAATGGCTTCCAATACCGCCTCCCTGTCGGAGGGAGACGTTGGTAAAGCAGACTTCAGGAACCGGCGAGGGGGAGACGTCTCGAATTCCAATTTGTACCCCTGAGATACTACCTGCAGGATCCAGGGGTCCACTTGCGAGTGAGCCCACTGCGCGCTGAAATTCTTGAGACGGGCCCCCACCGTGCCTAAGTCCGCTTGTAAGGCCCCAGCGTCATGCTGAGGACTTGGCAGAAGCGGGGGAGGGCTTCTGTTCCTGGGAAGAGGCTGCCTGCTGCAGTCTTTTTCCCCTTCCTCTGCCCCGGGGCAGATATGAGTGGCCTTTTGCCCGCTTGCCCTTATGGGGACGAAAGGACTGAGCCTGAAAAGACGGTGTCTTTTTCTGCTGAGAGGTGACCTGGGGTAAAAAGGTGGATTTCCCAGCCGTTGCCGTGGCCACCAGGTCCGATAGACCGACCCCAAATAACTCCTCCCCTTTATACGGCAATACTTCCATATGCCGTTTGGAATCCGCATCACCTGACCACTGTCGCGTCCATAACCCTCTTCTGGCAGAAATGGACAGCGCACTTACTCTTGATGCCAGAGTGCAAATATCCCTCTGTGCATCTCGCATATATAGAAATGCATCCTTTAAATGCTCTATAGTCAATAATATATTGTCCCTGTCCAGGGTATCAATATTTTCAGTCAGGGAATCCGACCAAGCCACCCCAGCACTGCACATCCAGGCTGAGGCGATTGCTGGTCGCAGTATAATACCAGTATGTGTGTATATACTTTTAAGGATATTTTCCAGCTTCCTATCAGCTGGTTCCTTGAGGGCGGCCGTATCAGGAGACGGTAACGCCACTTGTTTTGATAAGCGTGTGAGCGCCTTATCTACCCTAGGGGGTGTTTCCCAACGCGCCCTAACCTCTGGCGGGAAAGGGTATAATGCCAATAATTTTTTTTTTTTTTTTTATCGGGGGAAACCCACGCTTCATCACACACCTCATTTAATTCATCTGATTCAGGAAAAACTACGGGTAGTTTTTTCACACCCCACATAATACCCTTTTTTGTGGTACTTGTAGTATCAGAAATGTTCAAAACCTCCTTCATTGCCGTGATCATGTAACGTGTGGCCCTACTGGAAAATACGTTTGTTTCCTCACCGTCGACACTGGAGTCAGTGTCCGTGTCTGGTTCTGTGTCGACCATCTGAGGTAACGGGCGCTTTAGAGCCCCCGACGGTGTTTGAGACGCCTGTACAGGTAATAACTGATTTGCCGGCTGTCTCATGTCGTCAACAGTCTTTTGTAAAGTGCTGACGCTATCACCTAATTCCTTCCATAAGACCATCCAGTCAGGTGTCGACTCTCTAGGGGGTGACATCACTATTACAGGCAATTGCTCCGCCTCCATACCATTTTCCTCCTCATACATGTCGACACAACGTACCGACACACAGCACACACACAGGGAATGCTCTGATAGAGGACAGGACCCCACTAGCCCTTTGGGGAGACAGAGGGAGAGTTTGCCAGCACACACCAGAGCGCTATATATACATACAGGGATAACCTTATATAAGTGTTTTTCCCTTATATAGCTGCTGTATTGATTTATCTGCCAAATTAGTGCCCCCCCTCTCTTGTTTTACCCTGTTTCTGTAGTGCAGGACTGCAGGGGAGAGTCAGGGAGCTTCCCTCCAACGGAGCTGTGAGGGAAAATGGCGCCAGTGTGCTGAGGAGATAGGCTCCGCCCCCTTCTCGGCGGCCTTTCTCCCGCTTTTTTAAGGAAAAACTGGCAGGGGTTAAATGCATCCATATAGCCCAGGAGCTATATGTGATGTATTTTTTGCCATCTAAGGTATTTTTATTGCGTCTCAGGGCGCCCCCCCCCCCAGCGCCCTGCACCCTCAGTGACCGGAGTGTGAAGTGTGCTGAGAGCAATGGCGCACAGCTGCGGTGCTGTGCGCTACCTTATTGAAGACAGGACGTCTTCTGCCGCCGATTTTCCGGACCTCTTCTGCTCTTCTGGCTCTGTAAGGGGGACGGCGGCGCGGCTCTGGGACCCATCCATGGCTGGGCCTGTGATCGTCCCTCTGGAGCTAATGTCCAGTAGCCTAAGAAGCCCAATCCACTCTGCACGCAGGTGAGTTCGCTTCTTCTCCCCTTAGTCCCTCGATGCAGTGAGCCTGTTGCCAGCAGGACTCACTGAAAATAAAAAAACCTAATTTAAACTTTTACTCTAAGCAGCTCAGGAGAGCCACCTAGATTGCACCCTTCTCGTTCGGGCACAAAAATCTAACTGAGGCTTGGAGGAGGGTCATAGGGGGAGGAGCCAGTGCACACCAGCTAGTCCTAAAGCTTTTACTTTTGTGCCCAGTCTCCTGCGGAGCCGCTATTCCCCATGGTCCTTTCGGAGTTCCCAGCATCCACTAGGACGTCAGAGAAATGTGAACTTTAATGGAGCTTAATTTTAGGCCCAAATTCACTCCAGTTTGTAGGAAGTGAAGAAAACGGCCTAGATGGAATTCTTCCGTAGGAGCATTCCTGGCATCACACCAAGAAACATATTTTCGCCATATTCGGTGATAATGTTTAGACGTCACGTCCTTACTAGCCTTTATTAGCGTAGGAATGACCTCATCCGGAATACCTTTTTCCGCTAGGATCCGGCGTTCAACCGCCATGCCGTCAAACGCAGCCGCGGTAAGTCTTGGAACACACAGGGACCTTGTTGTAACAGGTCCTGCCTTAGAGGAAGAGGCCACGGATCTTCTGTGGGCATTTCTTGCAGATCCGGATACCACGTCCTTCGTGGCCAATCTGGAACAATGAGAATTGTTCTCACTCCTCTTTTTCTTATTATCCTCAACACCTTGGGTATGAGAGGAAGAGGAGGAAACACATATATACCGACTGGAACACCCACAGTGTCACTAGGGCGTCCACAGCTACCGCCTGAGGGTCTCTTGACCTGGCGCAACACCTTTGTAGCTTTTGTTGAGACGGGATGCCATCATGTCTATTTGGGGTAGTCCCCACTGACTTGCAATGTGTGCAAAGACTTCCTGATGAAGTCCCCACTCTCCCGGATGCAGATCGTGTCTGCTGAGGAAGTCTGCTTCCCAGTTGTCCACTCCCGGAATGAACACTGCTGACAGAGCGCTTACATGATTCTCCGCCCAGCGAAGAATTCTGGTGGCTTCCGCCATTGCCACTCTGCTCCCTGTGCCGCCTTGGCGGTTTACATGAGCTACTGCGGTGATGTTGTCTGACTGGATCAGAACTGGTCGATTGCGAAGTAAGATCTCCGCTTGACGTAGGGCGTTGTATATGGCCCTTCGTTCCAGGATGTTGATGTGAAGACAAGTCTCTTAACTTGACCAAAGTCCTTGGAAATTTCTTCCCTGTGCGACTGCTCCCCAACCTCGGAGGCTCGCGTCCGTGGTCACCAGGATCCAGTCCTGAATGCCGAACCTGCGGCCTTCCAGGAGGTGAGCACTGTGCAGCCACCACAGGAGAGATATCCTGGCTCTGGGAGACAGGGTGATCCTTTGATGCATTTGTAAATGAGACCCGGACCATTTGTCCAGTAGGTCCCATTGAAAAGTCCTTGCATGGAGCCTGCCGAAGGGGATGGCCTCGTATGATGCCACCATCTTCCCCAGGACACGGGTGCAGTGAAGCACTGAAACCTTTTTTGGCTTTAATAGGTTCCTGACCAGAGCTATGAGCTCCTGAGCCTTTTCCATCGGAAGAAAAACCTTTTTCTGTTCTGTGTCCAGAATCAGGCCCAAAAAGGTCAGACGCGTTGTAGGAACCAGCTGGGACTTCGGAATATTGAGAATCCAGCCGTGCTGTTGCAACGTCCTCACTGACAGTGACACGCTGTCCAGTAACTTCTCTCGAGATCTCGCCTTTTTGAGGAGATCGTCCAAGTATGGGATAATTGTGACACCCTGCTTGCGCAGGAGCACCATCATTTCCGCCATTACCTTGGTGAAAATTCTCGGGGCCGTGGAAAGCCCAAACGGCAACGTCTGAAATTGGTAATGATAGTCCTGTACCGCAAATCTCAGGAACGCCTGGTGAGGAAGAAAAATTGGAACATGAAGGTAAGCATCCTTTATGTCCAGGGAAACCATCCAATCCCCCCCCCCTCCAGGCTGGCGATGACCGCTCTGAGCGATTCCATCTTGAACTTGAACTTTTTCAAGTACAGGTTCAGGGATTTCAGATTCAAAATGGGTCTGACCGAACCCTACGGTTTCGGAACCACAAACAGGGTTGAGTAATACCCCTTTCCTTGCTGGAGAAGAGGAACCTTGACTATCACCTGTTGCAGGTACAATTTTTGAATTGCAGTTAACACTAACTCCCTTTCTGACGGAGAAGCTGGCAGAGTCGATTTGAAAAACCGGCGAGGAGGCATCTCTTCGAATTCCAGCCTGTATCCCTGAGAAACAATCTCTATTGCCCAGGGATCCACCTGTGAGTGAACCCAGACTTGGCTGAAAAGTCGAAGACGTGCCCCCACTTGATCTGACTCCCCCAGGGAAGCCCCAGCGTCATGCGGTGGATTTTGCAGACGTAGGGGAGGACTTCTGGTCCTGGGAACTAGCTGTGTGCAGCTTTTTTCCTTTGCCTCTACCTCTGACAAGAAATGACGATCCCCGTACCTTCTTGCTTTTATTTGAACGAAAGGACTGCATTTGGTAATGAGGTGCCTTCTTAGTATGTTGCGGGGGAACATAAGGTAAGAAATTCGATTTACCGGCCGTGGCAGTAGAGACAAGGTCCGAGAGGCCTTCTCCAAACAACTCCTCCCCCTTGTAAGGCAACGACTCCATATGCCGCTTTGAGTCGGCATCCCCCGTCCACTGTCGGGTCCACAAGAGTCGCCTAGCAGAAATAGACATAGCATTTATTCTGGAGCTTAGTAAACAAATGTCTCTTTGGAGCATCCCGCATATATAAAGCTGCATCTTTGATAAGCTCTAGGGCAGGGCTGGCCAAACCGGTCCTCAAGATCTACCAACAGTTCATGTTTTCCAGGCCTCCTGGAGATCTGTAGAATTGGCAGTTAGGAATGAATGCACATCTTAATTAGAAATGACTACACCTGTGCACCAGGTAGGTGGTCTGGAAAATGTGAACTGTTGGTAGATCTCGAGGACTGGTTTGGCCAGCCCTGCTCTAGGGTCATTAGAATGGTATCCTTCTCTAGGGTGTCAATCTCCGTAGATAAGGAATCTGTCCATGCTGCGACAGCACTACAAACCCAGGCCGATGCCATAGCCGGCCTAACAATAGTACCGGAATGTGTGTAAATGTACTTCATGGTAACCTCCTGCTTACGATCAGCAGGATCCTTGAGGGTAGCTGTATCCTGGGAAGGCAGTGCCACCTTCTTGGACAATCGTGTCAGCGCCTTGTCTACTTTAGGCGAAGATTCACATCGTATCCTGTCCTTTTGTGGAAAGGGATACGTCATAAGAATCCTTTTGGGAACTTGTAGCCTCCTATCTGGAGATTCCCAATTCGCTTAGCTCAAATGAGGACGGAAAAGCGACCTCAGGCCTTTTCCCTTTATACATGTGTACCCTCGTGTCAGGGACAGGGGGTTCTTCAGTGATATGCAAAACCTCTTTAATGGCAATAATCATGTAACGAATACCTTTTGCCACCTTTGGCTGTATTTTGCATCCTCATAGTCGACACTAGAATCTGAGTCCGTGTCGGTATCTGTGTCAGTAATCTGGGAGATAGTGCGTTTTTGAGACCCAGAAGGTCCCAGGCATGGTCTGACTACCTGACTGCTCCCTAGCCTCAGCCTTGTCTAACCTCTTATGCAATAAATTTACATTTGCATTCAAGACATTCCACATATCCACCCAGTCCGGTGTCGGCGTTGCCGACGGCGACCTGACAACCATGCACTCCCCCTCCTCCTTAGGTGAGCCTTCATCATCAAACATGTCGACACACGCGTACCGACACACTCCACACACACACAGGGAATCTCTTATCTGAAGACTGGTTCCCCCCTAGGCCCTTTGGAGAGACAGAGAGAGAGTATGCCAGCACACACCCCAGCGCTATATGACCCAGGAAAAAACACAGTATGTTTACCCAGTAGCGCTGCTGTAATGTATAATTGCCAAATATGTGCCCCCCTCTACTTTAAAACCCTCTATCACCGTGTGTCAAGCAGGGGAGAGTCCGGGGAGCTTCCTCTCAGTGGTGCTGTGGAGAGAAAATGGCGCTGGTGAGTGCTGAGGGAGAAGCCCCGCCCCCTCTGCGGCGGGCTTCTGTCCCGCTCAAACTTAATAAAATATGGCGGGGGCTCTTTTATATACATGTACAGTGCCCACCTGTACATGTATATAGTCATTTGCCATAGGAGAGGTATTCTATTGCTGCCCAGAGCGCCCCCCCTGCGCCCTGTACCCTTACAGTGACCGGAGTGTGTGAGGTGTATGGGAGCAATGACGCACAGCTGCAGTGCTGTGCGTTACCTCAGTGAAGCACCCGAAGGCTTCTGCCGCCTCAGTAGTCTTCTTTCTTCCGGCTCTGTGAGGAGAACGGCGGCGCGGCTCTGGGATGAACGCCCAGGACGAACCTGTGTTCCACTCCCTCTGGAGCTAATGGTGTCCAGTAGCCGAGAAGCAGAGCCTCTCTCCCTCGATGCAGGGAGTCTGTTGCCAGCAGAGCTCCCTGAAAATAAGAAAAAAACCTAACAAAATGCTGTCTTAGCAGGAAACTCAGGAGAGCTCCCTGCAGTGCACCCATCTTCCTCTGGGCACAGTCTAAAACTGAGGTCTGGAGGAGGGGCATAGAGGGAGGAGCCAGTGCACACCCAGAGTCTAAAGTCTTTCTTAAAGTGCCCATGTCTCCTGCGGAGCCCGTCTATTCCCCATGGTCCTTACGGAGTCCCAGCATCCTCTAGGACGTTAGAGAAAGCACTCTGCCCTTTTTCAGTGCACCATGCAGGATCATAAATCGCCCCCTTGTATACAGAATGCAACAGAGTGCATGTTACAATGTAGTTGTCTACTCCTTGCCTACCTCTGAAATTGGAAACAATTTCTATCCTTAATGAACTGGATGGCAGAGGAGGCACTGTAAATGGCATCACTGCTGTGGCTGCCTGCATAACACAGCACTCCGATATAGAGGGAAAGAACAGGGTAAGCAGTGAGCATGTACTGCTTACACTATCTCCTTAGTAGAAGAACAAACTTATTTTGTACCTATACTGTATATTTTAACCCTCTGCTTAACTTTTCTGTTTTATAACACATAGGGATCATAACTACTTCATCAGTGGAGGAGATATTTATTATTATCTACTTATTATGTGTATATACTATAACCATTCTTTCAAGGAGACTGGACAATTATAGTATTTTTCTAAGTACAGATGTTGGGTGTTACATGGGTGTCCTATATGTATGTAGTGGTAAATGATACATTAAAGGGAAAAAAAAAAAAAAAAAATATATATATATATATATATAATAAGAATTTACTCACCGGTAATTCTATTTCTCGTAGTCCGTAGTGGATGCTGGGAACTCCGAAAGGACCATGGGGAATAGCGGGCTCCGAAGGAGGCTGGGCACTCTAGAAAGATTTATGACTACCTGGTGTGCACTGGCTCCTCCCACTATGACCCTCCTCCAAGCCTCAGTTAGGACACTGTGCCCGGACGAGCTGACATAATAAGGAAGGATTTTGAATCCCGGGTAAGACTCATACCAGCCACACCAATCACACCATATAACTCGTGATAGGAACCCCGGTTAACAGTATGATAACAAAAAGGAGCCTCTGAAGAGATGGCTCACAACAAAACCCGATTTTTGTAACAATAACTATGTACAAGTATTGCAGACAATCCGCACTTGGGATGGGCGCCCAGCATCCACTACGGACTACGAGAAATAGAATTACCGGTGAGTAAATTCTTATTTTTTCTGACGTCCTAGTGGATGCTGGGAACTCCGAAAGGACCATGGGGATTATACCAAAGCTCCCAAACAGGCGGGAGAGTGCGGATGACTCTGCAGCACCGAATGAGAGAACTCCAGGTCCTCCTCAGCCAGGGTATCAAATTTGTAGAATTTTGCAAACGTGTTTGCCCCTGACCAAGTAGCCGCTCGGCAAAGTTGTAAAGCCGAGACCCCTCGGGCAGCCGCCCAAGATGAGCCCACCTTCCTTGTGGAATGGGCATTTACAGATTTTGGCTGTGGCAGGCCTGCCACAGAATGTGCAAGCTGAATTGTATTACAAATCCAACGAGCAATAGTCTGCTTAGAAGCAGGATCACCCAGCTTATTGGGTGCATACAGGATAAACAGCGAGTCAGATTTTCTGACTCTAGCCGTCCTGGAAACATATTTTCAGGGCCCTGACAACGTCTAACAACTTGGAGTCCTCCAAGTCCCTAGTAGCCGCAGGCACCACAATAGGCTGGTTCAGGTGAAACGCTGACACCACCTTAGAGAGAAACTGGGGACGAGTCCTCAATTCTGCCCTATCCATATGGAAAATCAGATAAGGACTTTTACAAGAAAAAGCCGCCAATTCTGATACTCGCCTGGCAGAAGCCAAGGCCAATAACATGACCATCTTCCACGTGAGATATTTCAGATCCACGGTTTTTAGTGGCTCAAACCAATGTGATTTTAAGAAACTCAACACCACGTTGAGATCCCAAGGTGCCACAGGGGGCACAAACGGGGGCTGAATATGCAGCACTCCTTTTACAAATGTCTGAACTTCAGGTACTGAAGCTAGTTCTTTTTGAAAGAAAATCGACAGAGTCGAGATCTGTACCTTAATGGAGCCCAGTTTTAGGCCCATATTCACTCCTGCTTGCAGGAAATGCAGAAATCGACCTAGTTGAAATTCCTCTGTTGGGGCCTTTTCGGCCTCACACCATGCAACATATTTCCGCCATATGCGGTGATAATGATTTGCTGTAACCTCTTTCCTGGCTTTAATAAGCGTAGGAATGACTTCCTCCGGAATGCCCTTTTCCTTCAGGATCCGGCGCAGCCGCGGTAAGTCTTGGAACAGACAGGGCCCCTGCTGTAGCAGGTCTTGTCTGAGCGGCAGAGGCCACGGGTCCTCTGAGATCATCTCTTGAAGTTCCGGGTACCACGCTCTTCTTGGCCAATCCGGAACCACGAGAATTGTGTTTACTCCTCGCTTTCTTATTATTCTCAATACCTTTGGTATGAGAGGCAGAGGAGGGAACACAGAAACTGACTGGTACACCCACGGTGTCACTAGAGCGTCCACAACTATCGCCTGAGGGTCTCTTGACCTGGCGCAATACCTCTCTAGTTTTTTGTTTAGGCGGGACGCCATCATGTCCACCTGTGGACGGTCCCACTGATTTACAATCATTTGGAAGACTTCTGGATGAAGTCCCCACTCTCCCGGGTGGAGGTCGTGCCTGCTGAGAAAGTCTGCTTCCCAGTTGTCCACTCCCGGAATGAACACTGCCGACAGTGCTAGTACATGATTTTCCGCCCATCGGAGAATTCTTGTGGCTTCTGCCATTGCCATCCTGCTTCTTGTGCCGCCCTGTCGATTCACATGGGCGACTGCCGTGATGTTGTCTGACTGGATCAGCACCGGCTGGTGTAGGAGCAAGGATTTTGCTTGACTTAGGGCATTGTAAATGGCCCTTAACTCCAGAATATTTATGTGAAGGGAAGTCTCCTGACTTGACCATAGTCCTTGGAAGTTTCTTCCCTGTGTGACTGCCCCCCAGCCTCGGAGGCTGGCATCCGTGGTCACCAGGACCCAGTCCTGTATGCCGAATCTGCGGCCCTCCAGAAGATGAGCACTCTGCAGCCACCACAGAAGAGACACCCTGGTTCTTGGAGACAGGGTTATCAAGCGATGCATCTGAAGATGCGATCCGGACCACTTGTCCAACAGGTCCCACTGAAAGATTCTGGCATGGAACCTGCCGAATGGAATTGCTTTGTAAGAAGCTACCATCTTTCCCAGGACCCGCGTGCAGTGATGCACCGACATCTGTTTTGGTTTCAGGAGGTCTCTGACTAGAGAAGACAGCTCCCTGGCTTTCTCCTCCGGGAGAAACACTTTTTTCTGGACTGTGTCCAGAATCATCCCCAAGAACATTAGACGTGTCGTCGGAACCAGCTGTGACTTTGGGATATTCAGAATCCAGCCGTGCTGGTGCAGCACTTCCTAAGATAGTGCTACACCCACCAACAACTGTTCCTTGGACCGTGCCTTTATTAGGAGATCGTCCAAGTACGGGATAATTAAAACTCCCTTTTTTTCGAAGGAGTATCATCATTTCCGCCATAACCTTGGTAAATACCCTCGGTGCCGTGGAGAGTCCAAACGGCAGCGTCTGGAATTGGTAATGGCAATCCTGTACCACAAATCTGAGGTACTCCTGGTGAGGATGGTAAATGGGGACATGCAGGTAAGCATCCTTGATGTCCAGGGATACCATGTAATCCCCCTCGTCCAGGCTTGCAATAACCGCCCTGAGCGATTCCATCTTGAACTCTAATTTTTTTATGTACGTGTTCAAGGATTTCAAATTTAAAATGGGTCTCACCGAACCGTCCGGTTTCGGCACCACAAATAGAGTGGAATAGTAACCCCGGCCTTGTTGAAGTAGGGGTACCTTGATTATCACCTGCTGGGAATACAGCTTCTGAATTGCCGCTAGCACCGCCTCCCTGTCTGAGGGAGCAATCGGCAAGGCAGATTTTAGGAACCGGTGGGGTGGAGCCGCCTCGAATTCCAGTTTGTACCCCTGAGATACTATTTGAAGGATCCAGGGATCCACCTGTGAGCGAGCCCACTGATCGCTGAAATTCTTGAGGCGGGCCCCCACCGTACCTAGCTCCGCCTGTGGAGCCCCACCGTCATGCGGCGGACTTGGAAGAAGAAGCGGGGGAGGACTTTTGCTCCAGGGAACCTGCTGTTTGTTGCAGCCTTTTTCCCCTACCTCTGCCTCTAGACAGAAAAGACCCTCCTTTTCCACGCTTGTTTTTCTGGGTCCGAAAGGACTGAACCTGATAAAATGGCGCCTTCTTAGGCTGTGAGGGGACATGGGGTAAAAATGCTGACTTCCCAGACGTTGCTGTGGAAACTAGGTCGGAGAGACCATCCCCAAATAATTCCTCCCCCTTATAAGGCAAAACTTCCATGTGCCTTTTGGAATCTGCA